>NC_080175.1:31342828-31642828 GCF_950295315.1 Erinaceus europaeus
AAGCCCTGAGTCCCAGCAAGAGGAAAGCTTCACAAGTGGTGAAGCATGGCTGCAGGTATCTCTTTATCTCTCTCCTTCTTTATCACCCCCTCTTCTCAAATTCTGGCTATCTCTATCCAATAAATAAATAAAGATAATTAAAAAATAAGTATAAAAAACTAAGATGACAGAGTTAGACACAACTCTATAGGTAATTATATTAATTGCAAACAAAATAAGCATTCTGATTAAAAGACAAAGACTGTCATTTTGAGAATTCCTGAAATATAAAGAAACAGAGTTCAGATAAGTGCCATTTCGAAATAGTTCATCTATAGCCATACCAATTTGAATGTGCCTGATTTCATCTGATCTCAAAAGAAATATCTAAAGTAAAACGTAAGGCCTGGTGAAACAACTCACTTGAATAGCCTGTTGCTTTGCCACGTGAGCGACCCAAGTTGGAGCCTGGCCCCCACTACATTGAAGGAAGCTTGAGTGCTGTGGTTCCTCTTCCTCTTCCTCCTCCTCTTCCTCTTCCTCCTCATTATTATTATCATTATTTCTCTTCTCCTTCTCCTCCCTCTCCTCGTCCTTCCTCTTTCTCCTATCTAAAAGTAAATAAATTATTTAATTAAACAAAAGGTAGAAGGTTTACTAAAGAAAGATATACCATGCATTGAATGGTAATGTTCACATGAACCAATGTATATATTTTGCAAAATAAAAGCATTGTTAATGGGAGAATTTCATGAAGAAGAAAAATTTGATTTAACAATAGAAATTCTAAATTTGCATGTCCTTATTGACATGTCCTATATGTACATTAAAACCTCACAGAAATAAAGAAATGATAGACAAATTCACATTTATAATAGATTTTAACAATTTTCTCAGATAAGATATGACACAAATCTGTAAAAAAGATCTATGCAAAACAGTTAAATTGTACTTAAGTCATATACACATATATCTCACCACAACCAACAAATGAGTACTTGGCCTCTTTTGAAGGGCACATGGGAACACTTACAAACCTTGATGATGTGCTGTACCATAAAGTTTTGAAAAACTTCAAAGGCATTATAGCATGCTCTATGTTTCTCTGACAACTATAAAGTACAGGTGGAAATACAGCAATAACAACAACAAAAGCCAGACCTTTCTTATTGTGTTTGGAAGTTAACAAATAAACTTCAACATAAGTCATACTTAAGTCAAAAATCATGATTAAAAATACAGTATCTTTCAAACTAAGTGGAAAACATTACATTTCAAATTGTGTAAGAAGACCCTCCAACTTCCAGTAATGTTAAAGCTTTTATCATATTCACTTTTGCCAGTAACAGTTATGAAATCTGGATAAAACTGTAAAACATACAAATATACCTATTCTTCAAAGGCAGTGGAGAGCAGCTGAGAAAGATAAGAGATTTGATGCTGAGAGACAGGCAGGCTGGGAGTATGGATCGACCAGTCAATGTCCATGTTCAGCAGGGAAGCAATTACAGAAGCCAGACCTCCCACCTTCTGCATCCCACAATGACCTTGGGTTCATGCTCCCAGAGGGTTAAATAATAGGAAAGCTATCAAGGGAGGGAATAGGATGCAGAGTTCTGGTGGTGGGAATTGTGTGGAGTTGTACCCCTCTTGACCTATGGTTTTGTCAGTATTTCCTTTTTATAAATAAAATAAAAAAACAAAATAAGAGATTTGACCCTGGAATAACAGGAATCACACTGGCTATGAGCCACATTGAATGAGTCTGGCGGTAGCGCAGCTGGTTAAGCACATGTAGAGCAAAGCGCAAGGACTGGCTTAAGGATCCTGATAGAGCCCCAGGCTCCCTAACTGCAGGGAAGTTGTGTCACAGGGTCACAGGCGGTGAAGCAGGTCTGTAGATGTTTATCTTTCTCTCCCCCTCTCTGTTTTCCCCTCCTCTCTCCATTTCTCTCTGTCCTATCTAACAAGGATGACATCAGTAACAACAACAATAATAACTACAACAACAATAAAAAAACAACAAGGGCAACAAAGGGGAAAATAAATAAATAAGTATTAGAAAAATTAAAAAAAAAAAGAGCCACATTGACCCAGCTTTGCCCCTGAAGGAATCCTCCCAGTTCACAATAAAAAGAGAATCATGGTCAAGCAGAGAGCATGTGTTTAATTGGGCACTGGACTAAAAGACTGGTTTTGCTGGGCATTCATAACAGATGAAAATTAAAGGCAGTGGGAAAGGAATAGATAGAGGAATAATCCTGAAAAGACTGATCTGGTACCAAGTGACCGCAAATATTTACCTACTGTCTGAACTGTGCATATCCAGGTTGAGAATAAAAATTGAAGTCTGGGGACTTGGGAGGTGGCACAGTGGGTTAAGCACAAGGACCCGTGTAAGGATCCCGGATCGAGCCCCCCGGCTCCCCACCTTCAGGGGAGTCGCTTCACGGGCAGTGAAGCAGGTCTGCAGGTGTCTGTCTTTCTCTCCCCCTCTCTATCTTCCCTCATCTCTCCATTTCTCTCTGTCCTATCCAACAACAATGACATAAATAACAACAATAATAACTACAACAATAAAACAACAAGGGAATAACAAAAGGAAATAAATATTTAAAAAATAAATAAATATTTAAAATTTTAAAATTTTAAATATTTAAATAAATATTAAAAAAAAAAGAAAAAGAAAAATTGAAGTCTGGCAGAAAGAAATAGCCAGAAGGCTGGGAGAGATGAGAGCAGCAGACATGTAAACTAGTGTTCAGCACCAGAGTGAGAGCTTGAGTTCAAGTCCATAACAACCTAGAGGGGCTTGATAAAAAAATTAATAGACAAAAATTTTAACTTTGGGCTTATATTTTTAATCCATCTCTAATAATAACTTTTTAAAAAATATTAAATCTTAGTCCAAGGAGACCAGAAGCAACCAGTCTTGTCAGTTTATAGGATAGAGTTATTTGTAAATAGCATTACATGACATAATTTTAAAGCCTTGTATGGTAAATTCTAGCCATGCAATTTAAAAAGTAAACCACGTTCCCAAATAACTTGGTTATAATAATAATTACCTATTACTTTCTTAAACACTAATACAGCAAGAAACCTTCCGCATGCTCTATAAAAACTGTATTTCTTCCAGTCCTGTAATCTCTGGAACTTTGCTCATTTTCCTTCATGATTCTTTTAGCCATACTGTTTGATACTGCATCTGCTGACTTCAACCAAATCAATGCAACCAGTACCACCTCGACATGTTTCACTTTGGACTGTGTCCAGAGACACCAGGCCTAGGATGTTCACCCCCTCTAGTACTCAGGTGAGACCTTTCCTAGCTCATAGGACTCCTTAATTCCATTTTGGGTGGCATACTTCCAAACAAAGTTATAGAACCTAGATATACCAGGGTCTGTGAGATAGGGCACATGTGCATGTGTATCCCTAAGTTGGGGGGAAAGCATATAGCTTAAAAGAAAAGTGCACAATAGTCTACAGTGACTCAGCAGGTGCAGCAAACAGGTAGAAAGACTTTAAAAAGGCACCATAAGGTACTTAACAAGTATTTTCTACTTAGCCCCAGATATCCTCCTCACCTACTTCCTATTTCACTTCCCTCAATCACCCTAAGGCTAGCCTTATCAGATAAAGTAAGGACTACAAGAGCTGGATACAGGCAAGAGACTGGCACACTTTAATGATGGCCCTTTTGGTCACTACAGGGCCACCTCATAATTCAAGGCCCTTGTCAGCGAATCCTGTGATTGCCATATAGATATGATGGGCCTAGACCTATAATAGATCCCTCTCTCCACCATCACTGGCCATCTCTATCAGGGATAACATCATAAACCCTCTTGTGGGCCTCTACAGGGCCTTGCCCTCAATGTAGAACAACAGTGGTAGAAACTGCCCCATTCTCTGAAGGGAGGCTGGGTCAATATACTCTGCCACTTGAGGAAGACTGGTCCTGAAATGAGTGCAGCCTAGAGTGTTCCTAGCTGTGACCAAGGAATGTGAGCTCAGACTGGCAGGAATACAAAGGTTACACAGGCTCCTGTGCTAAATATGATAGACATGGGCCCTACATCAGATCGGTGGGGTTTACAGTTAATGGTATTTATATACTTTTCCTATATTTGGGAGCTTCTGTCTGCCCTGATCCAGCTTTCTCATCCTATTCTTAAGTCTGACACCATCTTCCCAAACAATACTCTTAACTCATCCGCATGATTGCTGTCGGGCTCAGGCAAAAATTAGTAAAGTCATGGGTCCCTTGGAATATACCTAAAATAGTCTTCTTTGCTTCTTACAACACAAAGACCCCAAATTTCATCTGCTATATTCTTACCTTTAGGTTCCTGATTATTACACAATTTGTTCTGCTTTACATCTTAATGCTTTTCAGCCAAGTTGTAGATGTTACCATGATGCCAGCCTGACTTCCCTGGGCAGACGACATCACCAGTGTGTGCTGGAACCCCACATTTCCAGAGCCCTGCCCCACTAAGGAAACATAGAAACAGGCTAGGGGTATAGATTGACTTTTCACTGCCCATGTCCAAAGGAGAAGTAACTACAGAAGCCAGACCTCCCACATTCTGCACCCCTAAAAGATCTTTTGCCCATCCTTCCAGAGGGATAAAGAATAAGAAACCTTCTAATAGGGGAGAGGGGCTATGGAACTCTGGTGGTAGGAATTAAATTGTATGAATCATACCCCTCTTATTCCACAGTCTCATCAATCATTAAATCACTAATAAGAATAAATAAATAAGCACTTCAGATTTTCCAATGGGACCCCAGAAAAGCCACACTTCAGGAGGGAAAACTATCTCAACAAAGCCTAAAGCCAACTCTACAAGATCTCAAGTTACAATGCCACGAATTCAGACCACCTATAATCAAACTCAGTACTCTTCTATCAAAGATAACAGAACTGAGAGTTTTTTCAACACATCATTTTCAGTATGAGATCAAATTAATAAACACATAGAAAGGAAAATGAAACACACTTAATAATGAATTGCTCATTTTTATAGATTCACTTATTATTATGGTCAATAATGATACTATGCTAAGATGTATTGGAAAAAAAAAACAGGTATTAATCATGCTTTTCCACCATCATGCTCCAGAACTCCAAAACCCTCAGCTCCCCCTCCATGCCCATTTTCCCCAAAGTGTTTTGCTTTGGTTTGTTTAGTGTGTGTGTTTGCAAACTTATGTGTCTCAATTTTCTAGATTCTACATATGAGTGAAACCTTCTGGTAGCTGTCAGATGGAGAGACAAAGAGAAAGAAAGAAAGAAAGAAAGAAAGAAAGAAAGAAAAGAAGGAAGAAAGAAAGGGAGGGAGAGAGGAAGAGATGGAGGTGAGTGGGATACCACTGAATCAAGGCTCCCTGCATTGTCATAGCATCTACCATGTGATGCCTGGGCTCATCTCAAACCCAGGTCACATGCACAGTGATGCAGGCATCCTACACTGTGAGTTATTTCTCTGGCCTCATAAAAGATATTATATAAAGTCTATTTGTACAAATTATCTTCCCATCTCTAGTAATAAGTACAATAAAATATCACTAGGTGCCTTACTAGACTGGCTAAAGTTAAAAATTAACTATATCAGGTACTAAAGAGACTACCACGCAACCAAAACATTCAGTATTTGCTCATGGTAATGTACATGCTCAAGCAGCTGCACCACTGCCTGACCTCTCCCTCACGCCACATATTTATCCAAGTGAAACAGAAGAATATGGTGAAGCAAAAACTGAGCATAACAAAAAAAATAAACAACTGAATTGAACTACATTAGAATTGAAAACTTGTATGCTGTAAGAGATACCATTAAGAACATGAAAAGACAAACCACATAATGAAAGGAAAATGCTAATCTTACTCTAATAGAGATGTTAGAATATATCAAACAATTTTTCAAATCAACAGTAAAAAAGACAAAAATACTTCTCTAAAATATTAAATGTATTTAAATAGACATTTATCCAAAGAAGATAAACAAATGAACAGGAAACAAAAGAAAGGATGGTGAACATCACTTGTTATCAAATAATTGCAAATCAAAAGCACTGAGATGTCATTTCACACCTACTAGGACAGCTAAATCAAAAAAATAGACAGTAGCAAACACTGAGGAAGATATGGAAAAAATTGATGCCTATTGCTGGTTGGAAATGGAAACTCAGCTGGAGGGACTGAATAAAATAAATAGCAAACTATTCATTTGATGAATTTATTCAACCACTCAAATTCTGAAATTGAGGCTTATCAAGAGTATGACATGAATAGACATATTGAATGAAGCTAGAAGAATAAAGAGCACATGGCCTGACACACCTGTAGGGTGGACAGAGAGATACCTGCCCCAGGATATGTGCTATATACAAGAAGGAACTGGGGGTGTTGGGTCCTTAAGTGGGTTGGGAGGAGTGGGCAGTGAGCAAGGAGGGGGTGATGGAGTCATGTGCTCTCTGATAGTACTGAAGCTGCAGTAAAGTGGAGGTATTGATTATTGGTCCCAGGCTTTCCCCAGAGTTTGGTCAGTCTGCAGTCTCACATCCACACATCCCCGCTGGACAGAACTCAAGAGCTCTCAGAAAACCAAGGTGGGGTGGGGTCGGGGTGGTGGCAAAGTCAATGAATCCCTTGGATGAACTTCATCAGTTACCCACCACGTTCTGCCACTCCCAAACGTCCATGCCCTAAATTAACTGAAACCCCTTGTAAAGAAATTCCAGAGTCTGCATTCTGGGGGTACACGGACACTTCTGCAATGGGTCCTTCCCGGGAGGCAGCACTCCAGGGCGACTCTCACTCGAGAACTGCACATCAGTGAGTCACGATAGAGCATAACCAGAGCAGAAAGTCCTGAGATCCCATCTTTAACTCAGCTCAGAATCAAACCATCCTACCTCTGGACCTGCTTCCTCTTCTGTAAAATGAGGGCATTCCTAGTGCCTCAATGTGGAATCACTAGAGCTAAGTAAGGCCTACAGAAGTGAGGGCCAATGCTCCTGAAGCCTTTGGGTGAGGCTCTAACCGGGTAGACCTGAGAGCCTCCCCAGATGACTGGAGGATGGTGGCCATACAAGAATGTAGTCCACTGCCCTCTCCCTACATGCCATCACTGTCACTCCAGTATAGGTTCTTCTGAAATAAATGTCCTATGAGTGAAGATGACAAAATTGTTACGTGGGATGATGCACTGCACTCTGGTGGAAGTTTACAGTCCCTGATCAGGCCCCTACTTCATTTCATTTTACTATTTTATTTTACTTTACTTTATCTTATTGTGTTTTGTTTTATTCCATTTTATTTATTGACAAATAAATTGAAAGGGAAGGGGCAGAGAGGGAGAGATACCTGTAGCACTGCCTCACCACTCATAAAGGGTCCCCCCCTGTAGGTGAGGACCAGGAGCTTGACCTAGGTTCCCTAGTTCCCTTTTTAAAGAAGATTAACAAAAAAATGGCAGGACTGGAACTCACAGAACAGTGCAGAATAGGAGTGGACTGGCAAACAGGGGCGGAGCAAAGCGGGGGCCATGCCAGGCGGGGCGTGGTCAATAAGGGCGGGGCCACTAAGGGGCGGGGCCACGCCGCAGGCATACCCTGGCCGCGCCCCACAGCCCCTGTGGGGCGAGGCGGTCACGTGGGCACTCACGTGTCCACACCCGGAAGCGCGCAGGTGGGCTCAGGCTGGTAGCGCTGGGATTGGCAGCTCCGGGTACGTGGACTGCGGGGCTACAGACCTCCAGGGAGTGAGGGAGGCGATCTCAGTGGCTCTGGGAAGATCCTATCCCTCTTGCTCTCAAAGTTTCTGCCGCTAGAAAGTGGGACGCATGCCATCGCAAGCCTTCTTCCCAGAGTAGCTGAATTTTCGGCGTGAGGGCTGTGTTGGGGTGAACCTGTTGCATAAGTTGTAGGGCAGAGCCAACCGGTCTGATGGTTCCCCTGGGCTGGACCCCGCACCCCTTCGGATTCTCGGCCCGGGTCCTGCAGCCCAGTAGGAAGAGGCTGGACTATGAGGGAGTGACCCCAAGACCCAGCGACTGACTGGGCAGGGGACACACTCAGGGCGGGTTTGCCGGAGTGGGGGTGGGGGTGGGGGCTACTGGCGAACACGGGTTCTGGGTGTCCCCGGGTTGGCCTGGCTATAGAGCTGCAAAGAAACTGGGTGTCTTGCTCTGTTGGGGTTGAGAGCCCAAGGGAGTTGCAAAATGACTCGAGGCCCTCACAGGCGTTTGGAATTTAAATAAGCAAACAAAGTAATAAGTAGAACCTAATGTCCCTTAAAAAGCATTACCGTTTAGGAGAGGAATATAGCCTGAGGATAAATCATGCTGGTGATGCAGCAAGTCTTTTATGCTGCAAAAAGTCTGAACCCCAGAAGACCTTCCTCTTAATTTTAAATGATATTTGGTTTCCTCTTTAGGCTAAAGTTTTGTATTGCTCCTGCCATTTACTATCAAGATGTAAGTGATTCTGGAGCAGGTTTAATTTTAACTTGTTACTTGAAGACAATTCCAACCTTCTCCCCCGCCCCCAACCACTACCATATAAGCAAGCAGAAATTGCTATCTGACCTTCCTGTTTACTCACTCTTTCCCTGGAGGGAGGTGGAGTAGGGGACTGATTCACCCCTACTGGTTCAGCCTGAGTTTGAGGTTCAAAGGTGTGTTTCAGCAGAGGGGGTCCCAGAACCAGGTCTCTGAGCTTGTATTAATATACTGCCACTCTATCTTCCCAGAAAACCTCTCCTAACCTCTCCATGGGGCTGCTCCTATCACTGGGGTTATCTCTTTTGTCTCCATGGTCACACAGCAGGCTCTGGCAGCTGCTCAAGGCAGGCTTGCTACAGCTACCTTACCTCTGGATGACCCACAGTGAAAGGAGAAGGAATCAAGAGTAGGTGGGAATGAAAATATTTGACTCCTGCTATGTGCAAAGGACTGAACTGCCTAAGTTCATATTCCCTGTGAAAAAGGGAGGGTGTGTGGGCTACAGGGTTCTCAGATACCTCCTGGCCACAGGGAGTATGTTCTGAGCAGACTGCCTAGGGCCAGAGAGAGACCATTGACCACTCAACCCTTTACCAGCGTGTCCACTCACAGGAAGGAACGGACAACAGTCAAATGAGAGCCTTTGCCTGTTCTTACTACCTCTCTATTCTAAGTGTTTTTCAGGATCCAGGATGCCACGATGCTCTTCTTGAGCTGACTACTAAGCCTGTGTAGACACAGCCCTTCCTTCCTGAGCCTCTGCTGTGCTTCTTGCCAAGGTAGGTGAACCTGCTAGCAGGGGCAGATGGAAGCAGACAGCACCACTCTTGGGCTGTGGGAGGCTGGCAGTGGCCTGAACTCCTGGGCCCTGCAGACCCTTCTCATCCTCACCTCCTGCGCCTCCTCTGCATTCAGATGCCACCTTTGCCTGTCTTCCCCTTCCTCTGTTGCATCCATGTGGTCATCAAAGTCTGCTGAGTCGCTAAGCTACACCTCTGGAGTCAACCCCTTCTTCTCCTGGTCCTTACCTAGAAGACAATGGTCATTACCCCCATGCCAGGAAGAGCATTTGAGCCCAGCTACAGGGTCTGCCTGATGTAGAGCACAGCCTGCATTCCATAGCCCATTGATCCCCAACAAATACACTCTTGACAGAGCTGTCCCATACGACATCCTACTTGTCACAGTCACCTGAAAGTTCCAGAGCCCCCTTCCCCAAGTCTACCTGAATTCTTCGAGCACACTTTTCTTCATTGTGTTTTGCTCTCCTAGTCTCTGCCTCAGCCTTTAACCATTGCATGGGAACAGACTACATCCTTTGTTTTCCACTGGGAACACCTTGGTGATGTTCACATGCCAATTGGAGATTAGGCAAGAATTCACTAAGTATCACTAACCTGGGCACTTAAGGAATCCAGAACAGTGTAACTAAGTCCAAGTCCTCAAGACGCTGTGATTATTTTATTATTAAAACATATATACCAGAACACTGCTTGGGTCTGGCTTATGGTGATGCAGGGGATTGGACCTGGCACTTCAGAGCCTCAGGCATGAAAGTCCTTTTGCATAACCACTTGCTTCTCCCTGGCAGATGAAGTGTGTCTTGGTGGCCACAGAAGGTGCGGAAGTCCTCTTCTACTGGACTGATAAGGAGTTTGAAGAAAATCTACAGCTCAAGTTTGGGCAGTCAGAAAATGGAGAAGTGAGTATGAGGCAGAGGAAGTGCAGGGGAATGTAAAGAGGCAGAATGTGTGTTTACCCTTCAGCCACCAAGGAACTACCAGGAGTGTGCAGGGCACAACCTCTCTGACGTCTGGTACAGATCACACAGTTTTCCCTACAGTTACTTCTGGAAATTTTGCAGTTTTAGGTTTTACCTTAGGTTTAGTCATCTGTTAAAATTTTGTACACAGTGTCAAGTATGTATTCATTTTTTGCATGTAGAAATACACTTTAATATTTCCATCTCAGAAAAGATTACTGTTTTCACCTATGCCATTTCTGCTCTACAGTTTTAATACATTTTTATTTATTTATAGGATAGAGACAGAGGGAAATTGAGAGGGGAGAGGGAGCAGAGAAGGAGAGAGACAGTACTACTTCACTGCTCATGAAACTTCCCCCAGTAGGTGAGACCAGGGATTTGAACCTGGGTCCTTGTGCATGGTAACTGCTCTACATTTTAAAGGAGTAATCCTCTTTGATTTGTTTTTCCAGATTAATTATGGGGGAAAACTTACTAGGGATTTAGTGGAAAGAATTGTTGAATGTCTGTAGCAGCACAGACTAGCTGCCTCTTGGTGCCCTTCTTTCTCTAGTGGGCCTGCTCGTCAGCCAAACCAACTCTTCCTCAGCAGGTTTCAGCCTCATCACCACTGACATTTTTATTATTGTCTTCAGGAATAAAACATGGCATCAGAGATATCACTGACATTCTAGTGGTTTTAAGCTAAACAACAGGTCTGCTAGGCTCTTCTATTTATTCTTAGTAATCAGTATGTATGATTATTAATAGTTTATGAGTTTGTAAGTATTTCAGTCCTTAAACTGCTATTTCAACTTGCTCTATTTAAGAAGCAAAAATTCAGTACTACTTCTTTTTCTCTTTATTAAAAAAAAGCATGACCAAGGAACAGGCTGAATTTTCAGTTCCTAAGTGACTAATGTAATGGAAAGAAAATTAAAGCTTTGCTTTTTTGTATGTATATATAACACTTATTTTATTTATTTCTTTATTTATTTTGTCCCATGAAGATCATGAGTTAATTGTGGAAAATTTAGAAATACAGAGAAATCAGTTTATAATGATCCATCAATAGCACTTTAACATATTTCCTGTGCATTTTTTATATATAGTTAGGATCATGCCACATGTATAGTTTTGTTTCTGCTTTAGTTTTGACTTTTCAGTATATAAAAATCATTATTCTGTTTTATCAATGGTCTCATACACATACATCTTTTTTCATTTTTATTAGTGATTTAACATTGTTTTACAAAACAACACGATGTCAGGATTATAACTAATACACACATCACCACACCCTTCCCCAAATGCTATGCCCCTGCCCTTAAGCACCATTGTTCACACAAAGCCCAACTGACAGTTTAGTTACTGCGTGTGTGTGTGTGTGTTTGTGTGTGCATGTGTGTGTGCGTGTATGAGAGAGAGAGAAGGCTCATTGGTTTTAGTCATCTATATTCCACATATAAGCTAAAACATCTGGTAAGTGCACTTCACCTCTTTATAAATCTTAATGGAAGTATCATGTTCTAGCCTGTGAATAAATGTATTGTTGTTTAGCTATTTCCTCAATATTGGACATATTGATCCAGTTTACTACAACTCCGTAGAAAGGATATGCAGGGAACATTTGTGCTTGAATTTTATCCTGTGTCTCATTTCCTTAGGATTATTTCCTAAAGAAAGGTCCAGTCAGAAATTACCATATCATTTTATAATGCCACCAAGTATGAGATTGTCCCTTTACATTCTACCAACATCAAATATTTCCATGCCCCACCCACCAAAAATATATTTTTATACCTGCAGAAATAGTTGTGTATAAAATGAATTACTGTACAGAGCCAAAATTTTAAAAACTTCCTTTACTTGTTAATAAGAGAAAGAACCAGAGCATCACTCTGGCACATGTAGCAGCAGAGATTACTTGAAAGTCCAACTCTTTATTTGTTATGCCACCTCCCAGGCCACATACTGCCCAAGTTCTTAAGGATTTCTCTGTTAGTAAAATTTGTTTGTAGAAGTTTAAGAAAATTGAGGCATGTGAATAATCTAGCAAACCTTTGCTTTTGTGGAGGGGTAGCCAATACATATTAAATGAGCATCTCCTATGTGCCAGCCCCTGGGGAAAGATCAATGAACATAGCAAGGTGTCCTGCTCCCATGGAACTCAGGAGTTCAAAGAAGGACAACATACGGTGAGCCCAGTGCCTCATCACTGAGGGAAACATAGTGGATATGGGATGGGATGGGGAGCACTATGTGGGATGACCCCATGCATCGGAAATGGAGCATCTGAGCTAGAGGCTGCTGATGAGAGAGAGAACTACAGACAAAGCATGACTGACAGAATCCCAGCAACTGAACGCTGACCATGGTTCCTGAGTGTGGACACTGTTAGAGAAAACATGCAACAGTGCTACACACACACACACACACACAGAGACAGACAGGTACACACACCACCGCCCCACACCACTATGGGCCTTCACTGCTCTGGGCCAACTTTAACAGATAGAGAGGGAGAGAGGCAAAGGCACTACAGCACCGAGGCTTCTCCCATTGTGCTAGCAGCCAGCAGGCACTTCCCAGGTGACCTATCTTGCTAAACACACACACACACACACACACACACACACACACACACACACACACACACACACACTTTTAAATGCTCCACACTGCCCTGGCCGTTTCCCTGTTTTCAAGGAAGCATTTTGCTCAACTCCAAGTAGATTTCACCAATAAAAAGTGAGGACTCAGCTTTCTCTATAACTCAGCCTAAGCTCCTAAAATTGGCCTGAGTAAGGTCTACTATTTCCTTCCTTTCTTTTTATCCTAAAGTGGAGATTTGTAGTGGGACCATTAAAGTAACTTTATTATTTTTTTGTCATAGATTTTCAAAAAAAAAAACAGGTTTTCAACAGTTTACTCTTCATTTTATTTGTTTTGTTTTGTTCTTTATCTTGGAGGGCAGCAGTAACGGACGGGGAAAGACCTAAAAAAAGTAAATGCTTGTTTTGGGAATAGAGTAAATACAGTAATATAAAAAATAGCAAGGAATCAGTCATCATCCCTCTATTCAGAAATAGTAACATTAATAGTGTTGACTGGCTTAATAGGGTTTTTTTCCTATGCCTTTTAAAATACAGAGTATTCACAACCAGTCTTTGTCAACATTGCATTATATATGAGGAATTTCCCATGTCATTGAAGCACTCCAATATTTAAATAACTGTATTCTTCCAGCATTTAGATACACTGCTATTCATTCAGCTTTTTCTCTGGTGATATACTTTTAAATTTTTCCCCCGGTGTTTGCTACTGTAATTATGTTAAGTGAGCACATGTATATGTGTGCCATTGCCCCTTACCTCTGGTCAGATTACTCTCCCCGTATTAGACTTGCTCACTTGAACTTCGGCTAGGTATCACACTTACTTAGTGTTGGCTAGTTTTCCATTAAATATCCCTAACACTGTGTGAATGTGGCTGGATTCTTTGACATTTCCTTCCAGATTCATAGTCTACATGTCACCATCAGCTGGCTGAGTTTCCCCAGCCCTTGTTACTGCACTGTAGGAATCAAAGCAGTCTCTTTCTTTACTTCTTTTCTCTCTTTTTTATTTCTTTGCCACTAGCATATCTTTGGGCTCCATGCCTGCACAGTTTTCACTGCTCCAGACATGCTCTTTATTTATTTAATTTTTTTTAGGACAAACATTGAGGGATGGAGGGGGAGCGAGAGAGAGAGAGAGAGAGAGAGAGGGAGGGGGAGAGGAAAGACACCACAGTACTACTTCTTTATTTTTTAAGGACAGGCATTAAGGGATGGGGAGAGAGAGAGAGAGAGGAAAGACACCACATTACTACTGCTTTCTTTATTTTTTTAGAACAGACATTAAGGGGTGGGGGGAGAGAGAGAGGAGATACCACATTACTACTTCAGCATTTGGGAAGCTTCCCCTGTGCAGATGCTCCCATGTGATGGCTGGAGGCTTGGAGCTGGGCCTTACATGGCCAAGTCTGCCCTCTACCACGTGAGCCCATCTCCTGACTCCAAGGCAGTCTTTCTTTGCCCCCTTCCCTGCTGGGACAGTGTTGCTCTACTAGTAGTCCAGACTATGGAGACTCTTGATGGCCTAGGCCTTTGTCCTTGGTGTCTGTCACATTCCCACTGGTGTTATTTTCTCCTCTCTGCAGCTTCCAGCCATAGAAGACCAGCTCAGCACACTCCTAGCTCCAGTCATCATCTCCTCCACAACCATGCTGGAGAAGCTCTCAGACACATACACCTGCTTCTCCACTGAAAATGGTAGCTACCTATATGCCCTCCACCTGGTGAGTGTATAGCCCTGGTCCCTGGGACTCTTCCCTCAGCTCTGGGCTGGTCTCAGGGCCTCTCTCTGGACTTGGACACCTGAGAAGGTGGAAGTGGCATCGTATCACAGGGGCCCAGGCAGCTGCTCCCTGACGTCAGTCCCTCTGTCCCTACAGTTTGAAGAGTGCCTGTTCATTGCCATCAATGGGGACCACACTGAGAACGAGCGGGACCTGCGCCGGAAGCTGTGTGTGCTCAAGTGCCTTTTCGAGGTGCACTTTGGGTGGGTTACCATGGATGGCCAGCTCTTCCGAAAAGAGTGAGTCCTTGAGCCCAGTCTCCTCTATCCTTTGCTGAGACCCTCTAGAAGCTGGGCAGTGTGTGCCCAGGCCCTTTGGAAGTGGCCTGTCTGCACTCTCCACCTGCCTGGGTCCGTGGGTCCAGGTAACTGAGCTCACAGGAATCTTGCAGGTCACTTGATCCAATCCTCACACTTTCCACATGAGGAACCCGAGGGCAGAGAATTTAGCAGAATAATCCAGCTGGTGGTGTCAGCACCCAGCCAGGCTACAAATGGAGGCTCAGGGATGATTCCTAGTTGAGTGTCCTGTCCGGGCCCCCAGTGCCTCTCTCACATCTTAAAGCTTTACACTCTCCCTCTAGACAAACTGCACATCCACACACACACAGTCAGTCAAGGAATGTTTTTCTGAGGAGTCAGAACTCCCCCCCCCCCCAACCCTCTCTGGGCCTCCAAGGAAAAGACCCAATAAAGGAAAGTAATAGACACCGAGGTGGGAGAGACCCCAGAAAAAGGAGCCTGGTTGGAACATGGACCAGAGCAGAAAGGTTTGTGGTGGATCTCACACTGATTCTCAGACGTGGATTGGGGTATTGTGAAACTTGTAACAGTGGATCTTCTGGGTTAACGAGCAAAGAGCAGGTTCCCCAGCAGGAAGCCTACCTCTCAGGAGCCATCATCCCTCAAGTTGCTTTGGCCAAGGGAGGCATCAGTTTCAGTGGCAAATACTGCTGGTGATGGGCACCTATGACTCACACGTTGTTTACCAATGCAGTCTGTCTGCAGCCCAGCAGTCTGAGACTCATTGTGTAGCCCTGATTTTACAAGGAGAGAAACAGTTGTTCTCTGTAGGATCTATGAGACTAGAAAATGTGGTCACTTTCCTGGGTTTCTCTGCCTGACATCTACCTGTGTGGGAAAGACTGAAGGGACCTGGTTCTGAGTCCATTTCTAGTCTGCTCCACACTGGGATGTGACCCTATTCGGGCCCTCTCTGCTTCCTGGGCTCCCCTTTTAATTTACTCATGTGCCTTGCTCACCTGGCTTTGATAGTGGTTTGAAACGGTGGCCCCATGGTTGAGGACAGAGATAAGCCCCAGACCAGCAAGTTTCATGGGTCTCTTCTGCTCTTCCCGGCTCCATCCCCAGGCTGCGGCCCCCAGACCTGGAGCAGCGCATGCAGGTGTGGGAGCGTTTTCAGAGCCTGCTATGCACCTATGGCCGCCTGCGGGAGCAGGAGCAGTGCTTCGCTGTGGAGGTGATGGCTGGCGGGAGGGGGCGTTGTTAGAAGTGTCAGGTCAGAGGGAGCCCCCCTGAGTGAGGACACAGGCTGACCTTGAAGCTCCTGTATTTACAGAGTAGCTCTTTCTGACCACACGGTATGTTGGCTACTCTCAACAAGCGTCCTTAAGTCAAACAAATGGATCTTGGATAGAGCAATCTTTAGTGATGCTTTTGTGCTGACAGTGAATTATTTGAGATCTCTGAAGACAGCCTCCCTCCTTCCAGGCTTCTAAATCCCCCTCCTTTCCAAAGGAAATATATTGAGCTGAAGATAGAGTAGAGAGCAGTGGAAAATAAGCAGGACTGACAGAGTTTCTGAGTGCAAATGGTGGCACCAGTGTGGACTGTGGACCAGTGGTTGGACCTCGGAGCAGATGAGGGTGGTGAGTGTGACGGCGTTTTCTCTCCCTGCCCCTGTGGCCAGGCTGTGGAGCGGCTGATCCACCCCCAGCTCTGTGAGCTGTGCATAGAGGCCCTGGAGCGGCATGTCATCCAGGCGGTTAATGCCTGCCCCCAGCGGGCAGGCGAGGAGGCCATCCATGCCTTCCTGCTGGTGCACTCCAAGCTACTGGCTTTCTACTCCAGGTGAGCCCACCCTGCCTCACCCTCACCTTCACCCTGGCCCCTGCTGCTCGTGCCCTGAACCTGAAGAGCACCCCCTCACAGACCAATTAAACCAGAAGACCCATCTCTTTGCAAAAGTTTTCTTAATGAGTCCAGGAGATAGCTGATGCAGTGCAACCCACCCTTTGCCATGTGTGAGGGCCTGGGTTTTAGGCCCTGGTACTACATGGGAGCACCATGCATGGGAGAAGCTTCATGACTGTGAAGCACTGCTGTAGTATCTCTCCTCCCCTTCTTTCTTTCTATCCCTCACCTACTATCTGAAAGGAAAAAAAAAAATGTTCCCCGGAAACTGAGCAGGCCCCAGGGAATCCCTGGTAGCAGATACATATATATATATATGGCTTCATTTCAGTTCCTCTTAGTTCTTCTCTTCTTGGAATTATTTCTTCCTGGAATGTTCTTTTAGTGTCCGAATTTAGGACTTGCTGAAATGTTGGTCCCTGATGGATTTCCACTGGTGATTTCTTTTCCTAATACAACCAAGCTTTTACTATATATGAAAGATGTTGGACTGGGTGGTGGTGCATCTGATTGAGTACACAGGGACCTGAGTTTAAGTACCTGCAGAGGGGAAACTTCATGAGTGATAAAAGAGTGTTGCAGGGGTGTGTGTGTGTGTGTGTGTGTGTGTGTGTCCTTATCTTTTCCCCTAACTCCCTTCTCCTTTCAATTTCTCTCTGTACTGTCAAATAAAAAAGAATTTTAAAAAGGCCACTGGGAGCTGTGGATTTGCCCTGCAGGTACTAAGCCCCAGCAATAACCTTGGTGGCAGTTAAGAGGGGAAAAATATGTTAATTCAATTTATTTCTATCCTGCCTATCTCCAAAAAGGATTAAGTGAGCTGGCACATTGGTAAACTTGAGTGCAGGGACTTGGCCCCAGATGCCCTGAACTTCCCTGCCCCTACCTGCCGCCACCTCAGAGGCCCTGGGGGGTCCAGACACATGCTGAACAGCCCTTGTCACCTCCACAGCCACAACGCCAGCACCCTGTGCCCAGCCGACCTCCTCACCCTCATCCTCCTGGTTCAGGACCTCTGCCTCAGCGGGAGCACCCTAGAGGACACCACCACGCAGGTCTCGGGTGGCTCTGTGTGGGGAGCCAGTGTCAGGTGGTGTGGGGCAGTCTACTCAGTGACCTGGCTTCCAGGACACAGTTCTGGGCATGGGGTCTCTCATGACCTGCCATTTTCAGATGGAAGGGGAATTGTAGAGTGCATGATGCCTGGTGGGTTAAACGTGCAGATTTTGGGAGTCAAGAGTGTTCTGTCTTGATGTCTTAGCTGCACGAGCTGGGCAAGCACTTGCCCCGTCTGAGGCTGGATTCCCTCATCCATGCAATGGGACTCTTCTCAGACTTGCCAGTAGGTGTGGAGGGGGTGGTTTGCCTGGTGCCTACTGTTCCTGGACAAGTGAGCACTCCATGCTAGCTGCCACCATCCCTGGCATCATGCTCATGGTGGTTTTGATGCCGTATTCAGTATTTCTTGAGAGACACTGGATCATCTAGAAATGAAACACGAGGGTCCTGTCAGTCCCAGGGCTGTGCCAGGAAGTGCCAGAGGTGGGGAGCAGTGGGAAGAACTGCCCTCACCAGCATCTCCATTCCTGCCATAGTCCTTGACCTGGATGCCCCTGAGCAGCCAGAACATCCCCATACAGCCAGCCTGGAGTCCCTGTGCCACAGGCCCTGGCAGGAGGGACTCTGCAGGGACTCTGTCAGCTGAGCAGAGGGGGCAGGGAGGGGCTGCCTTTCTGGGGAGGGCAGGAGCAGGAAGGCAGGCTGAGCCCTGTTCTCCCTCCTAGGAGACAGACAGCATCTCCCTCCCTGAGGAGTACTTCACACCAGCTGCTTCTCCTGGCAAGGAGAGTTCAGGTGAGGCCTGAAGGAGGAGGAGGAAGAAGAGGAAGAGGAGAGAAGGGGGAGAAGATGGAGAGAGTGGCACCTCTGGGCTAACCTGTGCTGGGGTTTAATGGACCCCCTCATCTTGTAAGAGCCCAGACCCAGACACCCAAATTCCTATAGCACAGGACGTGGTCTTTTGCTCCTCTTCTTTAAGTCCTTGACTTAAAAGACCTATAGGGCCTCTTAGATGATCCCTCAAGTGTTACTTGACAAGTTGATTTCATTTAAAAATTCATCTCCTGTATTTGTTTTCTTTTTTTTTCACCCCTTTTAAATCAGTTAATTAATTTTATTTGAGAGGACAGAGAGAAATTGAGAGGGAAGGGGAGATATAAAGGGAGATAGAGAGATACCTGCAGCTCTGCTTCACTGCTCTTGAAGCTTCCCTCCTGTGGATTGGGACTGGGGGCTTGAACCCAGGGCAATGTGTGTCCTCTGCCAGGTACACCCCTGCCTGGCCCATTTCTTTTCTTTTCTTTTTTTTAAGATTTTATTTATTAATGAGAAAGATAGGAGGAGGGAGAAAGAACCAGACATCACTCTGGCAGATGCGCTGCCAGGGTTCAAACTGGGGACATCATGCTTCAGAGTCCAAAGCTTTATCACTGTGCCATCTCCCAGACCACTCATTCCTTTTTTTCCTTCCTTCCTTCCTTCCTTCCTTCCTTCCTTCCTTCCTTCTTCCTTCCATCCTTCCTTCCTTCCTTCCTTCCTTCCTTTTTTCCTTCCTCCCTTCTTCCCTCCCTCCCTCCTTCCTTCCTTCCTTCCTTTTTTTTCACCTTATCCTCAGAATTTTCTTTTTTTACTTTTATAACAACAGCACAGATCCCAGCACATACTAGGTGCTGGGTAAAGGTTTGCTGGGGGACTGAGTGAGTGGGGAGAGGGGGCCAGTAGAAGAGGCAGTGTTCCAGCCAGAGAGGATCCCTGAAGGGATAGAGAGAGGAAACAGGTAGGTATGGAGGGATGGGAGGCTGAGGAACACCTCCACCTTTGTAGCTGCATCCCTGGGTGCTTGCTTCCAGCATCTGGCATGAGTGGAGGGGGTGCTGGGGGACACAGGCCAGATGAGCACGACAGAAAGGGCACCCTGCTCAGCCCACACTCAGGTGCCCTGTGAGCTGCTGGTGGGAAAAGAACCATCTCCTTTCAGACACATGTTCCTCTCACTCACGTCCTTTCAATGCCCTGGGCCTGCAGGTAGCGCCTTCTGGCTGGAAGGAGGCACCCCGCCCAGCGACACTTCCTTTGTTCAGGTGAGTTCTTCTTGGAGCAGTGCCTGCTGCAGTGAGCACTGGGGGGCACTGCCAGCCCCCTGACCTCCCTCCTGCTGCCCCAGGGCTGACTGGTGCTAGCACAGAGCTCAGCCCAGAAACACCCAGGCAGTGGTGAGTAAAGGGTGCCCTCCTCCCCCACTTCCCCAGCCCTGGGGCTTGACTCCTGAGAAGTCTGCATCCTCCTTACAGTGCTTGGGAGTAAGAATCTTAACTCTTTTTTGTGCCACCAGGCTTATGTTTGGGACTTTGGGGCTCGGTACCAGCACGATGAATCCATAGCTCCTGGTGGCCATTTTCCCCTTTTGTTTTCTTTTCATTTAGATAGGAAAGAGAAAGTGAGGTGGCACACCTGGCTAAGTGCACATTATAATGTGCAAGGGTCCAGGTTCAATTTCTGGCCCCCACCTGCAGAGGACTTCACCAGTGGTGGAGCAGGGCTACAGGTGTCTCTTTCTGTCTCCTCTATCTCCCCTTCCCTCTGGATTTCTTTCTGTCTCTAGCCAATAAATAAAATGAGAGAGAGAGGGAGAGGGAGAAGGAGAGGAAGGGAGAAGGGAAAGGGAGATAGAGAGGGAGAGAAGGGCCCAGAAATGACTAGCAGAAGAGCCTAGAAATGCCTCAGACAAGACGACAACAGAACTGGAACTGCTCAGACAGTTTTGACAGTGCAGGGCTTTCAGAACTGGGATTCCATGGAGCTCAAAATGTGCATCCCTCTCGGTTCAGAGAGGACAGCAGGTGGGCACCCATAGGTAGGTCCAACATGGGGAGGGCCCACTCTCTCTCAGGCCCCCTCCCACGACCAGCTCCCTTTCCTCCACAGGTCGCTGAGGACACCCTGCAGACGCTACTCCCTTGCTCCCCAGCACCTTCCAGCCCCAGAAGGATCTTCCTGGGTGGCAGCGTGAAGGACAGCTACTACCCCCTGATGCCCCACACCATGTACTGCCTGCCCCTGTGGCCTGGCATCAACATGGTGCTGCTGACCAAGGTGGGAGAGCTCTGAGCTGCCTGCACGCATGGTGGCCCAGACCCCCTCCCCTTGGGCTACCCTGCTCACCCTGCCCTGCTTCTCCCCCTCAGAGCCCCAGTTCGCCTTTGGCCCTGGTCCTGTACCAGCTGCTGGATGGGTTCTCCCGGCTGGAGAAGAAGCTCAAGGAGGGGCTGGAGGTGGGCAGCAGCCTGCGGTCCCACCCCCTCATGGGGAACCTGCGCCAGAGGATGGACAAGTTTGTGAAGAGCCAAGGCAAGCAGGAGATCCAGGTGAGGCCAGGGCTGGGAGAGGCAGCGCCCAGGGGAGAGGCAGAGTGGGGGCAGCCAGCACCCACCCTGCCTGCAGTGGGGAGAGGCTGAGGCCTCCAGGGCCTCCCTACGTACCTGATTCTGTCACCCTGTCTCCTCCCTAATGGAGCAGTAACAACATCTTCCAACAACACTGGACAGTTGCAGATCTTTTCTCTCTCTGTCATCTTTCAAGAATATTGTATTTACTTATTTGTTTTGGATAGAGACATGAGGGGGAGATGGGGGAGAGGGAAAGAGATACCTGCAGCACTGCTTCACTGGCCATGGAGCTTCCCTCCTGGGAACCAAGGACTGGAACCTGGAGGTACGGGGGTCACATGCAGCACAGAAGCCCGGAAGGAAGTTCTGAAGAGAGAGGTCACTAGGTCTAAGCAACTGGCAATGTCTAGTTAGTGTGAGCAACTGAGATTTGTGGCTACAGTGCAGATTGATCTGAAAATAAGCAAAGGATAAGAGGGGAAAGAATAAGAGAGTGAATCCCTGAACCCACACAGACCCAGATTCTGGGCATGTGGCAGTGCCTCGGGCTTTGTGGTGAGCAGTGTGTTTGAATCACTCTTCCCCCTCAAGGGGATCCAGTCACCAGGGCTCTTCCTCAGTGCCCAGTGCCCTGCCCATCAGACTTAACTGTCTGCCTCCCTTTACCCACGTGCCCAGCCTGGCTATACTTTAAGGGCAGGGGTAGCGGAGGCTGGCCTCGATGGTGCAAAGATAGATGCATGCTCAGCAGAAAAGGTCCAAGCAGTCAAAAGGCTAGTTGCCCTGAGGGCCCAACACAGGAAGGAATTCTCCGTTAGGAAGCCTGCCTGTCATCTGTCGCCCTTACAGAGAAGCTGGCTGGAGTTCAAGAACAAGGTCTTCTCCAGGAATGAGCCAAGATCATCCTCAGAGTGAGTGGTGGGCTCTGAGGACAAGAGGGAGCTGTCAGTACTGAGAGGCTGTTTCCCAAAGAGCCCAGGGGAGAGGCGGTACTTAGGGAGTTGCAGATTAGTCAGAGAACAGCCCAGCCCAGCCCCGTGGATGCTGGAGGGAGACTGGGAAGCAGAAAGGCCTCTGGGGAGTAGAGGCTGTGTCCTTACAGGCTAAGGTGTGCACTCTGCTGAGTGAGCTGTCTCCCAGCTCTGGTTCAACACAGGCCACACTGTGCTGCATCCACTGTCTGTCCTCCTCAGTCAGGAGCAGGTACTGTCCTAGGTTTATCATGGGGCAGAAGCAGGGGTGACCCAGATGTTGGGAGTGAGTGGGGTAGACACACAGGCCCTTCTTCCCATTGAGACACTGTCACCTCCTGCGCCCAGGTTGCTGCAGGCGTGCAGGAAGGTGAAGCAGCATCTCTGTGCCATCTACCAGCTGAACTTCCTGAGCTCAGATCCAGGCCGCGGTGGCCCCCAGCTGCCTCTCCACCTGCAGGACCAGGTCCAGATGCTCATGCAGTAAGTGTGGCCCTGGGGAAGCTTGGGCCAGGGGCAGGGGCACGCCTCCCCACAGCCCTGCCTCCCTCCCCCACTCCCTACAGAAAAAAACTGATGTACTGGAAGGACTTTCTGCTGGTGAAGAGCAGGAGGAATGTCACCATGGTGTCATATCCTGATGCCGAACCCCCAGCTGGCCTCACACAGCCCCGGGGACCTGCCTGTCCTCCCCGCCTGCTCACAGCACAGCCGTGACTCCTGGGAAGGGGAATGTGTGTTGGCAGCTTTTCCCTAGAGGAAGGTAGCAAGAGGTCCTGTTCCCAGTGTCTTGTCTGTAGCAATGCCCCAGGGCTGAAACTTCAGAGCCTCCTGTTATCCCAGGGAGGGTCATTTCTGTCACTGTGTCCAGCCTGCAAAGAGTGGCAGGTGCTCCAAGAGGTCTGGGTGTGCTGGAACGGGCATGTCCTCCTCACTTGAGTGTCACCCAGCTACCCAGAGGAGTGTGCAGACTCTGGGTCCTTCGCTGTGCCTGGTATCCCTCTTCAGATGACCTGACTGACTTGACCCTTCCATTTCTGGAACTTTCTAGAAAGCAGCTCCTCCTGGGTGCATTTTGTTTGTTTTTGTTCACCAAGACATTGCACATGTGCAGTTCCACTGCTCCAGGGAAGATTTCTTTTCTTTTTTTTTTTTTTCTAATTTAGGGTAGAGACAAAGAAAGAGAAACACTACAGCATGCACTATGTATAGTGCTCCCATGTAGTGCAGGAGTCTTAATCAAAGTCCTTTAATTTGGTAAAGCCTGTACTCTACTGGGTGAGCTGTCTCCCTGTATTAAAATCACTAAAGACTCAGACACCTGAACTCCTGAGTCTTTTCTTTAGTAGATGGGTGAAAGTAAGGACAAGACCCTCTTATCCACCAGTTACCAGTCCATCCCTCCTCCCCGGGAACCCTCCAGGCTTTGGGGCTGCTGTGTGGAGGTGAAGGAGACCACAGGAGGTGTGTGGGCTGGATGGCTGGCTAGTCTCCCTTGGGAACCATGGTCAGCTCTGCTTGTCCACAGAGGGAATGATGAGCTGTTGTCACCAGGACTCCTTGTGTCCAGGACCCACTGTGCTTGTGTTTAGAACCTCTCAGGGTGGGTGTGTGTGGAGACAGAGATCCCCAGGAAAGGAGAGGCAGGCTTAGCCCCACTGCACTTAATGTGGCTGGAACAGGTGGAGGACAGACTGGTGCCCATCCTGGTTCTTGGTTTTACAACCTCCTTAACTCAGCCTCCACCTACCTAGAGGACTTCCCAGGGCTGGTGCACTTCATCTACGTGAACCGCACGACTGGCCAGATGGTGGCCCCCTCCCTCAGCAGCAGCGAGAGTGCTTCCTCAGAGCTGGGCAAAGGGCCCCTGGCCGCCTTCGTCAAGACCAAGGTAACCACATCTGACCCGGGCACGCCACATGGCCCTCCACCTCACCCTGGCCTTTGGAGCTTCTGAGGACTCTGAGCACACCGCACCTAACCCTTACTGTCCCTTGTGTGGGTATCTGTGCTTGTCTTCATGTCCCACGGAGCCCAGCCCCAGGGCCACATTGGGCTTCATTGACGGTAGAGTTCTAATATGTATGAGGTAGCAGAGTCTGGGCAGCAAGGATGCAGGTGAGGGGGAGGGCAACGAGCTTAAATAAATGCCCAGGGTTTTGTTGTTGTTGTTGTTTTCTTTTTGGTATTTTGATTTGCTTGTTTTGCATTAACTAGAATGAAAAGGAGACACACAAGTTCAGCCAACCAGAATTTAAAACAAAGTGACGTTTTATGAAGGAAGTACTCTCTGGGGGGTCCCTCTATTCTCTGTAAATGACTTAAAGATATAGCTAGATAGATAGCAAGCCTGCTGCGATGAGATAACTAAGATGGGTGACAGAGTCCCATGTGGGGGGCACAGTGCTGCGCCTCACTGGCAGTGTCCATTGGGCATCCATCGTCTGTTTTGACCCGCCCTTAAATAAGATGGCAATACTACCCACTGCCTCAGATTTGCCATAAAGCTGCAAATGCATGAGAGGCACTCACCACACATTTGGCACCATGTGACGTACAGCTTATTGAGCCTTTACTGGCACCCACACACGTTCATCCTTCCAGGGAGAATGGGGCTGTCTGGGTACATGTGTCTTCCTTATTTTCCCGTGCTGTTTGTTGGAGTCCAGATCATTCTGTAAATGCAGTTGTGTTTGCCACATTTCCACCTCACCATATAGCTGATGCGTTTCCTCATGTCATTAATTCTTTATCAGTGTGATTTTGAACAGCACCACCATGGCCCATCATGGGAATGCAGTGTGATTCACTTCACCATTTCCCCGATGTTGAGCCTTTAGACCGGTCCCAGGCTCTTGCGGTTATGAATAATTCTGCAGCGCACACCTTTGCGCACATATCTCTGTCCTTGTCTCTGCTTGTTTTCTCAATATGTGTTCCCAGAAACAGCATGACTAAGTCAAATGGGAGGAATGGCTATAAGGTTATGAATGCTTGTTGTCAAGTTGCTCTTGGCGGGGGCGGGGGGGAATAAAAGCAAATCCAGATAACTAGATATAACTAGACATGACCTTGTGGCCAGATTTGGAGTGTGTCATGGAGCGTCTCCTATAGGCTACTTGGGAGATCTGGGAGATGGGGCTCCCTGTCCCCCACCCTCAGAAGTTCCAGAGAAATCAGGCAAGAGAATATTGTGGAGGGATCCAGGGCATGCTGCTCCTCAGTTACTGTTTCCACAGGGCCCCATGGCAAGCCCCAGTTTGGACTTCAGCAGACCCAGGGTGCCTGAAGCATTCTCACCCCACACCAGCACCTTCCTGGCACTGGACGTGTGCCAGAGATTCCCGGGTTTAGAAGTGGCCACAGCCTCACCGCCTGTCTTGTCAGTTTATAGACCCAGCTGGGATGGCCCTTTTCATAATGTATACCTTGCATGCATTCTAATGTAAAAAGTGCTTTTACACATGCTATTTGTCAGTGAGGATTTTCTTATTACACTGCTGTTCTCAGCCTAGCCCTTGCCCAGGCACTGAGGGAGGAGACAGCAGAGAGGCCTCTGGTCTTCAAGCAGCTCCACCCTCCAAGAGTGTTGGTCTCATGAGGCCTCTGGCCCTGCTGTTGAGGGGAGAGTGGCCTCACAGGCTGTGTCCATCAGTGCGGTAATGAGGCCTTGTCCCTCTGTCTCCAGGTCTGGTCGCTGGTCCAGCTGGCACGCAGATACCTGCAGAAGGGCTACACCACGCTGCTGTTCCGGGAAGGAGACTTCTACTGCTCCTACTTCCTGTGGTTCGAGAATGAGATGGTGGGTGTGTTCAGCCAGCACAGCCCAGCTTTCCCTTCCTGTAACTTTCAGGTTCCTTCCTTCTGAGCTATTCATCTGCTCATCCCTCCACCTCCTCTTGATCCTGGTGGAGCTGACAGGTAAGCCCAGGTGGCTGGGACCCAGGCCTAGAGCTCCCATCTTCACTCAGCCATCTCAGGAACCCATGCCATGTTCAAGGGCACATCAAGCAGGCGGACGCCAGCCCCAGTGCTCAGGTCATGTTCCGTTGGTAGTGCACTGGCATTGCCAGATACACTTAGCAAGCCTGGCAGGACATCCCACTGTAGCAGCGGGTAAACTGAGGCTCACAGGAGCTAACCACTCTGCCATGAGGAGCTGACAGTGCAGCTCAGGCCTCCTGCCTGCAGCCCTGCTCCTTCCAGATCTCAACCCACCGCATTGTGAGAACTTACTACACTCACGTCTCCTTGCTCTCTCACTGTCTCTGTCTCTGTTTTCCCTTTCCTGCTACTCTTTCCTGTTTATCTGTTTATCTTTGTCTTCTCCCTCCTCTCCTCTCCTCACTGTTCGAGGTCACCCATGGCCCCATCCTCCCGCCCCCTCCCTGCTCCTCGCTTTGCCCTTAGCTGAAGGAGCTCCTTCACTTCACCCAAAGGTGACTGTCACTGTCTTCAGTGCAGTGTTGTCCCTGGGTCCTCACCCTGTCCTCCCAGCAGACAGTGCTGAGTGGGCACTGGCTGGGGCAGGTGTCCTGTGGGTGGAGGCACTGATACCCTGGAGACTGTATGTGGTGACCAGGGCTATGAGGTTGTAGGTGAGGAGAAGCCAAGCTCAGCTTTCCTGCCCTGCAGGCTCCCTCTGTGTTCTGTGCCTACCTCAGAAGTGCCCCCGGGGTGTGTGTCACCTTTGCCTGAGCTTCCAGGGAACCAGCACTCCATGTGATTGGCCTGCTTCACCTCCCCCTGCATGGTGGACCAAGGGCACCCACATGAGCCCCCATGACCATGGTGACAGTGACCCTGCCCCTTCCTGTTCTACCCTAGGAAGGTCCACTGCTTTCTTATTATTATTTAGATAGAAACAGAGAAATTGAGAGGGCAAGGGGAGATAGAAAGGGAGAGAACAAGAGAGAGAGACATGCAGCCCTGCTTCACCAGTGAAGCTCCCCACTGAAGGTAGGAGCCACAGGCCTGAACCTGGGTCCTCGCGCATTGTAACGTGCACTCAGCCAGGTGCACCACTACCCAGCCCTGTGTCCACTGCTTTCAAAGCAACTAAGGGTTTTTGATAAAGATTTCTCCCTCATGCCACCTCCCCAGACACCCTCCTGAGCATGCGTGTCTTTTACTCAACCTCGCTCACTGATGGAACTGAGGGCTGCCCATGCCAGGTTAGTACTCAGAGCTCCAGGACTGTTAACAGCTGACTCTTAACTTCTGCTCACAGGGCCAAGAGCCAGGACAAAGAATTCCTAACACCTCCCCCAGGCACCCACAGAGCCCAGCTTGCCTGGCCTCCAGCTCACAGTGTGCGACTTGGACCTGAGTGCTGTCTGCTATGCCCACCTAGTCCCCACTCACGACCCTGTCCCTCCTTCCCCAGGGCCACAAACTCAAGATCATCGAGGTGCCTGTCCTGTCTGACGACTCGGCTCCTGTTGGCATCCTGGGGGGAGACTACTACAGGTGAGGCCCTGGCGGAAGAGGTGGTAGCCTCTGGTGCCCAGAAGGGAGCAGTGCCTCCTGTAGGAAAAACCCCACCCCCAACTCCCCAAGAAGCAGACTCTGTCAGAAGCTCCCTTCTGCCTGTCCACACCTCACCTCCCTATTCAGTGAGAGGGGAACGTATTTCGGGTTCTGTCTATGCTCCTGTCAGCACCCGCAGGAGCTCTGGCATCTGGGCCGGGGCCCCAGAGCATCCTATTGGCTCCTTGGCTCCTCAGCACCCTTAGTGAGGACACCGCTGTCAGCACCCCAGCAGGACTGAGATCCCCCACAGGGTGGGAGCATAGAGGCCTAGGGCAGAGCCACGTGAGGTTAGGCCAGCAACAAGTGGGCAGGCTCCCCCAGCCGTGTGCTGGGCTGGTGGAGTCTCGAGGCTCTAGCTCTGGGAAGAACCATGGCTGCGCTCCTGAACCTGCCTCCTTGCCTCCTCCAGGGAACTCCTGTACTACTGCAGCACAGGCCACTCCACAGAGATCGTCACGTGCCACGAGCTGCTGACCCTTCACCTGTCGGTCGTCCCCACAGATGTGCTGGTGCAGCAGGCTGGGGAGCTGGCCCAGCGCCTGCAGGAGAACTCCCACATCCCCATGATCTAGGTCACCTCTCCCCCTCTCCCAGCCCTGCGGTCTGCCTCTGCACCCAGTTCTCCAGACCCATGCTGGTTCACAGACATCCCCAGAGCAAGAGCCTCTTGCCTTCCAAAGAACCAACTCCGGGTGACTCAGTCCTCCGGACTTCTTAATGCCACCGAGAGCAGCCTCCACGCCAGGCAACGAACAGCCCAGCCCACTGGAGCTGGGGGTTTTGCTGCTCTTATGTAACTGTGGCTGTGAGGCCAGAATGGTGGCAGCCCCTTTCAGAGCTGTCTCTTCATTTGTCCCCGAGATGCAGGGACGAGTTCCCTGGGGCTTGTTCTCAGAGTAAAGATAGGGCCCTGTCATGAGTGGAAGGTGCACCATTGGCTGGGTTTGCCCCCTGGCTCTGGGTAGGCTCCCTGAGCTCCAGACTTGCCTCCCTCCCAGAGACTCCCTGCCTCTCAGAGTGAACATGGGGGCTCTGAGTACACAGCAGGTGCTTAATAAACACTGGTCTTGGTTATTGTTAGTGTTCAAGCCAAACCTTTCTGGACTCCTGGAAGCTCCTTTATGCCCTAAATACCCCCTCCCCCTACACATCCCCACCCCTGGGAAGTCCTATCCCAAAGTCATTCTAGTCAGTGGATCACAGACTCCCAGGCTCTCAGCTTCCGGCCAATACTGTTTTGCCTGGGCTGAGAAAGGCTGCCCCTCTTCTGTGACCTTGAAGTTCCCACCCCAACAGTACACCAGGACAGGAGACATCGAGCAGGTGGAGAGAAGTCAGCCCCAGTGTGATGGTCAGGCACCAACAGCTGGCCTCCTTTATCTGCAGTCTTGCTAAGTTCTCACACAGAAGACTGGTCTTTCCTGTTAAAGCAGCAGCTTGGAATGGGGCTGGGCAGTAGCATAGCAGGTTAAGCACACATGGCATGAAGCACAAGAACCGGCTTAAGGATCCCAGTTTGAGCCCCTGCTCCCCACCTGCAGGGGGCTCGCTTCACAAGTGGTGAAGCAGGTCTGCAGGTGTCTATCTTTCTCTCCCTCTCTGTCTTGCCCTCCTCTCTCAGTTTCTCTCTGTCCTATCCAGCAACAACAACAGCAGTGGCAATAAGAACAACAAGGGCAACAAAATGGGGAAAATGGCCTTCAGGAGAAGTAGTGGATTCATAGTTCAGGCACCAAACACTGGAAGCAAAAAAAAAAAAGCTTGGAGGGGGCATAGATCCCGCCTAAGCTAGAGACACTCCTCGGAATAAAGTCCTTCAGAGGTGACAGTGAGGCATGGCTCATCTGAGGAGACTCAGTCCAAAGCCCCAGAGCCTCACGAATGTGTGGTTACACTGTACCAGGTGGCTTATTCGTTCAGATACAAGGGGGGAGAGAAGGACAGATGCCACAGCATCCTGGAGCTTCCTCTGGCACCATAGCATCTCCCATGTGCCTGAGCTCAAAGCTTGGCTACAGGCATGGCAATGCAAGCAGTCTACCAAGTGCACTCTCTCTCCAGCCCATTTCTCCTTTGAATCATGGCTTTGTGAATGGAAACTTAAAATAGCATGTGTAGGGAGTCGGGTGGTGGCGCAGCGGGTTTTGCATGTGGCGCAAAACACAAGGACTGGCAAAGAATCCTAGTTCGAGCCCCCGGCTCCCCACTTGCTGGGAAGTCGCTTCACAGGCGGTGAAGCAGGTCTGCAGGTGTCTGTCTTCCTCTCCCCCTCTCTGTCTTCCCCTCCTCTCTCCATTTCTCTCTGTCCTAACAAGGATGACATCAATAACAACAGTAACTACAACAACAACTTTAAAAAGGGCAACAAAAAGGAAAATGAATAAATAAATATTTAAAGAAATAGCGCGTGTAGCGAATACACAAGAACACCAAGAGGGATTTAGGTCCAGAAGCCCAGTGTTCAGAATCCCCCACCTTTTCCTCCTTCATATATATGTATATGGAGAGAGAGAGAGACTGACTACAGCACTGAAGCTTCTGACAGTTTGATGGGGACTGGGATTGAGCCCAGGATGCACACTGGCAAAGCAGGCTCACTGCAAGGGACAAAACAGTCCCTGCGAGCTGTTCTGCTCCCCTGCCATCGCTTTTGTCACCTGACATTTTCCCTTCATCTGTAGCAACTGTATGATGTGACAGACCTACTTTCACCAGTTCTCCCCTCCCCCCAATTTTTCATCATTTTCAACAATCGCTGGGGTAAGCATCTGATCCCCTCACAGTGTGGCGGGAGGTGAGCAGTGGGGTGCCTGGAGCAGAAGGGCCTCAGCCAGCATCATTCCTGCACACCCTCCAAAGCCAATAGCAGGTTTCTGTGACACTGCAGATGTCAGAGCAGTACAAAAACACCCCACCCCCAACTCCTGGGGTGCTTTCTTCCTCTACCAAGGAGGGGTGTCTGCTAACTAATGGGCAGAGAACAAAGGGGCTCCTAATTGAAGACAGGCTGAAGGCTAGTAAAAAAGCACTTTAGCTGAAGATATTTACAGATGTGATCTTTAGTCCTGGAGGATTCTTGGGAAATGGGAAAGGTGCCCAGAAAAGCAGAAGGGAGATGTTCAGGCTTTCAAAAAAAAAGTGAACCCCCAAAAGAAAAGGCAGTGAGCTGGCGCCCAAACCCCTCGAGCTTCTTCAGCAGCCCATTAAGGTTGAGGGATATGGGGAGAGACCTCCGGAGGCAGACGCTGCCCTTGTGATGCTGAAGGCCTGCTGGCGGCAATGCTGAAGGGGTCCCGGGGAACGTCAGTCTGGCAGGTGCCTGCTGCAGTGCCAGTGCTTCACGCCCCACCAGGCCTGAAGGACAAGCAGGCTTCAGCCCCAGGCTCTCATCTGACTTCTTCCCAGCACAGCACAGACACCAGACTCCCTGATGAGAAGCAGGGCTGCAGGAGGGGGGCCTGGCAGCCCTATCCAGCTCCATCAGAACCTTCTCAGTACACAGCCACTCTTTTCTGAGCCTCAGTGCCTACAGAATGGGGCTTCTGGGGCTCACAACAAGGGGATCCCCTACTAAGAACTGCACAGCACCTGGCCACGGGATCCCTGGAGACCTCAGCACAGTGGTCATATGCTGAGGCCTGGAGACTACATGGCGCAGGCCTGGTTAGCAGGCCATTTCCCAAGACTGTCCTGTGCCCAGGGTGGACTCTGCCTCTCCCTGCTCAGGACTTATTTCTCTGTTTAGAAGTGGCCCAGGGCCAACTACGGCAGCTGGGCTCCAGCTCCTCCTCTCTTCCTGCTCTTGCCCTGCTCCTCCCCCACCTCCAGGCAGCACAAAAAGCTAAGCCTGAGTACAAGGCAATTCCTGGTCTGGGACTGGGCAGAAATGTATGCAAAGGGTCTCAGCAGGGCCCTGGGTGCCTCCCCCTGCCATGCCTGGAGGAGAGCTCACTTGGACACCAGGGGACACCTGAAGCCCGAGTATGACGCAGTGGTCATAGGAGCAGGTAAAGTGGGCTGAGCCAGACTGATGGGCAGGTGGGGAGATCAGAGGGACGGCCTGGAGGGGCCCTTCTCAAGCAGGAGCAGCAGTGGACAGCCCTGTCTTTGAGCAGGAAACCTGTTGTGTGGTCTGAAGCAGATTCTTCTAGAATTATCAGGGAGCATTAAGTGATCTGAGGGCTTCTCATGTGTCTTCTCATGTGTCTCCTACAAAATCAGCTAAGTTGCAGCAATAGTCTTGGACATTATATGGTTGGAAAGAAAAGGCCCTGGGACAAAAGATCCATGAGATCTAGCCTCATTCCAAGTGCCCTGAGTTCTGACCACCACCATTTCACCACTGAGGCTGCCCACTCCCAAAGGAACTAAAACTGTTTCATGAAAGGGAAATCAGGGCGCAGGAGGTAGCTCATCTGGTAGAGAACACTTTACCATGGGTAAGGACCTGAGTCTGAGCTCCTGGTCACCATGGGAAGGGGAAGCTTCATGAATGGTGGAACAGTGTTATGGTGTCTCTCCTCTGTGTCTGTCTCATCTGATCTGAAAGGGAAAAAAGTACAATGAGCACAATGGAATTGCAAAGGTATAAAGTCCAAGAAAGGAAGAAAGGGAAGGAGGGAGGGAGGGAGGAAAGAAGGAAGGAAGGAAGGAAGGAAGGAAGGAAGGAAGGAAGGAAGGAAGGAAGGAAGGAGGGAGAGGGAAGAGTGGACAGACCTGGTATGTTAGAGCACAGGATTTCCAAGCCTGAGGCCCCAGGTACAATCCCTAGCACCTCCTGTAACAGTGCTGAGTGATGGTCTGGTCTCTCACCTCTCTGTCTCCACTCAAATAAATAGATGAATACATCTTTTAAAAAAATAGAAATGAGTCTCAAGGATCCCAGGGTATGTCTTCTAAGGGTGACAGCCCCATGCCCCCACATGGCACATCTAGAGCACTTGGGGATCCTGCTCACCCCCAGTGCAGAGCACCCCGTTCTGGGCAACTGTGTAAGGATACCAGGCCAGGAGCAGGCTGCCTTTCCTCAAGGCCTTCCATTCACTAAGGGCCTTGCATTTCTGCTCTGCCGTCATTTCCAGCTGAGCCTATCCAGAGAGACAACGATGGGCTGAAAGAAATGCTGTAGCCCTGCCTGTCTGAGCGCTTGTGCATTTGGCCAGTTCTAAAAGCAGCCACACGCTGGTGAATGCTTTGCTCTTAGCTCTCCAGGGAAAGGCAGGACTTCTACACATGCATGTGTTTACTATAAAGGCTGCTGGGAAAGAAAGGGGGCATATGAGTTCACAGGTGAGCCACGCAGTGCTCTAAACTGCAGCCCACCAACTGATTCTTACTGAAGTTCTGTGATTTTTGCCAAATTTAATTCCAAAGGATAGGGAAGGTTGCTAGTTTGGTTTTGTGGAGTTGCTCCACACCTCTTTTTTTTTTTTACATTGAGATAGAGAGGGAAAGATGCCACAACACCAGTTTCCCATGTGGTACCAGCATTCCAACCTGGGCTGTGCACACTTGGCAATGCAGGCACCCTACCTGGTAAGCTAGCTCCCCAGCCTTGACGTTCTTTCTCCTTTAAAGAGTTGAACAAAGTCATCCCTGGGAGCCAACCTGAAGATGACCCAAAGAGCCTGTGGAGATACGGTCCCTGATCTGTGCACCTGGAAGTTAGGATGCAGAGGGCAGAAGATGACTGTGGGTGTCATCTCACCTGCCCCACACTTGGAGAGCATCTGATGCCAGTAGCTGCAGCCCTCAGGTTGGAGGAGTCAGGGTCAGAGCAGCTCCTCTCAGCCCCCTGACTGCCTCTGAGGCTCCCCATAGACTAGCGGAGCCTGCGGAGCCTTCAGAAGCCCCAGGAGGAGCAGTCAGGATGGCGCAGGGGGAGTGGAGTGGTGGAGGGTCCAGAGCAGTGAGATTTTTGACCTTTGTCATTTGAGGCTTGGCTGTGTATTTACGGGCATGTATGTATGTGATGACTAAACTGGAGCCCGTTGCCTGGAAACCTTTATTCGTTTCCCAAGATTTATGATAAGTCCCAGTTCAAAGACAAATAGTAGCCACTTAACATAAGTCTGCAGCTTGACATATATTATTGGCTGTTCTTCCTGCTATACTGCAGGACCCAAGCATCCTCTGGAGATTCCTGGTGGTTAAGAAGACTTTCCTAGAGCCATGATCTGGGAAACAGAAAGATGTCAGGCTGCACCCAGTATAGCCTGTCTTCTGTGCCCAGTGAATTTGAAATTGAGAGCAGGGTTTTTCAAACAGGAGCTTGTGTGAGTGACACCCAGCATATTGTTTTTGTTATTATTGTCATTTTCTTTAAATTTTTTTAAAAATTTATTATTGGATAGAGAGACAGAGAGAAATTAAGAGGGAGGGAGGAGATAGGGAGAGAGGAGGCCAGGTGGTGACGTGCCTAGTTGAGCACACACACTACAGTACATAAGGACCTGGGTTCAAGCCCCTGGTCCCCACCTGCAGGGGAAAAGCTTCATGAGTGGCGAAGTAGAGGTACAGATGTCTCTCTCTCTCTCTCCCTCTTTACCACTCCTTCCCCACTCAATTTCTCTCTGTCTCTATCCAAAATTAAATGAAATTAAATTAAAAATATAAAGGAGAGAGACACTGGCAGCACCACTTAGTATTTTCTTATGAAAAACTTCAAAATTATGTAAAGAATATACCAGCCAGTTTTTTTTATTTAATTTTTAAAAAGATCATTTTTACTTATCACATGACTTGGTAAGTTGCAGCCAGCTGCCTTTGGGACCCTAGGCCGTTCCCCGCCCCCATGCAAATGCCCGTCGAGGCAAGTAGCCCCCCAGAGGCAAGAAATGTTTTTTTTTTCAGATATGGCCCCCTCAGGCCTTCCCTTGGCAACATGCTGGTTTTGGTTATATATGTTTCTGTTCACCCCACACCCTTGATACTATAGTCATTTAGTTAAAAAGAAAAGGGGGAATTGTCGTATGCTTTACATTGGCTTGTTCTAGCCCTCCCCCTCCAAGAGAATTGGATGAGTCCTGTTAATTTCGCGGGCCTGCTTGGCCCCGCCCCAAGGGACCCTGGGAGAGGGTTCCGGAGTCCTAGAGTTCCTGAGTTCCCCAGTGACAGAGTTCCTGAGTTCCGGAGTTCGAGAGTGCGAGGGTGCGAGAGTTTCTGAGTTCGAGAGTAAGGGAGAGGGTTCCTGAGTTCCAGAGTAAAAGAAAGAGTGCTTGCGCCGCCGCAAAGAGACAGCAGAGTTCTGTTTGGTGATTAGTTTGTCTTAGTTTATGAATAGTTCCTCCTGAATAAAGAAATACAGCTTCCCTGCCCAGCCGTTGTCTCCGCGTCTCTGTTACCCGCCGTGAAGCAAGCCAGCCCGACCAGAGCCTTCCGAATTTTAACAACAGTCATCTACTGGCACCTCGAAAGATTCAGCTGGACTTCTGCCTCCAGGGAAAGACGTGTCTATAATCTAGACAAATCCTGCCCCACTCCAGGCCACCCCCCCCCCCTCAGGCATTCTCTGCTCCAGAAGGGAGTCCCCACCAGTCCAGAGCTTAAAAAAACTTATTTGCTATATCATTAAATTTAAATTGATTCAGTTATTATGAAATAAGCAGAATGAGGAAGAGAGATCCTGAACACTGCTCAGCTCTGGCTTAAGCTAGAGCTGGGGATTGAACCCAGGACCTCTGGGTCCTTAGGCATACAAGTAAATTCTCTAAGAGACTGAGCTATTTCCTCAGCCCAACCCTGGGTTTTCTCTGAGAACAAGTGAGGGAGGTGGCCTGAACCTGCCTGAGAGCCCCATGCAACAGCATGAACCAGGAGCTTGTGAGAAACCCTACCCTGGCTCCCAGCCTGTAGGCAGACAGACTTTCTGGGCCAGGCTGTCCTGTAGCTTTTGAAAGCCAGAGGGGCCCTTTTGTTTGAAGGGCTTGACATGGGACAGGGGATCCCAAGTCAAGCTCAGGGATCTCCACCCAGAGGCAGCCCTTGAAGATGAAGCTAGGTGTGCTAGGTGTATCTGCTTCATTCCAAACTATTTCTATTTTATTTGAGGGACACTGGGGTTTAACAAAGGCAAACGCATGTGCATAAAACCTCATGGGGCATTACTGTAAACTACACTGGGGCAAAGCAAGCTGCCAACCCCGTGACCCTTCTTTTTCCTGCTGAGTAAATGCAATCCATGCCCATGTGGTGACATCCCAGGATTTTGGCCAGGCTGTGTAGGGCAGCTCTTTCTGGTGACCAAGGATTGTCCTTAGCCCCAAGAAGTTCTGGCCTAACCAGGGTGACAAGAGTATGTTCAAACCAAAGCAAAAACCAGTCTTCTGATTAACACCCAGACTGGATGCTTTAGGGCACAGTTAGATGCTATTCCAGCACCCAGGTCCAGGCAGAGGAGGGGGTCCCCTAAATTCCTCTCCGGGATTTCCCTGGGCTCAGGGACAGGAATGGAAGTGTTTCTTCCTCTGATAGTCTAATCTTTTCCGCTGTCCCTTGTCTCCTTACAGGACACAACGGGCTGGTGGCTGTGAGTACCTCTCCCTCCTCTGCTGATTCTTTGACCCCAGATTGAATGTGAGGAAAGGGGCTGTGATTATGGGAGAGAAGGAAGGACAGACTGACTACTGTTGCAGAGCAGTAGCTTGGGGCGGGGGCTGGAGTGGACACTGCTACAGTGAAGGGGGCCATCCAGGGCTTAAATGTCCCTTGTGACCTTGAAAGAATCAGAAAGTTTTCAGGATTGAGGTGCTGAGAAGCTGGGAAAGTGTGTGACAAAATGGCCAGGGGCAGGGGGTGAGGTTGGGGAGGGCCCTCTGGCTCTGGGTCAGCATAGAGTCAGTGTAGAGGAAGCCCTGGAGCCCAGTGAGCTCTGGGCCAGCTGCCAGCTGGGGCAGTAAGAGCTCCACAGTCCAAAGTGCATCATGGGAGCTGGACTGTCAGCGGTGCCCAGGCTTGCTTTCAACACTGCAACTTCTAGGTCCCTGGCTAAGTGGGGCCAGGGCTGCCCTCAGGCTACACTTCTTGTGCCTGCATATGAGCAGGTTATCTGTAATCCAGCAATCAGAAATTGAAAGCACTGATTTTTTTTTTCCTGCTCTCAGAGCCATCACTTTTTTTTTTTTAATTGGCGGGGGGTGGGAGGAGGTTGTAATGGTGCACCTAGTTGAGTGCGTATGTTAACATGGAAGGGCCTGGGTTTGAGCCCCTGGTCCCCACCTACAGGGGGAGGAGGGGAGTGATGACACAGTCCTGCAGGTGTCTCTCTTTCTCTTCCACTACACTCCCTTTTTTTCCCTCCTTATTTCTCCCTGTCTCAATAAGAAAAATAAAGTAAAATAATAAACAAATAAATACACTCGAGCTCCAGCAATAACTCTAGTAGTAAAAAACAAAGAAAAAAATCTATTAGTAATTAAATAATAGTTTACAAGATTATAAGATTATAGGAGTATAGTTCCACACCGAGCCTACCACCACAGTTCTGTGCCCTGCCCCCACTACTAGAGTTCTCACAGTCTTAGAGATAGTTTGGCTACAATGGTTTTTCAGCTCTGCTGCTTTCTCTCTGGGGAGGTGAAGGCCACCTACTTGGCTTTGGGGGCCGTGGGAAGATGAGAATACAAAGGGCTCCCTGGCAGACTTTTTGAGGGGGTTTAGTGTCCAGAGGGCCTGGATCACTAAGCCTGACTCCCAGGTGGCTTAGTGACTAGAGGTCAGTTCAGGCCTACATTTGCAGGCCTGGTGCCCCCCTGCAATTAGAGCCTCTTGTGACACCTTAGTGGAGAGTGAGAGGTGTCAGAGGGTGGGGTGCTATAGGCTGAAATTCAGGGGGCCACTGGGACTTGCAGGAGGGAAGCTCGGTTCATCTGGGAAGGGGAGTTTGCTGGTTTTTAAAAGGTGTCTGGATTGAGTGAGCTAGGGGAAATGAAGGCAATGGCATTCCCAGGGGCAGGGACAGCATGGGCCAAGGTCAGCACACCTGCCTTCTAGTGAGACCCCGAGGCTGCCCTGAGATGCCAAGACTCCCTAGCAACCTAGGGACCCAGTGTGTACCCCACCTCCCAGGCAGCGTACCTGCAGAGGCTGGGGGTGAACACTGCGGTATTTGAGAGACGCCATGTGATCGGGGGTGCAGCAGTCACTGAGGAGATCATTCCAGGTGAGCCCTGAGAGGTGGCAGGGTGAAGGGGGGCGGGGTGTGTGCTGTGACTGCTGGTGACTGTCTCCATCTGACTTGGTTTCAGGGTTTAAGTTCTCCCGGGCATCCTACCTCCTCAGTCTGCTGAGGCCACAGATCTACAAGGACCTGGAGCTGAAGGTAGAACCCCTCCCCTACATCGTTTCCAGAAACTGGGGGCTGTTGCATTCCAGTTTATTTTTATGGACCTGATAATTGGAGAGCTCCACAGGGCAGAGCTGGGGACCCTGGCCCGTGGAAGCCACCCACTAGGGCTGCACGTAGGAAGGTGTAGGCCTCAGGGTGACAAAGCTCGCTCTTTTAGCTGTCTAACTTTTAAGTGAAATTTCTCAATTTTTAAGACATGGAATGAGCAAGACAAAAGCCTCCTGTGCAGATGCCCACAGACCAGCCCTCAGGGACAGAGTGTCATTGAGTCACATAATGGGGGTGGGGGATCTGGTAAACTCATCAGGATAGAGATCTTGCTTTGTTGTGGGTGTGATCCAGTTTTGAGCCTGATTTCTAGTGCACTGAAGGAAGCTTTAGTGCTGTGGTGTTTTTTCCTCCTCTCCTTCTATCTAGAAAAAGTTGGCCAGGAATGGTGAAGCCCCACTGATGAATTTTTTAAAAAAACATAAATAATCTGGGAAAATAGAAGTTTCTGAAGGGGTACAGACCAGTGGATCTGCAACAGGTGAAACCCCTCTCTCAGAGCACAACTTTTAGAACCATATCCTTTAAATCTGCCACATTTCTGATCCTGTAGACTTTCCACCCTAGCTGACTATTCATGCTGAGCAATCATAGGGGTGAATCAGAGGACGGTTCTGCTTTCATTTTTATAAGTGGTGAACTGCATAATCTAAAAAACAAATAAACAAAAAAAAACCTAATGGTTATAAATTAAGAGAAGGTTCTGGAGTCATACCAAATTATTCAGGTTCAACTAATTACACTTGAGACAACTCTTAGGTTCCTTGTTGGGGGGGCATTATTTATTTTTTAAATATTTATTTATTTATTGAGGGGGCTAGGCGGTGACACACATGAGTGAGCACACATGTTATAATGTGCAAGGACTCAGGTTCAAGCCGTTGGCCACTACCTGCATGGGGAGGCCCTCACAAAAGGTAAAGCAATGCTATAGGTCTCTCTCTCTCTCTCTCTCTCTCTGTGTGTGTCCCTTCCCTCTAGATTTCTCTTTTTCTCTATAGAAAAAATACATAGATGGGAGTCGGGTGGTAGCGCAGCAGGTTAAGCGCACGTGGCACAAAGCACAAGGACCGGCATAAGGATCCCGGTTCGAGCCTCCGGCTCCCCACCTGCAGGGGAGTTGCTTCACAGGTAGTACAACAGGTCTGCAGGTGTCTATCTTTCTCTCCCCCTCTCTGTCTTCCCCTCCTCTCTCCATTTCTCTCTGTCCTGTCCAACAACAACAACATCAATAACAACAATGTTAACAAGTGCAACAAAAGGGAAAATAAATAAATAAAAAAGAAAAAATACATAGATAAATTAAATGTTAAAAAATGAATAAATGTTTATTTGTAATAGTGGCTGAAAGACAGATACCTAGAACACTGCTCCACCACTTGTGAAACACCCACCTTACAGGTGTGGTTGGGACCTTGAACTTTGGTCCTTGCACATGATAATATGTAAGGTAATATGTGGCTCTACCAAGTAAGCCACTAAATGGCTCCAATTAGTAAAGATTGCTGAGCACGTGCCCCTACAGGCCCTAGAGAGGCAGTCAGGTCTACAAGGTGTACAAGGGAGGCAAAGCTTCTGCCTTTAATGAAAGAACCTCAGATAAGTGCCACCTGAAGTGAGGGAACTACAGCAATATGACAACAAGGGTCTGGAGGTCCAAGAAGTCCAGCCCAGACTGTTAGACCAGAAATGCCTCTCTACACAGGTGCCAAGTTCAAGTGTCAAGAATCTGAGCAGAGTGTTCTGCTGAGAGGGAAGTGGAGGTGGATATACAGACACGAGGAGGAAGGAATCTCAGTGTGGTCAGTGCAGACACCCTGAAGGACTGCAGATGGGGGTGAGGGTGGGGGCAGGGACTGGCTGAGGCAGGACCTTATGGGCTGTGGTGAAGGGACAGTGGAGAATTAGTGAAGCCGTGAAGGTGTTTGATTGGGATTTATGACTTTAGGAGAAGTCAGTGTGGAGTATGGTGGAGATGACTGGTCAAAAGGAGATTAGTGAGGCAGCCATGGCATTTGGCTTTCAAAATGGCGGCTTGGGCTAAGGGGCAGTGGAGGTGTAGAGAAGTGAACAGCCCTTGAAAATGGGACTTGACCATGGGTGGTGTTAGGTTCCATAATCCAAGAAATTCACCAAGAGACCAGGGTGATGTAAAGACAAAGAGCTTTATTTACTAGCCAGGGATAGGGCTAGGGCTGAGAACCCACAGCTGTATTGGGTGTTCAACCCTGATTACAATTTCTGCTGGGCTTAAATAGGGCTCAGGACAAAAGGCCTACGTGACAGGCATCATGTTAGTTTAGTTAAAAAAAGTTTTTCCCAGCCATAGCAGGAGGAGGCAGGGAATAGGGGCTGCACCTTTGGTTATCTCCCCCTTCTGTCTGGTCAGCAGGATGTAGCAGGTTAGGGAGTTGCCTTTGTTAATTGTCTCTCCTCAGCAGGAAATGTTTCTTTAACTTATTCTTGTCAAACAAGTAGTTTACTGGCCTTTCCAAGGGGCCCATTTTCTGGAATTTTACTTTTTTAACCCTTTTATTTCTGGAACAATGTTTTATCTTCTAACATTTTCCCCTTCTCTGTGTCTCCTTTAGCTAATCTTAGCTAAGCTAAATGTCTTCTGTTTCTTTGCTCAAGGATTTCAGTAGGCTTGGGGCCCTCAAAACAGGGTTTAGGCCTGATTAGTTGGGGGCGGGGGTTGCCAATTTTATACCTGGAGGCAGATAGTAAATAGCACTCCTGAGTCTTTCTCAGTAAACTGGATCTGTATCTAGTTGCACCTACCCACCGGGTGTGCCTTCTGGAGCAGGCAGCAAGTGACAGGGTCCTCTCTATTGTCCATTGGGCATAAATCCAGATCTTAGTGATCTGAAGTTCTCCACACATTTAACTGCAAATATAATCATTTTTAACTGGAGGTGTCCATGACTTCTGGTCCTCACAGTCTTTACCAGATTGCAGAGGTCGAAGTTTAAGTCTGGATTCCAGGTTCTAACTGGGTGGAGTCTCGTCTTGAAATGCAACCACGTCTCTGGTGTCCCGATGGCCATGTCAAGTTGAGGGGTTGATGTGTCCACTTCCCGATAGATTGAGGTTTCCAACTCCCGATGCCTACCACTGGTGGCTTCTGTTGAGCTAGTGACTGGTTCTTCTCAAAGGCTCGTAGCACAGCATTCTAATTTGTCCTGTAATATAGGCTGGAGATCTGTAAGAACTTAGTAACAGTGGTGGGATGGATCAGAGAAAAGAGCATCACAGATCATGACAGCAGTAGTCTGCCAAAAGCCATTTCAAAGGGAGACAGTTTGTTTCCAAATGGGAAGCAGAATACTCTCAGAAGGGCCTGAGCCAGGAGCGATACCCATCCCCTGCCAGTTTCAAGGGTTAATTTAGTTAAAATCTCCTTAGGGTCTAATTTACCTCTCTACCTGCCCAGAGATATGGGGCTCATTAGCACAATGAAATTTCCAATATGTTCCCATTTCTTGGGCCACTAACTGAGACACAAAAACAGTGAATGCCAGCTCATTACCAGAACCAATGGTGAGAGGAAACTCTCTACCTGGGCACTATTTTATCTAAAAAAAATTTTTTTGTTCACCATCTATGCCCCTCAGACTTTATTGGGTAAACCTCTACCCAACCTGAAAATGTGTCTATAAATATCAGCAAGTACTTATACCCAAAAGTCTCTGATTTTACTTCTGTAAAATCTATTTAGTCTCTAGTCCTAATCTCTCGCCCATCTTATCTTTTTTCTTACTGTATCTAGGGTCTTTTGGAAGCAGGGAGTCTAATAGAATCAATAGTAAGGCTGGCTCTGCTTGCTGTGTAGCTGCACAAGTGGCTTCATCTGCCCTCCAGTTTCTTTTCTGATGTCCAGAACAATGGATCACGGCTGCTTCTTGCAGGGTCCATGTGGCCTCTAGTAGGTTCAGTATCTGGTCCTTGTGCTGGATCTTCTTCCCAGTGGAGATCAGGAATTTTTCTTCTCCATGTGCTTCATGCACATGTCATGTAGCAAAGACATACCTCTTTGCAGCTTTTTTTGGGGGGGGGCAGGATCCGTCTCCAACATCAGGGTGGCAGGGTTCAGGCCAATGGCAGCACTGAATTTCACTCATGGCTGGTCTAGGAACAGAACTTGGTAGCAGGTTAGGTGGGAATTGGACTTGCCCCAGTGATAGCTTGTCTGCTTTCCTTACCAGTCGTGCCACAAGTGCTATTGTCCTCAGGCATTTTTGTCCATCCAGCAGCCACTGGGCCCAATATTTGACAAATAGGCAATGGGTCTGTGCCATGGCCCAAGTTTTTGGGTCAGCTTATGCCTTTAAGTTCATCTACAAGCAGTCTAAATGGCTTGTTGATAAAACAGCCTTTCTTCTAATGTCCTTTTTCTTTTCAGTAACATCACTGATCTTTCTTTGCCCTTAGCCCCATCTTTCTGACTTTTCTTTTCCCTCTGGGCACTGCCCCAACTTTCTCTTTTTTTCTTTTCAAAGTCTAATGTCAAAACATTTACCAACTTTTAAAAAAAACCCTCTGAGCAATCTCTCAGCTTTTCTTTAAATCTTTCTGTCTTCTGTAACTTTTTTCTAACGTCTGGGGCAGATTTGAGCAACAAAAGGCCAAATTTAGTGCCATTTTATTTACCTTAGAGAGATTTGTGGGCCATTTTACTGCCCCTTGGAGACCCCCTAAGAGAACCTGGCAGTATGATTGAAGGGGTATCACTGCTGCAGTCGTACAGTACATTTGTAACCAGTAAGACATACACAAAACCAAATTAGGAGTTTACCAAAATTGACAATCTAATGACCAGAATTGGCCTATATATCTCTATACAATTTTAGAAGGTCTTTTTAACAAACAGATATACCAGTATAGTATATAAAATCAATACTCAATGTGTTGACATGATAAAATGATTACCATTTTTAGCATTATTTTAAAACTGTTTAAACAATTTAAGCACACTATAACTTAGTTTATTAAGATCGTTACTCATTACAAAGCTATCATGAGTAAGCATAGATATAAAACCCTTAATAGATTTTGCCCCTTAGAATTCTAATATGGCAACTTAAAAGGCTAAAATAAACCTCATACTTTAAAATAATAATTTTGTTAAATCAGGATTTGCCAAAACAAATCAATCAGACCAGAAACACCATGTATTAACTTATCAAGAATAAACCTCTGACAGTGTCTTAAAACAAACCAGATAATTTTTTGTATTATTTCTAAATAGGGGAGTTATCTCAGTAACAACTTTATCAGAAGGAGCAAGTCACTGTGAAAGCAAAAGTAACTAACTCATGAGTAAGATAAAAAAAATCTCTTAACAAGTTTCAAAGTAAAAAGTTTCAACTGGAACATTTTTGTCTATATCAGACATAAAACTCTCTTAACTTTTTGCCTAGTCTCTCTTATGTTTTAATATCTAGAGTATTTTTCTCAGAGAAACCAGGGGCACACTTTTTGAATAAAATGTAATAAAAGGTTAGCTATATAGCTCTACAGCTAGACAGCTCTATATACATTTGATAAGTTTTATTAAAAATTTTTACACATCTCATTTATCAGAGCAACATCTTTCAGGCACAAACATAACCATTGTGTTATCTTTCTCTCACCCAGGCCAGTTTTGTCTCTTTAGTTGAGAAGGTATTTGCCTTTCTTCCATTTGTCACACAGAAGACATATCTTCAGTGTGTGACACCTAATTTAAAGAGGCTCTGTTTGAATTTTAAAGAACATAAATTTAAAAGTTATCTTTTTAACCTCTTTTAGCAGTTTTCATAACCAGGATCTCTAAACCAAATTCAGTCTAACTAATTTTTTTTCTTTAAACTTTAAACAAACTCTAATTACTTAGAGAGTTAACACACATCAGTGACAATGCTTTTTAAAACATCTCCAGTGTCAGACAAATGCCAAATTTGCTGTGGACCAATATCCACAGAACAGTCCACAGGGCATTTTGGTACCTTCCAAAATTTACCGGAACTCTTTCAGTTAAATATAGATAGTTTGCATATCAATTTGGAGATGAAGAATTGTCACATTAAATACTTAAGACTTTAAATCTTTAGCTGCCTTAGCAAATTAATTTTTACCCTTATATTACCACATAAGAACTGTATTAAAAACTCTTTTTTTAAAAGAACTTTGATAAGAATGCAGCTTTAAAGTCACTTACACTTTTAACCTTAAGATTAACATTTCTCAGGCCTTAAAAACAAACCTAAAACACGCATATAAACATGTAAGACATATCATAGTCACCTTTTTATCATTTACATATCTGGGCTGATTACTTAAGGGAAAAGAGCAGCTTTTAACCAGTACAGACACATCTTAACAACATATCTGGTAGAACACAAATTCAGATCTGCACTCCCACAGTTTTCAAGATGAAACATCTCACTTCTTCTTCTAGCGTTTGCCCTTCTTTCGTAGCCAGTCAACAGCGTCAGGTTGAGCCTGATGTAAAGTTTCGAGACCTCCTTTGAATCTGGAGAGGTGGCAGTCGTTGACTATGTGGGTCATAGTCTGTCTGTAGCCGGAGGGGCAGTTCAGGTCATCTCTGGCTCCCCAGCTATGGAACATAGCGGCGCACCGGCCATGGCCTGTTCTATAGCGATTGAGGAGGGCCCAATCATAACGAGCTAGGTCAAAGCCGGGTTGACGCTTGCAGGGGTCTGAGATGAGGTGTTTGTTCTTTACCTCAGCTGACTGCCAACTCTGTTTCCACAGACATCTCACTAAGATTTCATTTCATCTCACAAGATGAAACATACACTAAGATTTTTTTAACCAACAGCTCCTAGGACAACCTTAACTAGCCCTAGAAAAAACAAGGAGGAATAAACAAATTCCTTCAGCTTCTCTCCACAAGAAGCCCAAGAGGCTCAAGGACTGTTTCTGAACATCTCTAGTCAGCTTAACTTCACAAAAACTCTTGTGCCCATCTTAAGAGTTACCCTGACCAAGTTTCCTCTAAAATGGGTCACACACCAAAGAATTCAGTCATTTGAAACACTCACCCACAAAACATAGGTTGTCAGTCAGTGCTGAAGATCAGGCTAGGTCCAGACCAAAACAGCAAAAGGCCAGGAATTAGTTACTCTAAAGAGAAAAGCTAAAATTACCAGGAGCCTGTTCTCCCAGCTGGGGAGTATCAGAAACCAAACTCTAATGGAAGAGGAGAGCAACGAGAATATCTAGTACAACAATGATTAGGATAACAGACAACAGGCAAACTCAGCTTCTATGAGTGGTCAGAAAGCTTTAAATGTTGGGGAGCTCACAAGCCGGCCGGGCGTTCCCCTGCGGCTGGGACCCAAAAGGTGGGCAGGGAGGGAACTTGACAGACTGACAGACAGATGGCCAGAAGGGGCCCGGTTCAACTGGGTGGCCACCCCCCTTCTACACACCCTCACTGGAGTGGGTAAAGCCACACGCACTTTAGCACTAGCACCTGCCCGCACTCACAGGCCCGTCCCAGGTGACAGCTTCCCCGAGGCAGGGAGGAGGGTCGACCCTGCACTAGAGCTGCTGCCTAGCCCGGCTCCCTGCCGTCTGTGACCAGCCCACTGGACTCCTGTGCGGGTGGGGTGGCACCCTCAGGGTCCTGTCTGGGCCGTCCTGAGGACACACTTCTGCTACTCAGGCTTAATAGAGAGACAAAGACAAGGCAAAATTCAGTTGGTAACTTTAGGCCAGAACCAAATCTGGTCCCGTCGCTCTGAGATAATTTTCTAATGTTGACCAAGAAGACACAGGGACACAAAAAACACAGAAACACATCTTACATTGAAGGTGGGCCACTCTGAGGAACAAAAAAGTCATGAGTTTATATTTACGCATTCCTACCCCCAAACTATGAGCTCGGGCCTTAACTTCACCCATGTGCCCAGTAACCAGGTCCAGTGGGGTAGATGCCACCTGGCCCATTCCTGCAAAGTGAAAGTAAGTGAACACGAAACACAGACTGACAAACAGACAAGACACACACAGACAGACAAGCATGCTTAATCAATCTGATATTAACAAAAGTCTAGACAATACCTAACACCCCAGATTCCACGTCGAGGTCGTCAGGGCCCTCAGTTCACCCAGATTCCACGTCAGGGTGGCCCTGATTTCACAGGCTCCTTTTGGCCCTCAGTTTAGCTTATCTGGATTCCACGTCAGACTATTAGCTACAATGCACTGAGGGTGCCAGTGGGAAGGTGAGAACGTCTTCTCCACCTTCCTGTCAGCTGCCATATGCAGAGCGTCCCCCTAGGCTTTTGCCGACTCCAAAATTTAGGCCTATACCGGCGTCCCAACGCCCTGAGCATCCAACACCCCATGGGTACCCTAGTCCTCCGGAGTTCCTAATATTAAAAGCTCAGCACCCTAGTCTTATTGATGAATTCCAAGGACCTCGAACGAGCCCCCAGATGTTAGGTTCGGTAACCCAAGAAATTCACCAAGAGACCAGGGTGATGTAAAGACAAAGAGCTTTATTTACTAGCCAGGGATAGGGCTAGGGCTGAGAACCCACAGCTGTATTGGGTGTTCAACCCTCATTACAATTTCTACTGGGCTTAAATAGGGCTCAGGACAAAAGGCCTCCGTGACAGGCATCATGTTAGTTTAGTTAAAAAAAAAGTTTTTCCCAGCCATAGCAGGAGGAGGCAGGGAGTAGGGGCTGTACCTTTGGTTATCTCCCCCTTCTGTCTGGTCAGCAGGATGTAGCAGGTTGGGGAGTTGCCTTTGTTAATTGTCTCTCCTCAGCAGGAAATGTTTCTTTAACTGATTCTTGTCAAACAAGTAGTTTACTGGCCTTTCCAAGGGGCCCATTTTCTGGAATTTTACTTTATTAACCCTTTTATTTCTGGAACAATGTTTTATCTTCTAACAGTGGGATGCCAAAATTTAGGGAAGGCAGGACCTATGCATGTCTCCCAAGGTTACACCGGGGCAGAGAGATCACTAATTTAAGAGACACCAAGCTGGAAGTGCTTGCAGTTTAGAATCAAGAACAGTTTCCCTTCTGGTTGTTAGAAGAATTCTGGAGGAATCCTAACCCCAGGTCCACCAGTGCTTGAATCTACTTCCACAGAATGCTCAGTCTGTGGTGATTCTGCCATCTGGAATGACTCTAATTTGGGGAAACTTAAGCTTTAACTGCAGGGGAGCTCTTTTTTGGTTTCCCATGTTTTCCTAAAACTTCTACTCCCGGATGTTGTTTCTGCATCATACCTTGTCTCCAGTGAAGCACTGGTTTATTCAGTCGACAGAATTTGTACTGACTGGGTTGTCACTACTGCTGGGTATATAACACTGAGTGGAAGAGAGCTTCAATTCTAGCTGGGGGGCAAGGCGGGAAGAGGCAATTAGGCAAGTGGTGATAAATATAGCAGAGTGAAGGGGCAGGATGGTGGAGTAAGCAGGGAAACCTCAGCAATAAGGCATCTGAACAGAGACCTCAAAAAGTGAAGGAGCTGGCCAGCTTCCTAAGGAAAGATATCTCTAAGAGGTCAAATTCATCAAGATGTATACAGTAGGGGCTGGGTGGTGGTGTACCTGGTTGAGCACACATGTTACAATGTGCAATGACTCAGGTTCAAGCTCCCGGTCTCCACCTGCAGGGGGAAAGCTTTGCAAGTGGTGGAGTAGTGATGCAGGTGTCTCTGTCTCTCTCCCTCAGTATTGCCCTCCTCCCTCTTGATTTCTGACGGTCTCTATCCAATAAATAAATAAATAAAGATAGTAAAAAAAAAGATATATACAGTAAACATATTTTTGTATGCCAGTCATGCCCCAATTAAGAGGCTTAGAAAAAGAGAAGTCTTTACCAGGAACAATGAGTCTTCGTGGAAATGGCACAAGACACTTCTGTCTCTGTCCCTTCTTTGAAAAAGTAGACATACTCTGGGAAATTCTGTGTGCTAATCAAATATTTGTAAATCAAATCAAGTTTTAAATGCTTCAAGGGAACTTCCACTTAAAATGACCCTGGAGTAAATGAGTCTGCAAAGTAAATACCACTTTTTGATGTGAATAATTTATCTACCTTGTAACTATGGATTTTTCACATAACCACTAATCTGTTGTGTCTTCTTAGATTTTCATTATTTCTGCAATGAAGGGCAGCTATAGCCTAGTGCCAAGAGCCAGGGCTTTGGAGTCACAGAAATGTGGTTTTGAAATCGGACCCACTTCCCAATGTCACCTCAGGCTCATTCTTGCTCACTTTCCTGAGCCTTTGTTGCTGCCTTTGTGCACTGAAGAGGATATGTTTAGAGAGTATGAGGGCGTTGCTGGAGACACTGCACACACCCTCAGGCAGGGGAGCATGTATGGTTTGACGTGGTATGATTTGTGGTGTGGCATGACTTGGGGCCCCAGGGGAGGTATAATACAATCTGCCATAAGATGATTGGGAAAGAAAAGTTTCATACACTTCCATTAAAAATTCAGAACCAGGGGAGGAGGGTAGACAGCATAATGGTTATGCAAACAGACTCTCATGCCTAAGGCTCCAATGTCCCAGGTTCAATCCACCGAACCACCATAAGCCAGATCTGAAGAGTGCTCTGGTAAATAAATAAATAAATAAATAAATAAATAAATAAATAAATAAAATATAAAATAAATAAAAAATTTTTAAAAATCAGAACCGGGAGTCAGGCAGTAGTGCAGCAGGTTAAGTGCACATGGCACAAAGCACAAGGACAGGTGTAAGGATCCTGGTTCGAGCCCCTGACTCCCCTCCTGCAGAGGAGTCACTTCACAGATGGTGAAGCATGTCTGCAGGTGTCTATCTTTCTCTCCTCCTTTCTGTCTTTCCCTCCTCTTTCCATTTCTCTCTGTCCTATGTAACAATGACAACATCAGTAACAACAACAACAATAACTAGAACAACAATAAAAAAACAACTAGGGCAACAAAAGGGAAAATAAATAAATATATATAAACTTTAAAAAAAAATCAGAACCATACTCACTTTGGAAGCACATACACAAAAACTGGAGCGTCACAGAGAAGATCAGCATGGTCCCTGCACAATGATGCCATGCAAATTCATAGTGTTTCATATATTTAAATGAAAGGCAAATACCAATGATCTAACTTGTAAGCGGGACATAATACATAGGAACAGGGTGGGGGAACACGAAGTGAAACGTGGTCTGAGCATGGTATATGGCTTCAAAGCAAAGGACTGGGGGGGGGGGAAGAAGGTGTAGGAAGGGCTGGAAGAGAACTTTGGGGTTTTAGTATATAATGATGTGTCAATGACTGAATTAACCCCTTCATTAAAAATAAAAAAGTCAGAACCATCAGAACCAGCAGCACATGCCTTGTGAGCCTGGATGCAGGTACCTCAATGGTTGCAAACACTATCAGAAAAGGGTCAAGGGCAGAGGTCATGTCTCCAATCAAACATTGCCTATATGTTTGTGTTCTGCAGAAACATGGACTCAGGCTTCATCTTCGGAATCCCTACTCCTTCACCCCCATGCTGGAAGAGGGGAGCAAGGCCCCCAGGTCCCTTCTGCTGGGCACAGACATGGTAGAAAACCAGAAGCAGATCGCCCAGTTCTCCCAGAAGGATGCCCAGGTAGGACGAAGCTGTCAACCGCCAAGCACCTTCCCTGACCAGCCCACAGGAAGCTCCTGAATGTACTTGGTCAGAACTGCCCTAGTGCACATTATCAAAGGGCTCCTCCATCTAGCCTGGGGAGTGCTCCGCTCTGTGCTCACAGATAGGAACAGAAGCGGGGTGGAGGTCATTGTCTAATCCTTGTGGACACTAGACACCTTCAGAGTCATGTGTGGCCAGTCTGAGGTTGCTGTTGAGTGACTTGGTGAATTTTCAAAAGGGAATTCACTGGCATGTGCTTAGGCTTTCTATCCACTCGTGCTTTTGTGGAGAATTCCATGTGGTTATCAATATTACAGCACACAAAAACCAGAGAGAAAGAGAGAGGTGAAGGGAGGCTCTGAGACAATTAAAGATAGAATAAACTGGGTCCAGAATTCTGAATACGGAAGTTATACTAAGTACTCATTCGAGTTGGCATCAGTCCCCTGGAAGTCCGAGACAAGACAATGCCTATGGTGGCATGTGGGTCTGGTGACAGGAAGTGCTCACATCTGATGGATAATGCCCCACCCCCTGTATTGAAATTGTACTGTCAAAGTTGTGCTGGGTATCTTTGTATATATCAGTCACTGAATAATGTAATGGGCCTGCTGTTAATTAGGTTTGCAGAAAGCTTCTTTGAGTGGCCATTCTGGTGGTAAGCCTAGATATAAGCTGAAGGCGTGGCATCAACTCATATCTCCATAGAGATGCTTGTATGAGAAGAACTGGGCTCAGGAGAGCCTGGTCTCTCTAGCCAATGGTTTCCAAACTATATAAAGACTTGGGTCACTAGAGAAGCTGTGATCTTAAACAAAAACAAAAGCATTTATTCTCTATCTCTATGTCTATAACAGAAAGAGAAGGTGAGAACTAGAGCATCTCTCTGGCACACACAGTGCTGAGGATTGGATTTGGGACTTAATGCTTGAAATTCCACTGCTTTATTCACTGCACCATCTCCTGGGCTGTAGAACTCTGATTTTTATTTTCTTTTATTTTTTAGAGGATTTTAAATTTAGTTTATTATTTCTTAATTTTTTAATTGGGGGATTAATGATTTTCAGTCAACAAAATAAAATACAATAGCTTGGACATTTGTAACATTTCTCAGTTTTCCACATAACAATTCAATCCCCAGTAGGTCCTCCTCTGTTTTCCAGGACCTGAGCCCTCCCACAACCCCATCCCAGAGTCTTTTACTTTGGTGCAATACACCAACTCCAGCCCAAGTTCTGCTTTGTGTTTTCCCTTCTGTTCTTTTTTTTTTCTTCTTTACTGGGGGATTCATTATTTACAACTGACAATAAAATACAGTAGTTTGTACATGTGAAGCATTTCTCAGCTTTCTTTTTTAAATTTATTTTTTATATTTATATTACAGAATTACATGGCGACAGGGGTTTGAATCCACAGCATTCCCACCACCAAAGTTCTGAATCTTCACTCTCCCCACTGCAATCCACCACACAGTTCTCCTAAAGTTGTAGACATGGACCAACCATCTTCTCTACAACTATCTGTCCACATTTATATATAGCTGCCCCTTCTATTTCTGATTCAATTCTCTCTTCTCCTCTAAGCCACTCATATGTCCCTCTCCTTTTCCTTCTCTCTCTCTGGGTGCTGATGGAGCTGGAGTGCAGAGTCCTCTTATCTTCATCCTATCACTTCTCCCCTGCTGTGAAGCGACTCCCCTGCAGGTGGGGAGCTGGAGGCTTGAACCAGGATCCTTACGCTGATCCTTGCACTTTGCACCATGTGCGCGTAACCCACTGCGCACATGGCCCCCGTCATTGCTTTATGGAAGGGCCCACAAGATGCTATTCCTTATGGAAATGACCAGTGTAGAACTCTTATTTTTAAAAACTGATTCTCAAGTGGATCTTTGCTGTGGTTTGGGGACTATGTCCTACTGCCTCTCTTCCTAAATCTTACCTGTTTTAGATGTAGTAGAGATTTGCAGGCCAAGGCCAGGACCTGAAACTGGAGCACAGAGACTGTGGCCTTGTGTGCGAGTAGCTACAGTAGCAGGAAACAGAAGTCAGAATCCACTCTGGAAAGTCAGGAGCTCAGATTTTAGTTTTATCTGTGCACACGGTCATATTAAAGGCCTGCCTTAGAGTTTTCCATTCAACTTCACTTTTGTCAAGATTTCACCAATATATCTCAATATAACTTGTGTGTGTGTGACACAGGCCTCAGACTGAACATGCAAAGGTGACTGGGTGTCTGGCTGGTGTCCATAAAAATCCCACATGGCTGTGGATGCCAGTCAGACACCCACTCACCTTTATGTGTCCACATACATATTTCTATACCCTTGAATGGAAAGCAAAACACTTAAAGCAAGAATCAAGCTAGACCCCCAGGTCCAGTGAAGCAAAAATAGGTGTTGTGACCTGACTGAAAACAGATTCTATTGTAGGTGTTTGTGAGTGCAGCTGTGCAGGCCTTGTCCTACCGGTGACAAACAGACAAAGGGATTTTCAGGCAGGGAAAGAAGGAGCAGCCGGCTGATCACGGGGGAGGAGGTCCTATTCTCAGTAGTGATAATTGGAAGGACAAGGCAGAGAGGACTTAGAGAAGTTTTATGTTTTGTCACAGAGGTCACATCCTAGGTGTCTTATCCATAGTTCTTTGTGACTGCTAGCTGGTCTTGGCCAGAATTAACCCCTAGTTCCTGTCAGCCCCCAGGCTGTCTCTGTCTCTTGCCTGTTGTTAGCACACAATTTGAGAACTGGGAGTAACACAGCACAGTCAGATTGGGATTCAGGCATAAGGCCCCACCAAGGCTGTGCTGGAGATGCAGAGGGCCATATGGGGATGCCATGGAGAGAAAGCATAATGCAGGTAATGTCTAGGTAACTGGACCTTGACTCTGGCCCCTCTGTTCCAGGCCTTTCCCAAATATGAGGCATTTATGAACCGCCTGGCACTTGCCATTGACCCTCTGCTGGATGCAGCCCCCCTTGATGTGGAGGCACTCCGGCGGGGCTCTCTGCTACAAAGGTTCAAGTCGTTGTCCACACTCACACCCCTGCTGCGGGCAGGTGAGTCGGGGCTGCTGGGTCACCTATGCAGAGCAGAGCCCATTCCTCAATGGGCCCCCCAGCAGCCTGCCTATGGGAGCCATGACAGGGGGCCGTCTGGAGCATTTTATTAAGGACTCAGCCTGGTGCACACTAAAAATAGAGCCTGAGGCAAAGACTTGCATGGACAGAGTTCACTTTGAAGGGCGGCCTCAGGGAAAGGAGTGGAACTGGAAGTGTCCGTGTGTGGGAGGGGTGTCACTGCAGGAGGTGCCGCTGCATTGGCCACCACTGTGGGGGACAAGGTGCAGGGTCCTGCATGGACCTCCCAGGAGCCAGATGAGAGGCATGCGAGGACCATTCCCAGGAGGGAAAGGGGGGGACTTTTGTGCATTGGGTTCTGCTCCCCATTAGTCAAAGGTTGCCCATGAGGCACTGTTTGCCTTGTGGGGTATTAGCTTCTGGGCTGTGCATCCACGGGTGCCTTGTGGGTTCCCATGGGCACCCAGCCTTGCAGGCAGAGAGGAACCAAAGAAGGAGGGAAGGGAAGAGGTACATCTCATGGGTTTGTGTTGAGATGCTGCTGGCAGCACTGTGAAGCCTGCGTGGAGCGAGTCTCCATGGCTACGACTAGAATAAGAGGCCCCAAATCTCTGAGACCCCATTCAACAAGGCTGCTAGACTGGGGCTCAGCGAGAAAATATTTTTGTGATCAGTGACGCCTACTGTGGAATGAGAAGGGAAGTTAAGCTCAGCATGTGATTATTTCCTACCCCCTCTCCTAAGCCAGAAAGACCAGTTTAGCGTCTGTATTCTAGAAAGAGCCTGAATCAGTTAGCTGTGCTCGTAAAATTGCTGTGTGACAGACAGCGCCCGTAGACCTCACTTAGCATCCTTGATAAGCTCTTATAAGCTTAATGGAACCAGGTCCTCAAATAATGTTGTCTCTCTCAAAAATCAGCCCGGATTGTTTCTTTTTCTCATCAACATGATGACGAAACGGTGCTTGAACCAAGTGATGTTATTCGAGGACTTGCTATACAAAACTCCAGTGGCATATAAAAATAAACACATCTTTCTCACATGTTTTCCTGGTTTGGCTGATCCCAGATGGGCTGAGCTGAGCTCTCCTGGTTCCAAGCATGTGTTTGGGGCAGGTCAGCTGGAGCAGCTTTGCTTCAAATGCCTTCACCCTTTGGAAGCAGAGACTGGTGCTGACGTGGCCTTCTTACCTCCAGGCAGACGCACAGAGGGCAAGTGTAGGTGTGCAGGCCAGTACTAAGCCTTTGCTTGGATAACAACTGTAAAGTCCACTGGATAAGTTAAGCACATAGATGAGCCCAGTATCAAGGAGCAGAGTAGGCCAAGCTGGCCACAGCAGGGAGCAGTGCAGAGTTACATAGCAAAGTGAATGGCGCCAGTAAGATCTGCCACCAACGCCAAAAGTAGACATCAATTCCTATGTTACTAGTCCCAGTAGCTTTGTGCAATAAGCATGGAGTGAACATCCATGAAACACATTTATTGAGCAACTACTATGTGCCAGGCACTAAGCCGCTTAGCTACAACTGGGAGAGCTCATGATCTCTGCCTCCAAGGCCTTATCATCTGGGATTTCCTTTCTTTCTCTTTTTCCTCTCCTCTCCTCTCCTCTCCTCTCCTCTCCTCTCCTCTCCTCTCCTCTCCTCTCCTCTCCTCTCTTCTCTTCTCTTCCTTTCTTATCTTTTCTTTTCCACCCTTTTCTTTTCTTTTCCTCTCTTCTCTCCTCTCCTCTTCTACTTTCTTTTTTATTAGTGATTTAATACTGATTTATAAGATAAAAGGAGTATAATTCCACACCATTCCCACCACCAGAATTCTGTGTCCCTATTTCCTTCATTGGAAATTGTGTTAGTTTTCGCAAGATCACAGATGCAGGTTGACTATTATCCTTATAATTGCCTGTCTGTATTTATATGTATTTGCCCATTTTTGTATGGTCCTACCATTCCTTACTTTCTTTTCTCCTCCTCCTCCTCCTCCTTCATCTTTTTGCCTCCAGTCACTGGAGCTTGAATTCACCACTTCTGGTAGCCATTTTTTCCTTTTTAATTTTTTTTAGTTTTTTAATGTTTTTATTATATTGGATTGAGAGAAAATGAAAGAGGATGGGGATACAGAAAGAAAGCTAGACACATGCAGACCCTCTTCACCACTCTGTGAAGTGTTTCTCCTGCAGGGGCTCAAACCTAGGTCCATTTCCTTTCACACAGTACTCTGTGTGCTAGGCCAGATGCTCCACTGCCTGCCCCTTTCTCTTCCTTTCTAAGTCACATCTACTACTTCTGAATGTCCTTCTTTCTCCCCCGCCCCCAGCTTCTCTATCTGGGTTCTGATGGAATTGGAGTTCAGAGCCTTTCGGTCATCTTTCCCTAATATTTCTCCCCCTCTGGGAGTATGGACCAAAATTCTTTTTGGGGTGCAGAAGGTGGGAGTTCTGGCTTCTGTAGTTGCTTTTCCACTGGACATGGGTGTTGGCCTCCAGGTTCTTTTCTGAAACAGAATCAGCTGAATGGATTAGCCAAGGCAGCTATCTCCCTGGGATGTGGATCTCACAAAGTTCAAAGTAAGAAAATAATGTACAATTCAGAAAAAAATTCCAACATGATAACATGATGCTTACAGCTAAAATACATTAAATGCAAATATAAAGCTTGCAAGCATTTGATGTGTGTCATTTAATCCTCACAGTAGCTCTTGGGGTATGAAATATTACTTCCATTTTATAGACAAGCAGGCACCAAGATTTCCAGTGTGTTTTCTTATTCCTGTTCTCATTTATGTTCTATTCATCTGCTCTTTCAGGTCACATCCTGGGAGCGCAGCTGCCCCAGTATTACCAGGTCCTCACTGCTCCAATTACCAAGGTGAGGGGCTCCCCAGTCTTGGGCCAGACCCTTTGGTGGGTGTCTACTGCTCCCTGGTGCCCTCAGCCCTTCTCCCTACTATTTTGCTTTCCCAGGTGCTGGATCAGTGGTTTGAGTCTGAGCCTCTAAAAGCCACTCTAGCAACAGATGCTGTGATTGGAGCTATGATGAGTCCCCACACTCCAGGGAGTGGGTGAGTGCAGGGAGGGCCAGTCCCCCCAACAAGAGCAATAAGGTAACCACTGCCATTCACGGCTCAGCTGGTGAGCCAGGCACTGAGCCAAGCACTTCACCACCACTCATTTAACCATCAAAGTGACATCTAAGAGCCATGACTCAGAGAATGGTATTTCTGACCATTCTTTTCTTTTCCTCTCTTCTCTCTTCTCCTCTTCTACTTTCTTTTTTAGTGATTTAATATTGATTTATAAGATAAAAGGAGTATAATTCCACACCATTCCCACCACCAGAATTCTGTGTCCCTATTTCCTTCATTGGAAATTGTGTTAGTTTTCCCAAGATCACAGATATAGGTTGACTATTATTCTTATAATTACCTATCTGTATTTATATGTATTTGCCCATTTTTGTATGGTCCTACCAGGTCCCCCCCAAAACACTTCCTTCTTACCCACTACTCCTTCCTGCTTCAGAGAGGCTTCTCTCCCTGCACTATCTCCATGTGAATCTTTCCTCCTCTCTATCTCTCAGTCTCTTTCTAATTCTTCTTCCAAGAAGCCCCACTGCTTCTCTGTTCCCAATGAGCTTTTCCCTCAACTGAGGGCTAGAGGGGAGCAGGCACAGACACCTCTATGGAGTGTGAGAAGCCGCCTTCCCTCAGAGAGAGAGAGAGGGAGAGAGAGGGAGAGAGAGAGAGAGAGAGAGAGAGAGAGAGAGAGAGAGAGAGTGTTGACAGCCTGCGCCAACAGGGGGCAGTCACACACAGTGTGTGATTGTGGTCTGACTTCCTGAGGCTTTCCTTGTAGGAGCAGGGATGGAGTGTAGTATGTGTGAGGCAGAAAATACTGCCAAGCTTTGGGCTATTTCCAGTAGCACCGGAAGAAGCAGCAAGACGCCATCACTGTGACTTGCTTCTCAGGGACAGAGCCTCCCCTTCCAAGCAGGTTTGCAGCATGCAGTAAGCCAGCCCCAGACTCCCTACGGCCACAAGAGAAGGGGTGCTGGCAGTCGTCACCACACCTTGGCCAAGTTGTGTGATCAGCCAACCAATTTGGATCTTTCAGCTGGGGCCTCTTACCCTTTTCTCTGTGGGTCTCTTGGAGGCTTAGCTGCTTCCCTGCTTGTGAAATGTGCCTTTAAGCAATTTGTTTCGTCATTAATTCCTTCGATAAATATCGATGGAGCACTTGTTTGTGCTAGGTGCTGGGAGGTGTGGTGGTGAATGGAGCTGAAATCAGAACGGGAGAGGTGGGGGCAGAGCAGGTAATGCTAATGAAGACCTTGAGTGTAGAGCTAGGGGGGATGAAGCAGGGCGGCTGGGGTGGGCGGAGAAGCCTTCCACGACGATGCTTCATCTGAAACTAAGGACAGGAGAAATTAGCTAAACAGAAGATGAGGGAGGAAGGGAGAGGTCCAGATGTGCAAAAACTGGGGATTGGAAAAGTCTGGAAGAGGTTTGTTTGGGCAGGAGTGTGGGTGCAAGGCTGAGCAGAGCAAGGGATGAGGGTGATTAAAGGGCAGGTGCCCTGGAGGCCATTCTCAGTGGTGGACACTAGGGGCAGCAACGAGCCAGTGAGAGCTCTAAAGGAAAGAAGCTGCAGGAGCAGAGCTGAGTCTCCAGGGTATGTGAGGAGGAAGGTCTTCAGGGAAAAGGGGCTGGGGGAAGATGATCCCAGAAGAAAGACATCACTGAGTAGTTTAAGGAAAAGAAGAGAATGGCCAGGACTTGGGAGGAGGCCATAGGGAACCAGATACTGGAGACATCTTTGAGAGGCAGAGTGACAGACAGCTCTAGGTGGTGAGGATTGAGTCAAAGTCAAGTTTAACAACCAGGGCACCAGGCAGTCATGCCTTTGGTTCAAGCCCCTAGTCCTCACCTACAGGGGGAAGTTTCACAAGCAGTGAAGTAGTGTCTCCCTTTCTGCCTCTCTCTCTTTATCTCTCTATCTCCCTCTTCTTTCTCAACTTCTCTGCCTCTATCAAAAAAGAAAAGAAAAATGACCATTGCAAATGGTGTATTTGTTGCCAAGCACTGAGCCCCAGCAGTAACCTTTGTGGCAATAAAAATAATAAAAATTAACACCTGGCTTTCTGGTGCCATCACTGGGATGGAGTCCATTGGGAGAGAAACAGGTTGGGGAATGGGGAAAAAGAATAGGTTTAAGGTACCTATCCCCCCCCCCCCAAGACACACACACACACACACACACACAACAAGGGGAACTCAGGAGAAGCTGTAGTGGTGTTTGGGTGTCAATATGATATCATCAATTCTGACCCTCTGTACAGTGACACATTTGCATGGGGACAGAATGTAAAGGCTCCCCTATGGGGAAACAAGGGGCTCCTGCAAGAGCCCAGAGATCCTGTGCTGGCTGCTGGGACAGGCTGGATAGATGCAGGGAGAGACCAAAGGAGAAACACAGAAAGGAGAATCTGCACCAGGAACTTGGGAAAATAAAGTCCCTCTAACTTGATTTGGATGGTATGTCCCCAGGTACGTGCTGCTCCACCACGTGATGGGGGGCCTGGAGGGGCTTCCAGGGGCCTGGGGCTATGTCGAGGGGGGCATGGGCGCCCTCTCTGATGCCATTGCAAGCTCAGCCACAGAGCATGGAGCAAGTATCTTCACAGAAAAAGTGAGTGGTGTCTCTTCCCCCATCCAGATTATTGGGAGAAGTGGGTGGTGGTGGTGGTACAAGGAACAGGGGCTCCAGGATGGAACAAAACCTCTCAGATTCTAAAGGTCTCTCTCATTTTACTGGTGGGCAAGATGGAACTTGGAATTAAGAGATGGTGGTTATGCATCTGGGTCCTAGTTCTTCTGTCACCCCTCTGAATGTGCCAATAATTTGCCCCAACTTCAGTTGGACCTTTGGGTCGGAGGGGGTAGGTGAGGGCTTATGAGCTCAGCAGGGTTCTTGGGCTCAGGAAGCTGTGAGTCCCCCACGGCAGCAGAGACAGCCCCCCACTGTAAGATCCAGCCCAGAGCTCACTGACTTTCTGGGTCCTCTTTCCATGGACTCCAGCCAGTATCCAAGGTGCAGGTGAGCAGTGGAGGGCATGTCCAAGGGGTTGTACTGCAGGATGGCACGGAGGTGAGGAGCAGAGTGGTGTTATCCAGCGCATCCCCGCAGATCACCTTCTTGAAACTGACGCCACAGGTAAGTCCTAGGGAGTGGGGGATGGAAATGAACAACTTCCAGGACTGGGGTTGGCAGGCAGGGGCCCAAGGAAGCCAGGACTGCCTGAGGGGGGAACTGCTAATGCCCTGCCTCCCCAAATGTGGAGAAGCCACATCTGAGCATCTCTCCTTTACTTAAGGGCCAGGTAGCAAAAGGGACACCTCACAGATCAGGAGGGAGACTCAGGGAGCTGAGGGAACATAAAATATATGACTGACAATTGACCCAGTCCAAACTGGTCTGATGTACACACACTCTCTTTTCTCTTTCTTTCTTTCTTTCTCTCTCTCTCTCTTTCTCTCTTTCTTTCTTTCTTTCTTCCTATGCCATTAAGGTTGCCACTAGAAGTCTGAGCTTGCATGATTCCTCTGCTCCAGCAGAATATTTTCTTTCTTTTTTGATAGAGAGTGACAGAGAAGAGAGGAGAGTGGGGGGAGAGGGTAACAGAGAGAGAATGAGAGACACTACAGCACTGCTCCACTATTTATGAATCTTCCTCCAGTTCAGACGCTCCTATGAGGTCTTAGGGACTCAAACCTAGGTCCTTGCATGTAGCAAAGTGAGATATCTCCAGATATAACTTTTAACCCAGGTATTTTTCCAGTTTTCCTGCTACAGTACCTCCTCCTTTCTAACCTCTCTTGACTGGACTGTCTGTTGACTTTCCTTTGCCCTGTGAAGGTTGTGCAGCAAGCAACCACCCTGCTTTTCTGTACACATAACAAGAAGTAGTGAGTGTTAGCTCATGGTGTGGGAGAGTTCTGTTGACCTTGACTGAGTTCAGCCAATCTGGGCTCACTCAACCATCTCCCATCAAGTGTGGGTTGATAGGGGTCCTGCTGGCTTTGGATGGCCTTGGACGCCTTTGTCTGATCTGAGCCCCTCTGCACTGGAACCACCAGGATGATTCATCTCTGCTCCAAGTGTCCTTCATCCTCTGGTACAATCATACTCTCAGTGTCTGGCAGAAGACAAAAGAGAACAAAACTAGTGTTTTTAGGCTTCTATTTATGTTTTATTTGCTGACCTCGGTCTTGTCTGGTGGCTATATCTGACAGAGTGTGGGGTTCTCACTGAAGGCATCCACACTGAGAGGGGTGAGGACTTGGACTGATATTCACAAGTGGCCACACCTTCCCTGTCCCCAAAAGATATATATCTTTATATGAGTAGAAGCTCCCAAGGATTTCTGGGGGAAAGCACTACTTGTTCTGAGTGACTCCATGAATCAGGTTCAACACACAACAATCCAGAAGCATTTCCTTGAGTCAGTTTGGAGACTCCCCATACTTGTAAGAGCAGGAAGAGTAGCCTCTGGCTTGGAGCTGGCTGCTTAAAGTCAGGATACTGGCAGGGCACAGAGTGAGGGATGGTTAGCACTGGGTCAGAGTGAGACCAGGAGGGCTCCATGGAGGAGGTGGCTGACTTCTGAAGGATGTAGAGGATTCCTAGAGGCAGAGCTTGGAGACCAAGCTGAAGAGAAAGACATTTTCCTGGGGACCTCAGCCATCCTCCAGTCTTTCCTGGGCATGTCTCCTTCAGGAGTGGCTTCCTGAGGGTTTTGCAGAGAAAATCTCCCAGATGGACACCCAGTCACCTGTCACCAAGATCAATGGTAAGAACTCCTGTGGCATTCTCTCAGAGGGCAGCCTCCCAGTCTGGGACGTGGTGACCTCTGCCACCACCTTCGGCCCACCCCCTACTTCATTCACAACCTACCGCTTGGCTGAGCAGAGTGAAAAGCAGAGGAGGAGGTCCCTGGGGTGCTGAGGATATGAACTTTGGAGCCCTAACTCTCTCTGTGATTCCCCCAGTGGCTGTGGACCGGCTGCCTGACTTCCGGGTGGCCCCCAATGCTTCCAGTGGCCAGCCGCTGCCCCATCACCAGTGCTCCATCCACCTGAACTGTGAAGACACCCTCCTCCTCCATCAGGCCTTTGAAGACGCCATGAGCAGCCTGCCCTCCCGCAAGTGAGTGGCCCTGGGCTTCAGCCCACTGAGTATTCTTAGTGGGGGTGGAGAGGGCTGGCTGGGATGGAGACTGGGGTGTGGTGGAGGGTGGTAGGGGAAAGGTCACACATTTGGGGGGTGGAGAGGGCTGGCTGGGATGGAGATTAGGGTGCCTGGAGTCCTGGCCAGCAGCTGAAGCTTGGGGCTGGGTTGTGGAGCTAGAAGAGCCCCTCAGCAGGGTCTGGATGGTCACTGATCCCATGCAGGCAAACACTCACTTCAGCTTCTCAGAGAGAATCAGTTCAGCTTCAGTCCTGGCCCTGGTCTTCGTGTTGTCCTCAGACTTCTGGGGTAGCTGCTACCATTCAGACCATTCAGACCCAGATCCCTCTCCTCCCCTGTCCAGGCCAATGATTGAGCTCTGCATCCCCTCCTCTCTGGACCCCACCCTCGCTCCTCCTGGCTGCCACGTCATCTCCCTCTTCACTCAGTACACTCCCTACATGCTGGCTGGAGGCAAGGTCTGGGATGAGCAGGAGCGAAATGCTTATGCAGACAAAGGTAAAGAGAGGTCATCCTGTCTGCAGAGTGACAGCCCATGGTGGGCCTGCCTGGGTCCCCTCCTCCTGGCTGCCTTCAGGACCTGCCCCTAGGTAGGGAAGTACCCAAGAGAATCCATGTCAACACAGTGAAAGCTTGCTGGGGTCGCAGTGTTGGCAAAGGAAGTCAGAAAAGACCATCCCAGCCCTCAAGGTGTTCCCACATCTTGGGGGAGAGTACAGGAAGCAGCCTTACTGTGCAGCATTCGGTATGAACTAAAGAGGATAGTTGGGAAGCAGAGAGAAGACAGGAGAATGTTCCAAAGGAGAGAACCTTTTGAATTGGGTTTGAAAGGTTGAACAGGAGTCTCTCAGGCAGCAAAGGGCTGTCCAAGCGAAGAAAAATAACCTGAGCAAAGCAGTGAGGTGAAAACAGCTTTACCATCCCGAGATGAGAAACTTAGTGGTTAGGGCTGGAATAATAGGTGGGGAAAAGTAGAAAGGCTAGACTGACCTAAGACCCAGTGATCTTTGTGGCCCATTACTTATTGAGGTTTTAAAGGCTTTTATTCCCCATTGTTATATAATGTGCATATGCTAAAACAAAGCCACTTAAAATATAGTTTACTGGATGCTAGTAAAACTACTGAGCTATATATCCAAGATGCCTCTTCTTTTTGCTTACACTGTCTCATTCCTGCTCTGTTGTTTGACACCAGTGTTTGACTGTATCGAGGCCTATGCCCCTGGCTTCAAGGGCTCTGTGGTGGGCAGAGACATCCTCACACCTCCTGATTTGGAGAGAATCTTTGGGCTTCCTGGAGGGGTGAGTATAAGCCTCGGGATCCCTCATCACAGTCTTCTTCCTGCTCCCTACTCCTGGCAAGCTCTCCTTTATTGTCTGTTATTTTTGTTGTTGTTGATGATGCTTTGGTTACCACTGGGGACTTCCCTTTCCAGGCTGACATTTTCCCTTTAATATGAAAGGCAAAGACAGATGTGGGCTGCATCTACAAAACCCCACCACCTCCTTGGCTGCTGGAGACAAGGGTGGGGCAGACCGCCGGAGGTCCGACAGGGAGGTACACAAGGGGTGGGGGTGAGCGCGCAGAGGAAGACTCCCGGGAGTGCTTCAGAAAGACAACTCAACTTTATTTGGGTGAGAACAGGTTTATATATGGTTAGAAAAGGAAGAAAGGGGGCAAAAAGGGGAGAGGACCAATAGGGGAAGATCATAAATAGTGAAGCAGTGCTACAAGTGTCTCTCTTTCTCTCTCCCTATCTCCTTCTTCCCTGCCAATTTCTCCCTGTCTCTATCAAGAAAGAAAGTAATAAAAGGAAATAAAAATAGCTGTCAGGAGCAATGGATTCATCTTTCAGATGCAAAGCCCCAGTAATAACCCTGATAGCAGTAGACAAGTAAATAAATGTATTTTTGATCTATTGGGTTGAATAAAGGGTGTTGTAATTGAAATATTATATTGTGTATTTGAAAGTTGCTGTGAAAGTAACTTTTTTCAAAATATTTTATTTATTTATTATTGGATAGAGACAGAGAGAAATTGAGGGGGGAAGGGAGAGAGAGAAAGACACCTGCAACCCTGCTTCATCTTTCATGAAGCTTTCTCCCTACAGAGGGGGACCAGGGGCCTGAATCTGGGTCCTTTGCATACTGTAATTTGTGTGCTTAACCAGGTATTCCATTGCTTGGCTCCCAGAAAATAACTTTTAAAAAAAATATTTATTTATTCATTCCCTTTTGTTGCCCTTGTTGTTTTATTGTTATAGTTATTATTGTTGTTATTGGATAGGACAGAGAGAAGTGGAGAGAGGAGGGGAAGACATAGAGGGTGAGAGAAAGATATACACCTGCAGACCTGCTTCACTGCTTGTGAAGCGACTCCCCTGCAGGTGGGGAGGCAGGGACTCGAACCGGGATCCTTATGCCGGTCCTTACGCTTAGCAGCACATGAGCTTAACCCACTGTGCTACCACCCGACTCCCCCAGGAAAGTAACTTTAAAATATGGTACCCACTATACACATATGACGTGTATCAAACCACTGTTTCCCATCTATGAAATGAGCACAGTGCTCTCTGTCTATTCTGTCCCAACAAAACTGGAAGAAGTATATGCTATCCGAATTTAATTTCACCAGGATCTTTATTCTTAAAAGTATTTTATTTATAATTGAGAGAGATAGCAAGAGAACCAGAGCACCACTGGCACATGAACTGCCCAGGATCCAATACAGGAATTCATGTTCGAGAGTTCAGAAATTTATCCTCCCTGACTGCTCACCAGGTTCCTTTAAATTTCTCATGTGGCTATGAGGACATGTAAAGTGACACGTGACTCATGTTACATCTGAGATATGGCGCTGGTGCAGATATGGTGCAGGGCTAGGGAGCGGGTGGGGAGAGGAGCGGAGGATGCTGGGAAGGCAGGGGTGGTGGTATTGTGAAGTCTTGTGTCCTGGGAACTGTGCCCACAGGGGCCTGGATGCAGGTGAAGCAGCTACCCCTGCCCAGAGGCCCAGCAGGGAAGGACTGTCCAGTGAGGCAGGGCAGGTGGAAACGGGGGACCTGAGGAAAAGGAAGAGCTCAGTGTGGGCCCTGTGGAGGGGGTGGTGAGAAGAACATTCATGCATTTGGCTTCCTGCCAAGCCCTTCTCAGGAGTTCTCACCTCCCCTTCCCATAAAGCTCCCTAGGTGTGGCTCTGAGCAAGGCCAGGGAGCTGGGTCCACCTGGCCTCTTGGTGCCTCTGGCAGCCACTTGTGTGGTCTGGGCAACTTAGACACCAGGGGCTGAGGCTAGGATGGTGTTGTGGCCAGGGAAAGGCTTGCCAGCAGCCAACAAACTCTTTCTAGTTTTCAAACAGAGTGGATGGAGGGGGGTTCATAGTCTACAGCACAGCCTCTAAAGTGCCTGCCCCCCCCCCATTTCCTCACACTCTGGAGCTGCTCCCCATGCCTTTAGTTTCCTGAAGAATCTTTGGTAAAGTTCACCCCAAGCTGTGCATTCTATTCTTTCTCCTCTCCTCCCTTTTCTACCATTTTTATTTATTATTATTATTATTATTATTATTGCCTCTAGGGTTATCACTGGGACTCAGTGCCTATACTATGAACCCACTGCTCCTGGAGGCTATTAATTTTTCCTTTTGTTGCCCTTGTTGTTTATAATTGTTGTCATTATTGTTGCTATTGTAGTCGTTGTTGGATAGGACAGAGAGAAATGGAGAGAGGAGGAGAAGACAGAAAGAGGGACAGAAAGATAGACACCTGCAGACCTGCTTCACTGCTTGTGAAGCAGATCTCCTGCAGATGGAGAGCCGGGGGCTCGAACTGGGATCCTTAATGCCAGTCTTTGCACTTTGTGCCATGTGCGCTTCACCCCCTGCACCACTGCCCAGCCTCCCTGCCATTTTTTTTAACCAGGCTTACTGATGGGGTTCAGTGACCATTTGTTTTTCTTTCTTTTTTTCTTCCCTTTTAAAATTTCATTTCATTTCTTTCTTTCTTTCTTTCTTTCTTTCTTTCTTTCTTTCTTTCTTTATCTATTCTTTTTGATAGAGACAGGGAGAAATGTAGAGGGAAGGAGGAGATAAAGAGTGAGAGAAAAAGAGCAGCACTGCTTCCTCCCTGGGAATGGGGACTCATGTTCAGGTCCCCACATGGTAATGTGTACACTCGAGTGGGTGTGCAAATGTCCAGCTTGCTCCTTTCTACTTCATAAAAACCCAAGAAAGCATCCTAGAAGAGCATTCTGGATAACGGGGAGGGAAAAAAGCCTAGCCTGGTGTTGAAGACTGTGACTCTTCTGCAGTAACAGGGCTGACCCTGTCTCCCACAGAACATATTCCACAGTGCCATGACCCTGAGCCAGCTGTACTTCGCCCGCCCCCTGCCTCTGCACTCCAGCTACCGCTGCCCTCCCCAGGGCCTGTATCTCTGTGGAAGTGGGGCCCATCCAGGTGGGTGCCCTGGGTCCCCACCCACCTAGTGTGGGCCTCCTGAGGGCAAGGGAGGTCAGAGCCTCCCAGCTAGGAGGAAGGCAGGAAGCAAGAGGGGTCTGGAATTCCCCAGCCAGAAGCTTCCAGATTCAGTGGCCTCTGTCACGCTGACCCTTGGGTCAGCTGACACATCATTCACCTGCCTTACAAGGACCAGCCAGGGAAGGCAGCTCTCCAGACTGTGAGAGACCCTTGTCCCTAAGTCCCCCATCTGAGTTGCACACTAGCGAGCTCAGTAAAGGTGCTCCATTAAACACTCTTCCCTGTGTCTGTTCCAGTTACCACCAGGCTTATCACTGGGCTTGGTGATGGCACATGCTCCCAGTAGCCACCCTCCCTTTTTTTCCTTTCTATTTCATTAGAGCAGAGATAAATTGAGAGAGGAGGGGGAGAGAGAGTGGAAGAGAGGAAGATAGACCCCGGCAGACCTGCTTCACCACTTGTGAAGCGTCTCTCCATACCTGCAGGTGGGGAGCAGGGGTTTGAACCTGGGTCCTTGTACATGGCAATCAGTGAGCTCAACCAGATGCACCACCACCTGGTCCCTGAAAGGTCCATTTTTCTACTTCTCTCCTCCCAAACCTTTATCATGCTGCTTCAGTTTCTCATCCTTAGTGTAGCATTGCCGTCTGACATGCTGGCCTCTAGGTTGGGGTGGGGGACACCCCCACTCTGCCCAGTGGTCTCCTTGGCTATCCCTAGCCCTGCCTGCTCCCTGGGGGTATGGTGGGGTTGGGAGCAGGTTCATGGAAATTTTCTTTCCAGGAGGAGGTGTGATGGGAGCTGCTGGACGTAATGCAGCCTACATGGTCTTGAGGGACCTCAAGAGCCAGTGACCCTGAGCCAAGTCTGTCCCAGGAAGAAGAACCCTCGCTAGAGCTTTGAAGTCCCCATTAGAGCAGCCTAATGTGGCTTGAGGCAGGCAAGTCCTGAAGACTGCAGTCTTCATTTCAGAAGATTCAAACAGATTACATTAAGGAAAAGTTAACCTTGTACTCATGGCATCAGGGGTCAAGGGGTTTTGTTTTGTTAAAAAACAAAAAGACAAAGAGAAACAATGAAGGGGGCTCAGGCGGTGGCACACTGGTTAAGTACACAAATCACCATGTGCAAGGACCCTATTCAAGCCCCCAGCCCCCCACCTGCAGCAGAGAAGTAAGTACTACAGGTATCTATCTCATTCAGTCTCTTCTCTATCAATTTTTCTCTGTCCTATCAAATGAATGAATGAATGAATAAATAAATGGGGAAAAATGGCTTTGGAGAGAAATGGGTTAATCATGAAGGCACCGAGCCTGGTAGCAAAAAACAAACAAACAAACAAATAAACAAAACCAGTGTTTTATGTAGTTTGTATTTTTGTGTATATTATAGAATAGGTAATATGAAATCATCTCATAATTCCACATGCAGTTGTCTTGACTAGTTATGAAAAGTGGAATAAACATGTCTAGGATGCTCAGTGTTCTCAAATCAGCTTTGGGCACTCCTCATGGACTATCAGACAGGTTGGAATGGATGCCTTTCTCACTTCCCCACTAATGGCTGATGGGAAGACTCCCTGGTGAGAACCAGTCCACTGCTGTCACATTCTAGAAAACTTAAGAAAACACCAAGTTTCCCCCAAGACCCAAAAGTCACCCACTAGGTGACTTTCTGAGAAGTGTATGGCCTCTCAAAAATGTCAAAGCAGTTCAAATCAGACTTATCAGGTTTATCTGAGATGAGTTCAAAGTGGATTCAGCTGAGTACTGCTGGGATACCACTTTCCTCATTCCAGAACATTCTATCTCAAAGTTTCCAGGAGCCATCCTTGTTTTATCACTAAAACTTTTTATTACAATTCCATTCTAGGGTCCCGGCAGTGACTCACCCTCTTGAGCACACGTGTTGAAATGAGCATGAACCCAGGTTCAAGTCCCTGCTCCCCACCTGAAGTGGGAAAGCGCTATTAGTCTCATGAGCAGTGAAGCAGGGCGGCAGGTGTCCCTCATTATCTCTCCCTCTCTGTCTCCCCTCTCAATTTTTTCTGTCCTATCCAGAAAAGAAAGAAAGAAAGAAAGAGAGAAAGAGAGAAAGAGAGAGAGAGAGAGAGAGAAAGAAAGGAAAGAAAGAAATAAAGAAAGAAAGAAAGAGATGAAGGAGGAAAAATGGTTCATGGAGCAGTGAACTTATCATGCAGGCAGCAAGCACCAGTGATAACCCTGGTGGTAATTAAACAGAGAAAAAATAACCCACTATTGTTCATTCATTCATCCCCCCCCCCCCCGGAGCTTCACTGATCTAGGCTGACCTTCAGATAGAGAGAGAAAGACAGAGAAGCAGAGAGACAAGGGAAAGGAGCCACAACATCGGCACCAAAGCCTTCTCCACTGTGGTGGGGGCCAGGTTTGAACCTGAGCTGCACTCATGGCAAAGCAGTGCACTATCCAAGTGAGCTATTCTGCTGGCCCCACCCTGCATTATTCAAGTGAGACGGGTACTCACCTTGGGTCAGAAAGATTCACACATGCCCCTGTGGCAAGGCAGCTCTTCCAGCCGGCTTCTGCAACCTCAGCAGCTAGGCCACAGCCCAGGGCAGCCCCATCAGCAGAGGAGGGGAAGCTTCTCTGGGACATTGCCTCTCCCCTTCCCAAGACATATAGATACAGATGAAGACACATCCACCTCCTGGTTTTATCTCACTAAATTCAATTTCTTATCTGAAAAAAAAAAAGTTGTTTTAAAGATCAAAGAAGACAGAGGTCATGTTTCAGGCTGGTACCGGGGTACACAGGAAGTTTTAAATTCATGGTCTTGCTGCTAATATTGTTAGTGAAGATGTGGTGAGCGTTTTGTATTTTGCAGAAGGCAGTCTTTTCAACATTCTTTTTTGAAATCTGTTGTCCAGAATGGACACCATACCATTAGAAACAGTGCAACCAGGACCGGGAGAGGCAGTGTGTGGGGGCACCAAGCTTACTTTACCACCAGGCAATTCGACAACTCCCTTCCAGTGAGTGTTACTACAGCTGGCCTTTTAAGTTTGTTGAAAAATTGGGTTTGGTGGGGGGCTGGGCAGTGTCACAGCTGGTAGAGTACACACATTACAGTACATGAGGACCTATGTTCCAGGCCACCCCGGCCCTGTAGGGGGTGGGGGAACACTTCATGAATGATGAAATAATGCAGCAGATGTTTCTCTCACTCTCTGTCTCCCCCTGTCCTCTCAAATTTTCTTTACCCAAAATAAGGGAAGGAAGTAAGGGAGGGAGGGAGGGAGGAAGAAAGGAAGGGAGGGAGGGAAGGAAGGATGAAAGTCTGGGTTTGGTCTCAGTTCTGATATTTATTTTTTCTCAAAAGATTTTGCCAGGAACCAAAGGAAAATATGTCAGAATAAAAAGAAAGAAAGGCAGGCAGGTGAGGCAGAAGGAAGGAGAACAGAAAGTAGGTAGGTTGGTATGTAGGAAGGAAAAAGAATTTAAGGCTGGTTGGTTGTTGGCTTGTAGCTTCAGCAGATGTTTTCATTCTCCTTGAGTATGGCCCCACTCTTAGTCTGGAGTGCATGACCTTCTTAACACTCACCTTAAGAAAAAAGCTGAATAATAAATAAGAACTTGTGAAATCCCCAGAGGCCTGCGGCAGATCACATCAGATTTGATCTTTTGAAATAGCAATGTTTCTTTTTTTTTTTTTTTAGTAAACTAAACTCACAAATAATTAATGTGGGGAAAATTAGAAATGCCTAATAAGAAACAGTGTACACTGGAAGATAATCTAGCCTACAAATATACCATTTTACAATACTCCTAGCTAATCTTTTACATAATTGGGACCATATTCTATATTCTGTCTGTGGGTTTTACGGTTTTCTTTCATTTCACTTCATGTCACAAGCATTTTTCAGTGTCATAAACATTCTTCTAATACATTATTTTTAATAGTTGCCTAATATTCTTTTCTAAGGATGTACTGTGATTTATTACGGGACAATGAATTCAGTCTTGGCCTTGATTGCTAATTAGCATCGGCCAGAGAGCTCCTCTTTTATCTTGTCTACTCCTATTTGAATAACTCTCCATCATGGTGGCCATGAAATTGCTATCCAGGCAACCATTCCTCTGAAGAAGGAGGAAAAATTCTGAGGTGGCCAGAGAAAGAGGCAATGAGCAGATTTAACACAGAGACAGAATTTCCTGCTGCTTGGTGGTTTCCTGTCTCTGACTCATGTTTCTGGAAGATAACATTTGGTTCAGACCAAGAAACATAATCAGACCTCAGCCCTGTGGGATGCCTGGGCTCCTACAAGCTCCCCACATAGGTCTTCCGGCTGAGCAAGGGGAGAGTGAGTTTGCTGGAAGTGATGGTTCTGCAGATTGGCCTTCTATCAGTCAGTGGGTCCCTTGCTGAGCCCCAGGCTGGCTCCAGTAAGAAGCATACTTACAAAGATAAATAAACAAGCACATATTGTCACCTGATTTACAGTTGCCTGTTTCCTCCAAGCAGTAGGGATACTTCCTCTAAAACACAACCGTGTAAAAACCCTAGATGCATATGGACTTCACCTGGTTAAGTCATTAGGAAATGTGGCCAACCCTGCCTGCACTGGTGGCCCCAGTGATGGTGTCCAGAGACTGGGAGAGTTGCAAAGTATACAGCTTCAGGAAGACTTCAGGCCTCCTCCTTGGAGAAATGTCATATACGGTTGTTCAGGCCACCTGCAGACCTTGTAAGTATGCACTTCTCTGACACATTGCTCTGTTTGACCACTACTAAGTTTATCTGCAAGACACTTAGCTCATTCTTTGGTAAAGACCAAGATGCAACCAAGATTCAGCAGAGAAGTAGCCATGTCTGAATCCAGCCTGGCGTTCTGTGGGGGAGTAGAAAACTGGGAAGTAAGAGAGAAAGCAAAATAAAGAGAAATGCAAATGATGAGCAAATCTAAAGAAATACTGCCAGGAGTCAATTACATGCAAATTAAACCAAGCTGTCACATGTTTTTGTTTGTTTGTTTTTCTGTTTGTTCATTTGTTTGTTTTTACCAGAGCACAGCTCAGCTCTGGCTTACGGTGGTGCCAGGGACTGAACCTGGGAGTATGAAGCCTTAGGCATGAGGCTCTTTGCATAACCATTATGCTGTCTACCTTGGCCCACAGTCACATTTGTTACTTATAACACTGAAAACATTCTATTTGTCATAGAAGGTTAGAGATCTAGCTCACTAGGTAGGGTGCTGCTTTGCTATGTGTGTAGCCACATGGAGGTGCTATGCCCAGAAGAAACTCACTCATGTATTGTGGTGTCTCCCTGACTCCCCTACCTTTCCCCCTCCACCTCCTCTTCCTCATCTTCTTCCTTCTTCCTCTCATTCTCCCCTGTCATCTCTCTCTATTTCTTTCTCTATCTAAATAAAAGAGTGACCCAGAGGGATAAAATCACATATGCACAAGGCCCTGGATTTGCAAAATACATGTATTTGTAATTGAAAATGACAAGCCAGGAAGACACTCTCACAGGCCATTAGCAGCACATAAATGTGTGTTGAGCCTTAAAAGCCAACAGACTTGGTGTATTTTTCAGTATAATATCACTTAGCCTAAGAAAAATAGCAACAATTTCCTCCAAGGAATTAGGTGTAAGAATATTCATGAGGTGTTATTTGCAATGACTAAATATTGGAAATGGCTTAAATGTCAAAATAAAAAGTTGCAAAGTGTGATTTTGAAGTTGCATCCTTTACTTGCATGGAAAAATGTTAATAAAAATTAAAATATGGGGGTTCCCGGAAGATGGTGGACTGAGAAGCTGCTAGTGGCTTGAGCTCTGACCACATCTTCTGGAAACAGTAGGATTTTCTGCCTTTAGTAGGCCAGTCAATAAGGGGTCCTAGCGGTGACACCAAGGAGGTGACTATAACTTAATTTGGGTTAAAAAATAGACTAAAAAGAAAAGGGCAAAAAAATTTTTTTCTTTTAAAATTATTAAGCACACCTCCTCCCCCTTCCCCACCCCCCATAACCAATCCCTGGGGACCAGTTCCTAGCAGGCTCCCCTAATGAGCGTCTTTCTTTACCAAGATTCCTGTCCCACCAGGGAGTATCATTCATTCTAAGTCTATACCCTTCTGAAACCTCTGGCCTTTTTTCTTTCTAAGTAGCCAACACCCCCCACCTCACCCTGCATAGCTAATTAAATAATTAAAAATGAATAAATAAAAAAACTCCTTTCACCGCTCTTTTCTGACTGTTCTTTTTCTTATCTTTTTCTTTTTTCTCTCTCTCTCTCTCTCTTTTTTTTTTCTTTTCCTCATTCTTGTCATCCTTTCTTCCTTAATCCTACAGCTTCCAAAGCCACAGGCCCCATCCCCCACACCACCAAATAGTGTGCTTTTTTGAATTCACTGATACACATTTGGGAATTATTTTGGGGAAGAATTCTGACTCAGAGTAGACTCTCACTTCGAGTATCTCTGCTCAGCTTCCCTTCCTCCTTTAGCTACCCCTAGAATATACAGTGGATAGTAGATTTGCATAACTGTCTATTTCAGCTATCCTTGTCTAGTCCTGAGGTGTTTTTTTTTTCTCTTTCTTAACAATCAGCTGCCTCTGATCACGAGGTTTGAGGTAATCTGGGACAGGGTTTTTTTTTTTTACCCTGCTCTATTTTATTATTAATATTATATAAGGGCATATACCTTCCCCCCCTTTAGGTTGATCAGAATGAACTCTTAGGGTATCTTTCATTGCTAGGGTAGTGGGCATCTTATCTATTGTGGGAGGAACTTGTCTCGTTACTCCTACCTCCTCTACAGACTCTCCCCTCCCTCCTCCTAGTAGCTAATTAAAAAAAATTAAATTAAATTAAAAATAAAGTAAAAAAAACCTTTCCTTTCACTGCTCTTTAATTACAGCTCTTTTTCTTATCTTTTCTCTCTCTTATCTCTTTTTTCTTTTTTTTTTTTAATCTTGTCATACACTTCTTCCTTCTTCTTTGCCTTTCTGAATTTGTGAATTATTTTGGGGAAGAAATCTGACTTAGAGTGGACTCTCTATGTGTGTATCTCTGCTCTACTTCCCTTTCCCCTCTTGTTACCCCTACAATATACAGTGGATAGTAGATTTGCATAACTGTCTGTTCTTGCTATCCCTTCTTTCTTTTCTCTTTCTTCTTCACTGGGATTTGGTTACTATTTTTTCACGGACTGGAGAAATTGTTTGGCTAACTGGTAGTGATTAAACTGCCTCAATACTTGCTTCAGTTGTTACTGTAATTCCTGAGGTTGGTGAGTGTAATTGTCATAAAGGTATTTAGTAGAGTGTTGCTTGTACTCAAGACACAACAACTGAGGAACAACAGAGCACAAAAAAAGAAACACATAAATCAAAAAAATGGGTAGATCAAAAACAAATAAAACTGCTACTCCAATGAATGAATACAAGAGCCCAGAAGAAACTACATATCAGCCAGAAGTAACCATAGATAAGAAAAGTATGCAAGCAATAATAAACTTATTAATCACAGAAATGAAAACAACATTGGAGGAAAGGAATGGCAATATTAGGGAAACAGCAGTTGAGACCCCCAAGGAAAATACTGATTATCTTGAGGCAATTAGAGAACTGAAAGCTGAAATAGCTGTAATGAAGAAAGAAGCTGAGGCAAGGGAAAGCAGACTAACAGAAGCAGAAAACAGAATTAGTCAGACAGAGGATGAATTAGAGAAAACTAAGAAAGAGGTGAAAGAGCTTAAAAAGAGATTGAGAGGCACTGAAAACAACAACAGAGACATATGGGAAGATCTCAAAAGAAGTAACATTCGTATGATTGGCCTGCCAGAGGAAGAAAGAGAGGAAGGGGAAGCAAACTTCTAGAGGAAATAATAGAAGAAAACTTCTCAGACCTGAATAACAGAAAGGACATCAAGATTCAAGAGGCCCAGAGAGTACCAAACAGAATCAAGCAGGACGTGAAGACACCAAGACACATCATAGTCACAATGAGAAGAAGTAAGGATAAAGAAAGGATCCTAAAGGCTGCAAGAGAGAAACAAAAAGTCACATACAAGGGAAAACCCATAAGATTATCTGCAGACTTCTCCACTCAAACTCTAAAAGCCAGAAGAGAATGGCAAGATATCTATCAAGCCCTGAATGAAAAAGGGTTTCAACCAAGGATAATATATCCTGCTAGACGTTCATTCAAACTAGATGGAGGGATCAAAATCTTCTTAGACAAACAACAGTTAAAGGAGGCAACCATCACCAAACCGGCCCTGAAAGAGGTTCTAAAAGACCTCTTATAAACAAGAACATCACTGTAATACATGCAATATATCAGAGCAAACAAAAAAATTTTTTTGAACAATGGCACTACAATACATTAAATCCATAATATCAATAAATGTCAATGGCTTAAACTCACCCATCAAAAGGCACAGAGTGGGGGGATGGATCAGAAAACATAACCCAACCGTATGCTGCTTGCAAGAATCCCACCTGTCACAACAAGATAAATACAGACTTAAAGTGAAAGGATGGAAAACTATCATACAGGCTAACGGACCACAAACAAGGGCAGGAACAGCCATTCTCATCTCAGATATGATAGATTTTAAATTAAATAAAGTAATAAAAGATAGGCAAGGACATTACATAATGATTAGAGGATCAATCAGCCAAGAAGACTTAACAATTATTAACATCTATGCACCCAATGAGGGACCATCTAAATATGTCAAGCACTTACTGAAAGAATTTCAAAAATACATCAGTAGTAATACAATAATAGTGTGAGACTTCAATACCCCACTCTCACACGTAGACAGATCAACAAAGCAGAGAACCAACAAAGATACAAGAGAATTGCATGAAGAGGTTGACAGACAAGACCTCTTGGACATTTTCAGAGTCCTTCACCCCAAAAAACTGGAATACACCTTCTTTTCAAATCCACATAACACATACTCAAGGATAGATCACATATTAGGCCACAAGACAGCATCAATAAATTCAAGAACATCAAAATCATCCCAAGTATCTTCTCAGACCACAGTGGAGTAAAACTAACATTTAACAACAGACAATTATTAAAAGTCACAGAATTTGGAAACTAAACAACATACTCCTTAAGAACCACTGGGTCAGAGATTCACTCAAGCAGGAAATTCAAATGTTCCTGGAAAAAATGAAAATGAAGACACAACCTGTCAAAATATTTGGGACACAGCTAAAGCAGTACTGAGAGGGAAACTTATAGCCATACAATCACATATTAAACACCAAGAAGAAGCTCAAATGAACGACCTAACTGCACACCTCAAGGACTAAGAGGAAGAGGAACGAAGGAACCCTAAAGCAACCAGAAGGACAGAAATCACTAAGGTTAGAGCAGAAATAAACAACATCCCATACTCATCTTTATCTTTCTGACTTAGTTCACTTTACATAATTCCTTCTAGCTCTGTCCAAGATGGGTCAGAGAAGGTGGGTTCATTGTTCTTGATAGCTGCATAGTATTCCATTGTATATATATAGCACAGCTTTCTCAGCCACTCATCTGTTGTTGGGCACCTGGGTTGCTTCCAGGTTTTAGCTATTATGAATTGTGCTGCTAGGAACATAGGAGTACACACCTCTTTTTGGTTGGGTGTTATGGAGTCCTTGGGGTATAACCCCAGGAGAGGAATCACTAGATCATATGGAAGGTCCATGTCTAGCCTTCTGAGAGTTCTCCAGACTGCTCTCCACAGATGCTGTACCAATTTACATTCCCACCAGCAATGTAAAAGGGTTCCTCTGTCCCCACATCCTCTCCAGCATTTGTTGCTGCTACCCTTTTTGATGTATGCCATTCTTACAGGAGTGAGGTGGTATTTTTAGTGTTGTCTTAATTTGCATTTCTCTGACAATCATTGACCTAGAGCAGTTTTTCATATGTTTGTTAGCCTTTTGGATCTTCTCTGTAGTGAATGTTTTGTTCATATGCTCTGCCCATTTTTGGATGGGGTCATTTGCTTTTTTGGTGCTAAGTTTGCTGAGCTCTTTATATATTTTGGTGATTAGTTTCTTGTCTGATGTATGGCATGTGAAGATCTTCTCCCATTCTGTGAGGGGTCTCTTTGTTTGTTTAATAGTTTCTTTGGATGTGCAGAAGCTTTTCAATTTGATGTAGTCCCGTTGGTTTGTTTCTGCTTTAGTCTTCCTTGCAATTGGGTTTGATTCATCAAAGATTGGTACAGCCTCTGTGGAGAGCAGTCTGGAAAACTCTCAGAAGGCTAAACGTAGACCTTCCATATGACCCAGTAATTCCTCTCCTGGGGTTATACCCCAAGGACTCCATAAAACCCAACCAAAAAGAGGTGTGTACTCCTATGTTCCTAGCAGCAAAATTCATAATAGCTAAAACCTGGAAGCAACCCAGGTGCCCAACAATAGATGAGTGGCTGAGAAAGTTGTGGTATATATACACAATGGAATACTATGCAGCTATCAAGAACAATGAACCCACCTTCTCCAACCCATCTTGGACAGAGCTAGAAGGAGTTCTGTTAAGTGAGCTAAGACAGAAAGATAAAGATGAGTATGGGATGATCCCACTCATGAACAGAAGTTGAGTAAGAAGATATGAAAGGGAATCTAAAAGCAGGACCTGATCAAATTGTAAGTAGGGCACCAAAGTAAAAACCCTGTGGTGAGGGGTAGACATGCAGCTTCCTGGGCCAGTGGGTGGTGGGAGTGGGTGGGAGGGATGGGTCACAGTCTTTTGGTGGTAGGAATGGTGTTTATGTACACTCCTAGCAAAATGTAGACATATAAATCAGTAGTTGATTATTATGAGAAGGGGAAAATCAATGGTATCTCTCAAAGTTTTTCAAAACACAAACTGAATCTTTTTAATATATAGGCTGTGTATTTGATATGCAGACTCTCTCAAAAGCCTAGACCAAGTAGATTAGAAGCATCCAATAGCACAGCTATATACAAGATACTGGGTACTGTACAGAAAACCATAACAAAAGGACTTTTCAAAGTTAACCCAATTACCAAATAATGTGATGATAACATTAACTATCCATTGTCTTTTTGAACCCTAAGACAGCAGGAACCTCACATCTCCACTATAGAGCCTCTACTTCCCCCAGTCCTGGAACCCTTGGATAGGGCCCACTTTCCCGTATGCATCTCCCAATCCATACCAAATAATATTGCATCCACCAATCACAACCTAACCAACGCAACGATTGCCACCTCAACATGCTTCACCTCAGACTGTGTCCAGAGACTTCACGTGTGGAATGACAACCCTTCAGCTTCATTACTCGGGTGAGACCTTTCCTTTTATAGTACACTCTAATTTCATCTCAGGTAGTTCACTTTCTAACAAAGTCCCATAACCTAGATATACACCAGTTTCTGTGAGAGAGAGCTTATGTTCATACGTGTCCATAAACTACTGCAAAATATATACCTGAAAGCAGTAGTACACTAGAGTTTGCAGTGAGTACCCCCCTAACACTTCCTTTCTACTATTCCAAGCTTTGGGTCCATGATTGCTCAACAATTTGTTTGGCTTCGTATGTTAACTCTCTTTTCAGTCACCAGGTTCCAGATGCCACCAGGATGCTGGCCAGGCTTCCCTGGATTGAAGACCCCACCAATGTGTCCTGGAGCTTAGCTTCCCCAGAGACACACCCTACAGGGAAAGAGAGAGGCAGACTGGGAGTATGGACCGACCAGTCAATGCCCATGTTCAGCGGGGAAGCAATTACAGAAGCCAGACCTACCTCCTGCAACCCTCAATGACCCTGGGTCCATGCTCCCAGAGGGATAGAGAATGGGAAAGCTATCAGGGGAGGAGGTGGGTTATGGAGATTGGGTAGTGGGAATTGTGTGGAGTTGTACCCCTCCTACCTTATGGCTTTGTTAATCCTTTCTTAAATAAAAAATAAAAAAATAAAAGAAATAAAAAAAGAAATAAACAACATTGAAAATAAAAGAACCATACAAAAGATCAATGAAGCCAAATGTTGGTTCTTTGAAAGATTAAACAAAATTGACAAACCCCTAGCCAGACTCACCAAACAAAAAAGAGAGAAGACTCAAATTAATAGAACTGTAAACGATGGAGGAGATATCACAACTGACACCACCGAAATCCAGAGAATCCTGCGAAACTTCTATAACGACCTATACGCCACCAAGCTAGAGAATCTGGAAGAAATGGAACAATTCCTAGAAGCATATGCCCTTCCAAAATTGAACCAAGAAGAACTACAAAATCTAAATGCACCAATCACAGACAAAGAAATTGAAACCGTTATTAAGAATCTCCCCAACAACAAAAGTCCTGGACCAGATGGCTTCACAAATGAATTCTACAAAACTTTCAGGAAACAGTACCCATACTTCTGTAGCTTTTCCATAAGATTGAAGAAACAGGAATACTCCCTTCCACCTTCTATGAAGCCAACATAATCCTGATACCAAAAGCTGATAGGGACAGAAAATAAAAGGAAAACTACAGACCAATATCTCTGATGAACATAGATACCAAAATATTAAACAAGATATTGGCCAACCGGATACAGCAACATATCAAAAAGATTGTTCATCATGAACAAGTGGGATTCATCCCAGGAATGCAAGGCTGGTTCAACATCTGTAAGTCAATCAATGTCATTCACCACATCAATAAAAGCAAAGCCAAAAACCACATGATTATCTCAATAGATGCAGAGAAAACCTTTGACAAAATCCAACACCCATTCATGCTCAAAACTCTACAAAAATGGGAATAGATGGGAAATTCCTCAAGATAGTGGAGTCTATATATAGCAAACCTACAGCCAACATCATACTCAATGGACAGAAGCTGAAAGCATTCCCCCTCAGATCGGGGACTAGATAGGGCTGTCCACTGTCACCATTACTCTTCTTCTTCTTCTAGCGTTTGCCCACCATTACTCTTCAACATAGTATTGGAAGTTCTTGCCATAGCAATCAGGCAAGAGAAAGAAATTAAAGGAATACAGATTGGAAGGGAAGAAGTCAAGCTCTCACTATTTGCAGATGATATGATAGTATACATAGAAAAACCTAAAGAATCCAGCAGAAACTACTGGAAGTTATTAGGCAATATAGCAAGGTATCAGGCTACAAAATCAGTGTACAAAAATCAGTGGCATTTCTTTATCCAAACACTAAATATGAAGAAGAGGACATCCAGAAATCACTCCCATTTACTGTTTCAATCAAATACCTAGGAATAAAGTTGACCAAAGAAGTGAAAGACTTGTATGCTGAAAACTATGAGTCGCTACTCAAGGAAATAGAAACTGATACCAAGAAATGGAAAGATATCCCATGCTCATGGATTGGAAGAATAAATATCATCAAAATGAATATTCTCCCCAGAGCCATATACAAATTTAATGCAATACCCATCAATGTTCCACCAAGCTTCTTTAAGAGAATAGAACAAACACTACAATCATTTATCTGGAACCTGAAAACACCTAGAATTGCCAAAACCATCTTGAGGAAAAGAAACAGAAATGGAGGCATCACACCCCCAGACCTCAAATTAAATTATAAAGCTATCATCATCAAAACAGCATGGTACTGGAACAAAAATAGGCACACAGACCAGTGGAACAGAATTGAAATCCCAGAAATAAATCCCCACACCTATGGACATCTAATCTTTGATAAGGGGGCCCAAAGGATTAAATGGAAGAAGGAGGCTCTCTTCAATAAATGGTGCAGGGAAAACTGGGTTGTAACATGCAGAAGAATGAAATTGAACCACTTTATCTCACCAGAAACAAAAATCAACTCCAAATGGATCAAAGACCTAGATTTCAGACCAGAAACAATCAAATACTTAGAGGAAAACATTGGTAAAACACTTTCCCACCTACACCTCAAGGACATCTTTGATGAATCAAACCCAATTGCAAGGAAGACGAAAGCAGAAACAAACCAATGGGACTACATCAAATTGAAAAGCTTCTGCACATCCAAAGAAACTATTAAACAAACAAAGAGACCCCTCACAGAATGGGAGAAGATCTTCACATGCCATACATCAGACAAGAAACTAATCACCAAAATATATAAAGAGCTCAGCAAACTTAGCAACAAAAAAGCAAATGACCCCATCCAAAAATGGGCAGAGTTTATGAACAAAACATTCACTACAGAGGAGATCCAAAAGGCTAACAAACATATGAAAAACTGCTCTAGGTCACTGATTGTCAGAGAAATGCAAATTAAGACAACACTAAGATACCATCTCACTCCTGTAAGAATGGCATACATCAAAAAGGACAGCAGCAACAAATGCTGGAGAGGTTGTGGGGACAGAGGAACCCTTTTACATTGCTGGTGGGAATGTAAATTGGTACAGCCTCTGTGGAGAGCAGTCTGGAGAACTCTCAGAAGGACCTTCCATATGATCCAGTGATTCCTCTCCTGGGGTTATACCCCAAGGACTCCATAACACCCAACCAAAAAGAGGTATGTACTCCTATGTTCCTAGCAGCACAATTCATAATAGCTAAAACCTGGAAGCATCCAGGTGCCCAACAACAGATGAGTGGCTGAGAAAGCTGTGGTATATATACACAATGGAATACTATGCAGCTATCAAGAACAATGAACCCACCTTCTCCAACCCATCTTGGACAGAGCTAGAAGGAATTATGTAAAGTGAGCTAAGTCAGAAAGATAAAGATGAGTATGGGATGATCCCACTCATGAACAGAAGTTGAGGAAGAATATCTGAAAGGAGTACTAAAAGCAGGACTTGATCAAATTACAGCAGGAACCTCACATCTCCACTATAGAGCCTCTACTTCCCCCAGTCCTGGAACCCTTGGATAGAGCCCACTTCCCCATATGCCTCTCCCTATCCATATCAAATAATATTGCATCTGCCAATCACAACCTAACCAACGCAACGATTGCCACCTCAACATGCTTCACTTCAGACTGTGTCCAGAGACTTCACGTGTGGAATGACAACCCTTCAGCTGCATTACTTGGGTGAGACCTTTCCTTTCATAGTATACTCTAATTTCATCTCAGGTGGTTCACTTTCTAACAAAGTCCCAAAGCCTAGATATACACCAGTTTCTGTGAGAGAGAGCTTATGTTCACACGTATCTGTAAACTACTGCAAAATATATACCTGAAAGCAGAAGTACACTAGAGTTTGCAGTGAGTACCCCCCTAACACTTCCTTTCCACTATCCCAAGCTTTGGGTCCATGATTGCTCAACAATTTGTTTGGCTTCGTATGTTAACTTTCTTTTCAGTCACCAGGTTCCAGATGTCATCAGGATGCCGGCCAGGCTTCCCTAGACTGAAGACCCCACCAATGTGTCCGGGAGCTCAGCTTCCCCAGATACCCACCCTACTAGGGAAAGAGAGAGGCAGATTGGGAGTATGGACCGACCAGTCAATGCCTATGTTCAGCAGGGAAGCAATTACAGAAGCCAGACCTTCTACCTTCTGCCACCCACAATGACCCTGAGTCCATGCTCCCAGAGAGATAGACAATGGGAAAGATATCAGGGGAGGGGGTGGGTTATTGTTGTTGTAGCGGTCAGGTGTCAGGCTGCACCACGGAGAAGAGAGTGGATGTACAGAGCAAAGGGGTACACAAATCTTTATTATAGGATGGGGGGTGGCTCAGGCCACGTGGAGTCAGCCGACAATGGCCGTCCCCACTACCTGACCATGGTGTGAGAGAAGAGGGCGAGATCTGAGAGAAGGGGGAGCTGAGAGCCCAGAGAGATGCGCAGGTCAGGTCCACGTGGGCGCCATTTGTTGTCAAAATTTGGTGGCTCCAGCTGGCCTTGGCTAGCTTCACAGGCGGGTAACAGAGACGACCAGAGACATACGGCTGGTCTGGGAAGCTGTATTTCTTTATTCAGAAACAAAGATTCATAAAATAACCCAAACTAATCACCAAACAGAACTCTCCTTCCTCCTTCCCCCACGGCAGCGCCAAAGATTCTCGAACTCTGGAACTCTGGAACTCTGGAACTCCCTAGGGGTTCCCTGGGGAGGGGACAAGCAGGCTGGCGAAACTAGCAGGACTGAACCAATTTTTTTGGCAGGGGGAGAGCTAGAACAAACCAATGTAAAGCATACAACAATTCCCCCTTTTTTTTTAACTAAATGACCACAGTATCAGGGGTGTGGGGTGAGCAGAAACCTATATCCTACAGGCATTTTTAAAAAAGAAACTGGCACAAACATGGAGAAACATGTAAGCGAGTAACAAGAACCAGTGTGCTGCCAAGGGAAGGCCTGAGGGGGCCATTTTTTGCCTCTGTGGGCAAAACTTTATCAGCTTAAAAAAATCATTTTCTGCCTCTGGGGGGCGTACTTGCCTGGACGGGCATTTTCATGGGGGCGGGGAATGGCCTAGAGTCCCAAAGGCAGCTGGCTGCAATTTATTTACTATGAAACAAAACTTGTTATTAGCATAACCATAGCGCAATCTAACGTTTCTGATAGAGAAGGAATTTGAGACTTTTACATATCAACAACGTCTTTTTAACCTTTTGTTACACCCATTCAAGATGGAGACACACCCTAGGTGTGCACAGGTCTTGTTTAGACCAACTTAGTTAAAATATATTGATTATTAACTAATTTTTACCTCAGACTTTAAATGTAAGTTAATTTTATCTTTATGAGAATTACGTTGAAAACCTTTTTCATTTAACTTTGCCTAGTAAGAATTTAGCCTTAAAGTTACATTTTTAACCTTAAAGTTATTGTTTACCAAACTTTAAACACACACATAAACATGGTCATTAATACACAAGGAGAGAAACCTTTGTTACGAAGACATGTCATTTTAAACACGAATTTAGATCTGTACTGTCTTAGTTGTTGGGGAGGGTCACCATCCAGAGGTGGCCTCCCGCGCAGCTCCACTTCAAGGAATTGTAGGTTGCGATCTCTGCATGAATCTCTGCGTACTCCAGCTTGTCTGTCTTCAGACCGGAGCTGAGGATCTCGGCCAGGGTGCCCAGTTATGGCAGGGAGCCCAGGGGGTCCGGGAGGTTCAGGATCTGTCCAGAATTCATAGCCCGAGGGCGGGCGGGCCAGCCTTGTAGAAGGCGTGGGCCAAGGTGCCCAGGGGTGGCGGCCATGATAGGCCACTGCGGCCCTGCCCTATGGCCCTGCCATGTCTGCTGTCCTGCTCTCAGTGGCCGAGCAACTTGGAGGGATCACGCGTCCAGTGCCCTGTGCCACGCGGTGGAGAGCCGGCTCTTGTGGGCTAGCCTCGGGCTCCTGAGTGTTGGCATCAGGCTCTTGCATGTTGGCATCGGGCTCTAGCGTGTTGGCATCGGGCTCCTGTGTGGTGGCATCAGGCTCCTGCGTGCTGGCGTCGGCCTCCTGCGGGCCGCGGGCGTGGTGTGTGGGGTTTTCCGGGTGCAGCTGGCTGGCTGGCTGGCTGGCTGGCTGGCTGGTTGGCTGCTCCACCAGGTGGAAACGGCAGCTCTGCGCCTCGCCCCGCACCTGCTGGCTCCTCCCGACTCCGCTGGCTGTTCTGAGTGCGCCCGAGTGAGTGGAAACCACAGAGTGGTCCAGAGATAAATGTTCTAGAAACAGCGAAACAGTCTCGTGAAGAAAGGGCAGAGACCTTTGGAGATCTCTTCACAAGCAGAAGAGAAGGCCATAGTACATAGGTAGCCAAATTGTCTTGAGTTGGAGAGTTCGAGAGTTCTTGGCGCCGCTGCGGGGGAAGGAGGCAGGAGAGTTCTGTTTGGTGATTAGTTTGGGTTAGTTTATGAATCTTTGTTCCTGAATAAAGAAATACAGCTTCCCTGCCCAGCCGTGTGTCCCCAAGTCTCTGTCTACTGCCGCTATGCTAGCCCGGCCAGCTGGAGCCTCCGAAAATAAATAACAGGATATGGAGATTGGGTGGTGGGAATTGTGTGGAGCTGTACCCCTCCTACTTTATGGTTTTGTTAATTAATCCTTTCTTAAATAACAAATAAATAAATAAATAAATAAATAAATAAAAATGTAAGATATGCTGGGATCCCAATTATATATATATGATACTTTCAGGGTCTGGTAAATGGGCTCCTTTGGGTAATGTGCTGCTTTGCCACGTTTGTGGCTGGGTTTGAGCTTGGCCACCACTGAATTGAAGGAAGTTTGGTGTTATAGTTTCATTCTCTCTCTCTGCCTCTGTTCCTCTTTCTAGAAAATAAAATAATTTTAAAAATACCAAACATATTTATAAAAAGATACTTTCCCATGTCTCTCTAATATGTAAATGTAATATGTAATATGTCTATATATATGTGCATGTGTATGACTTGTTAACATCATTACTGTAAAATCATTATTTAATGGCAAATCCCTAGAACTGATTTTTAGCATAAGATAGGGAAATGAAGGAGCTGGGCAGAAAGAGGAATATGGTAGGCAGATCCTCAGGATGCCCCTTTCCTGTGACCCCTGCTTCCTGGTGCTCATACTTTGTGCAGCCTTCTCCCCTTGAGTGTGGGCAGAACCTGAGGCTTGTTTCCAGTTAACTGAACATGACAACAGTGGCAGAGTATCTGTGATTATGTCACATAATATGATGGCACTCATCTTGCAGGAATACAGGAAGAAAGGATACAAAATGCAATAAGGAGAAATTCAAATGATCAGCACATCTGACAAAGTATCACCAGGAATCAATTCCATGCAATTAAAGCCAAACTGTCATGTTTTCACCTATAAAATTTGAGTGGCCACATTGGAAATTCCCATATGGCAGGAAACTGAAGCAGTCTCCAGGATCTGACAGCAGCCACCAGCCAACTGCCAGCATTAAACAAATTTTGTTTTGCAGCCTGGGAGATGTCACAGTGACCAGAGTGCTGAACATATAAGCATGTGGCCTTGTGCTAGACCCACAGCGCTGCATGTGTCAGAGTGATATTTGGCTCTCTCACAAATAAATCCTAAAAAAAAAAAAAAAAAGACCCTCTTCAGTCTCGGTTTTACAACCTCAAAGAACTGAATGTTGCCATGAGCCTTGTGAGTAAAGAAGCAGGTCCTTCCTCATTGAAGCTCTAGATGAGCACAGCCCTGAGCCACACCTCGCCCATAGCCTTGTGACCCCTTCAGCAAATGACTCATCTAACCTTGCCTGCATTCCTGACCCGTGGAAACTGTGATATCATAAGTTTGTGTTGCTTTAAACTACTACTAAGTGTGCCGTAACATGTTACATGATGATGGATGATATACAGGATGTCAAACAGCCATGCATATGAAGGGTACAGAGTATTATATCTGATACAAATTGAAACTGTGTCCTTAGATTTTCACATATTCTCATTTTAAATGATCCTGTGATCTGATTATATTTCCTGTGGGGGTTTGGTCATCTGTCCCCCAGTGAGGCGAAGCCTGAAATCAGTGAAGTCATCAGTTAGACTTACTTGGATTTGGATCTACCTCTATTAGATTTAAGTTTTCTTTCATGTCTTGGTTTTTGTTGTTGTTTGTTTGACCAGTGGGGATGATAGCATTTTGCCTGGTACAAACACATATTTCTTACAAAATGGCATGGCATTGAGAAACAGAGGGTTCAGACAGGGTGGGGGACTCTAGAACATTCGTGGGGCACTTGAGGTAGAAGAGTGAAATAGAAGTGACCACATAAAGAAAATGGAGCAAGATTCACTTCAGTTTGAGGTTTAGAGATCCGGTACAAAGAGAGACCATGTGGGTTCTCAGGCTAGGAGTTTCCATCCTGTTAAAGCAACACACATACACACACACACACACACACACACACACACACCCTTACTTCTGCAATAAACTACAAAACACACACAAATCAATTTATCAAGACAAGAGAGAAGGAAGTAGGCAGGGCATTTTGCCAAAAGCAGAATCTGTGTGTGGGCTGTTGGGTTGTATTACTGGTCCAATAAATCAATCTGCCTTGAAAGAGCTCCTCCAACTTCATGGCTGTAATTGGAGCTACCTTACTTGGGGGCTGTTTGTTACTCTCAAGGTCAGTTGACAAGTACTGGTTTGCAGAGTTGTGCATTGCCACTCTCAACCTGCCTCTGGATAAAGCTCTGCAATATCTGGAGAATCAGTAGCAATCTAGTCTGTCTCTTGGCTTCTAAGAGGTGGGAGAAATAGGATTGGGTTAACCTCTGATTTTTGTCCCTATTGCTTTTCTAAAACTCACGTCAACTTTCTCTCTAATATGTCTCTCCTAAAACCAAGGTCTCCATTAATTTGTATTTTATTGAATATTGCTTAGCAGAGGTACCTGGGCACCAGCACACACACAAAAGAATCAGGTAATAATAGTGGTCACTATTTATTGAGGCCTGATTCTGTAGAACGCACTGCACTAATCAAGTTTTTTTATGTGTGACTTCATTTAAATTCACAACAAACCCATGAGCCAGTTATACTGGTTGTACATGTTGATAGGTGATGAAAGAAGCTCAGTGAGGCTAAATGGCTTGCCCAAGTTCACAGAGCTGGAAGTCGGCATGATCGAGATTTGAACCGAGATTTTTTTTTTTTCCAACTTGGTTATCTTTGGAGTTGGTTCCTGCATGACAAACACACCATTCACTGTTGTCATTTTTCCTTTTATTTTTTTTAACTTTACTTATTGTATCAGATAGAACAGGAAAAAAATTGAAAGGCAAGAGGATAGTGAGGGAAAGAAAAATAGAGAGATACCTGCAGCCCTGCTTCATCACCCATGAAGCTTTCTCACTGTCTGTTGGGACTGGAGGCTTAAACCTGGGTACTTGTGTATGGTGATACATTCATCTAACCATGTGTGCCATCACCCAGCTCCGATGAACTGAGGTCTTTCTGACATGTTGTAGAGTTTGTAGCAAGTCTCAAATCACTGACAGTCTAGGGAAAGGGAGAGAAAGGACCTGAATATGAGGACTATTAAGTACTCCAGAGCCATATAAGTCTGTATCGAGCACACTGGTAGAATTTGTTAGAGAGCTTCCTGGAAACAGAGGAAATAATTCTTCTGTCAGAGGGGACTTGAGCTAGAGTGAGGTCATTTTGACTTGATGGGTACAAAGTCATTCTAGTTCTTCTAGGTTGCCGTGTGACAATAGCAGGAGCCCACTGTTGGGTGGGAAGACAGTTTGTGGAAAACAGTGGTAGGAAATCAGTCAGAATAGAAGGCTCAAGCTACTATCGACCCAAACACCTGGCTGAAGATGAGCTTCATTTTACAGTCCATGGGAGTCTGAGGAGATGCTGGTGTCTCCACCTATGTTGGAGGGTGCCCAGCCCCTTAACTTGTTTTAATGACCACATTCATACTGCTAACAAAGACCATTCAAGGTATGCTTCAGAGGTGCACTTATGCCCCCTGCCTTGGCTCTCTCTCTCTCTCCATGTTCCCTCATGAGTCATTCAAAGGTGGAAGTGAGTTAGAAATGGAGCCATGCCTCTAGAAGGCTAGAGTGAGTCCCAGTAGACCGCCATGCCCCACTGTCCTGCCTGGCCAGGCTGGGGGCTCAGCGTCGGGGTTTCAGCATGGGCCCAGTGTGGCTGCTTTATAGAGGCCGACTGCTCCAGGCTCCCTCCTGCCAATAGAATGGCGATAATCTGCCCTCAGGACCTGGGTTTGAGAAGCTTCACTTGTCAGCCCGTGCCTTTTTGCAAGAGATGTTTGTGAAACCTTGTGAGAAATGACCCCTGTTCAATTCTCTGGAGCAGCCCAGGTGCCCCTGTGTTGAGACTTTGATAAGAAACCTACTTTTCATCAAGAACTGAGACAGGTGAGTATCCAGGGGCTTGTTCTGCCTAGAAAAGCCACAGACTCATCTGTAGCCTGTGTAAACTGGAGCAGCCCATGTGTATAGTTGGAATATTTAATAATAGCAAATAAACTTCCTCAGGAAGGGATGGGCTATGGGGGGGACAGTCAACTCAGTACTCTGGTATGGCAGCCTCTCCTTGGTCTACAAGGAGAAAACTCTCCTGTATAAATGACCTCTAAATGTGAGTCACCTCAAGACCCCAAGCCCTCAGCCTGGGAAGCAGGGGCACAGTGAGGCAGTCAGGTGTGAATTATATGAGTCTGTGAAGGCAGGAAGCAAAAAGAGCTATAATAGTAGAGTAAGTTAATTTCACATAAGTGGAATTAGCAGTTAAATAAATAGCAACCCCAGAGCTAACCTGGTCTGGAATGCTCAGTGTCCCCTGCCAGGGGACAGAAAAACCTTATGGCTGAGCAGGAATTGGGTCACAACCAGGTCAGTTCTCCACTCTAAGGATAAATTCTCTGGAAATAGAAGAAAGTGTTTGTGTTTAAAAAGATAGTCTACGTTGAGTAAAGGAGACTGTGTCCCTGTGTGTGTGCGGAGTGTGTGTGGGGGGGAGGGCTGCTTCACATTGATGGTTTATCAATTTTTACAGTGGTCACGGTACCCCAGGTGTCAATTGAAGCCTAAATGCAATCTTAGAAGTATGTGGGGGTGGGTGGGGTGGAGGGGTGGCCTAGGCTGTGAGAGGCAAGTTGGGAGCAGTGGGTTCAAGGGTTCTATCCTGAGCTTCCACTGCAGGCTGAGCATGCATTGGTTTTGTTTTTAAATTGTCATCCTGTTATTTGCTTATTGGTCAGTTTTAGGCTTCTGCCTTCTTCATGACTTTAAAGCAACCCCTGTGAGAGGCCTTGGGTCCTTGTGGGGAGGTGCTTCAGAGGCTACAGGGTATGGTGGGAAAGGTAGGGGAGTGTTGAAATAAGATAAAGCAGGTTTTGCACAAAGTAAGGATAATTAACAACAACAACAAAAAAAAAAAACCCAAAAAACTAAGGACAACCATATTGTACAGAGGTGTCAAAATGCGGGGAAAAGTAGGAAATCCCTAATTCAAATCTTGACATACTAAAGAGGAACATGTTAACAAAAGAAAGCTCTCTTTCTTTTCTCTCTACTCCTTTCTTAGATCTTTATTAGTGATTTACAAAATAACAGGGATACAATTCCACACTGCTGCTATCACCAGAGTTCTGTGTCCCCATTTTCTCCACTGGAGACTGCAGTGGTTCTCCCAAGGTCACAGATATGGGTTTATAACTATCTGTGTTCCTCTTCTTTTAATACAATGGCACCTAGAGACTCCATATTACTCAAAGGCAGTTCCATCAATCAAAATTCTCCCAATGTGGGAATTGCTACGTGCCTTTCAGGCAGTTGTCAGTGAAGACTTCTTGCAAGAACCTTTATGAAGCTGTAGTTCTCAATCTGTATTTGTTTAGAATCTTGACCTAAGGCAAGGCAGACTTGCTGATAGAATGGGGGAGAGGAGACCCAAAACAAGTTACTATTCTTTCAAATTTCTTTTAGTGATTTAGTAGAGATTTATAAGATTGTAAGATTACAGGGATATAGTTCCACACTGCACCCACCACCAAAGTTCTTTGTTCCCAGCTCAGATAATCAGCATATTTGTCACATTTCAAGAAAGTTTGGTCACTCTTTTGTTTGTTTGTTTGCTTGCTTGCTTGCAAGCTCATGAGTCTCAATTCTTCATATTCTACATATGAGTGGAATCGTCCAGTAGTCATTTTTCTTTTCCTTACTTCACTGAGCATAATCACCTTTAGCGTCACCGAAACACTTTAAGACCTTAACATCAAAGATATATTTATAGACTCAACCCCATGGCAAGTGAGACTAAAACACAAATAAATACATGGGAATCCATCAGACTGAAAAGCTTCTACACTTTGAAAGAAAGGCAAGTCAGCAATTGGGAAAAGATATTTGTACATCACACATCTGATAAGATATTGATATCAAATATCTATAAATAAATCATCACAGGGGCTGGGGAGTTAAGCACTCATATTACAGTGTGCAAGGGCCCTGATTCAAGCCTCTGGTCCCACCTGTAGGGAGGACACTTAATGAGTGATGTAACAATGCTGCAGGTGTTTCTCTCTCTCCATCTCTATCTCCCTATTTCCTCTCAATTTCTCTTTGTATCCATCCAAAATAAATAAATACGTAAATAATTTCTGAAAAGAATCAAGTTGAAAAAGAAAGCATACAATTCAACAACAACAACAAAACAAGTAACCCAATTTAAAAAGCGGGCAAAAGATTTGCATAAGCTGTAACTCTTTAACCTGGGGTTCCTAAACTTTGTACTCTGTGTCCAAAGAATAGCGTCTACTCCACACCTCTCCTGAGTGTGGGAGAGAGGGGGTAGGCTTAGGGGAAGGCAGTGGGAGCCACAGAGGAATCACCTGGTCAGGTGGCTGTGAGCTTGTTGAGCAGGTAATCTACATGACCTATGGCCTATTTATATTACAAGTGTATGGGGAAAAGAATAACGAGATAAGAGCATGATGTTTCACACTTGATTTTATATAGCAAAACATTGTCACATGCTCTCAAAAATAGCTCTAATGGTTTCATTTTACTAGCCTTGATTATTTTTAAATGTTTAATTAATTTATTTATTTGGTAGAGACAGAAATTGATAGAGAAGAGGAAAGAGAAAGAGATATACCTGTAGTACTGCTTCACCACTTGTGAAGCATCTCCCCTGCGGGTGGGAGCCAGGGGCTTGAACCCAAGTCATTGTGCACTGTAACATGTGCACTCTACCAGGTGTACTATTGTCCCTTAATGTCAACCACTTTTATTTTTACCAGAGCACTGCTCAGAGATGGCTTATAGTAGTAGTGGGACTGAACATGGGAGTTCATAACCTCAGGCTTAACAGTTGGTTGCATAAAGGTATGCTGTTTCTCCAGCCCAACCTTGATTATAACATGAAAGTTATTAGAATAGCACAAACCTGCAGGCAAGCAAGCCACCAAGGAAGTGTTTCCTTTCAATAAGGTGACAAATCATGTCAGGGTTTGCCTACGATCATTCTGAAAGTTTTGCATCCCAGTAGAACCCTCAGCCTGAGGCAATCTAAGATGGTGTGTTGTTACACAGCCCATGAATAGGACTTTGGGACTTGATTAGCAAATGGCTGAGGTTGAACCGAGAATGTAATTATCATGCGGCTGATGTCAGGCTGATTCAGGACTGGACTTAGAAACAAGCTGGGCAGAAGTCGGGCTCTCTGTTACTGCGCTCCTGATCTTCTGGCTCCTTGCTTTCTTGGTTCGCTGTGCCGAACATGGCTGCTCCTTCCAGGACTTGAACATGTATAGCTGAAATCAGGTAACTAATTTATGGATTCATGGGCCCAGCCTAGTCTTAGCTCTGCCAATAATTGCCTATCTTGCTGTACCGTAAACATACCATTCCATAATGCTTATACTGCCATGTAACAAACCTTTGATTGTTTTAAAGCAGCATCTAGCCATGCCTCCATGAAGTCTTCATAAATTTTTAATTACAATAATGGTGGTCACTTTACCATATAAGCAGACTTTAAGGAGTTATATATGTATCACCTTTAGCTATGAAGATACATAAATCATTTATTGATCTGCAATCTATTTGTGTATAATATCTAAGTACTGGACAATTTCAGAAGCCCAAAATACTCACTGTAGGACAAACCCTCCCCCAAACTACTCTCATCAGACTAAAATGAGTAACAGAGCACAGAAAACCAATAGTAATTTCTAAATAAAAAGTGTAAATAACAGCCACTGAAAAGCCATAACAGTTCCAAACAACTGCTGAAGAACTAATTAAAAGGCATCCTTCCAAAAACTGGAGAAATCCAGTCTATGTATAGTGTGGGGTAACAAACTTGAGTCCTTAGTAAACTCTGCAAACAACCATTTTAGTTTATGAATAACAGATTTCTGTGGGTTACTGGCAAGTAGCTCTTAGTTATACATGAGAAGAAAAGGCTGGGGGAAAAGTGTGTGTGTGTGTGTAAACCTGCAGAGATTTGTATTGCTGGGTCAGTGCACAGTCATCAAAATGACATTTAGTTCCCACCAGGGTGTCAAGGTCAACACCTGAAAAGTCACTGCTTTAGCTCATTAAATAAATGAGAAAACCAAAGCTTAGGAAAGCTAAATGACTTTCCCAAAGTTGCAGCTGTCACAAAACCCTCTAAAAAAGTCTTTGTTCTTGCTGTAGAAATTAGAGTTGGAGGATTTCTAGATATTGATCTGTCTTGTTCAGTTCAGATACAGTCAAAACAGTGAGAGAGGATTATATCAGTTGGTCCCCCTCCCCCCCCAAAATAAGCTTTAGTTCTTTTTAAAAGAATATATTTTATTTTTAAATGTTTATTTATTCATTTGATAGAGACAGAAAGAAATCAAGAAGGAAGGGGAAGATAGAGAGGGAGAAAGGGTGGCATCTGCAGCATTGTTCCACTGCTTGTAAAGCATTGCCCTGCAAGTGGGGATCAGGGGCTTGAACCCATGTCCTTTCACATTATAGCATGTGTGCCCAACCAGGTGTGCCACCACCTGGTAAATAAGTTGTGGTTCTAAACTCCAGAATCCATGGATGTAAATTTAATAGGAAATAGATCTTTGCAAAAAAAAAAAAAAAAAAGAGCCAAGTTAAGGTGATTAAGTCCCTAGGGCAGCCCTGCCCCAATATAACAGACACCCTAATAACAGGAGGGATCAGCTCACAACTCAACCCCTGTTTTTTTCTTTCTCTCTCTCTAGAGTCTACGTGTAACCAAGGCATATATTTTCCTTTCTTTTTCTGTCCCTACATTGTCTCAATAAATTCTTATCTCCCTGAAAAATAAGTTAAGAATAGGAACCTACAAACACACACACACACACACACACACACACACACACACACACACACACACACACATATGCCATGTGAACCTATGTAGATACAATCACAGAAGGAAGACAGCCATGTGAACACAAAGGTAGAAATTTGAATTCTGCTGCTATTGGCCTGGGCCTGTGGGGCCAGAAGATGCTTGAAGAGACCAGGAGCGCCTCCCCTGCCCCAAGCTTGATTTTTAGCATCTAGCTCCCAGAATTGTGAGAGAATACATTCCCATAGATTGATGCCACCTTGTTTGAGGCACTTAGTTACAACAGCTCTAAGAAATGAATGCAGGGCCTCAAAGTGATTCAGAGCCCTGGGCTGGATCTCCTCCCTCCAGCAATTTTCAAGATGTTTTTCCCTTCTCTTCAATCTTGAGGCCTCCCCCTCCTGCATGGGCATGGCGTGGGCACAAAGAGGCTGGTATAATGCCGGTGCCTGAGTCTGTGCCCAGGAGGTGGGACACCCCTCCCCTTCTTCCAGAAGACACTGTTCTTGGCCGAGTGCTTCCAGCAGGACCACTTGACATTTTCCCGTCCACACACCATTTGGCGAGAGCGAGATTGATTCAATGAGCCATCCCAGGCCTTTGCTGGTTTTCTTCTAGGAGGAAAGCAAAGAGCTCATGAGATTAGGGGTGGGGAGATGTGGGCAGTAGGAAGCTGGGGGGAAGGCTGCCTCTGTGGAAGCTGAGAAGGCTGCATACTATCTTGCTTTTACACATAACATCTTATAGATGCAATATATAGACATATTTGTACTACCCCCTATTGTGTGAGGTGACTGGTTGTGAACTTCCAAAGGAAGATGAGGATAAATTTCCCCAAGGCCAAATAGCTCCAACCAGGGCAAGGGCATGGCTACAATTCCTCTCGGACACAATCTGAGCTCAGTTTGATGCAGATAAATCCACCTCCCTGTTGATATGCTTATTAAGGTACCTGGAAAGACATCAAAGCGTTGTCTTTCCAGGCCAAAATTATGAATGTAGTTATTTTACATTTGTTTATTACTTTTGCAATAATGCTACAGTAAATAGGAAGGAATGATGTAATAAAACAAAATTTAAAAATCTCGTGGTTACAGCTCTTGAGCATGAATACTATTAGTATCCTGATGCCCTTTCAAGCAATGAAAACACAGAGAGAACTGATATAGCTGTCCTCAACATTAACTCTTTCTTACTCCAGAGAGGAACAAAGACTTTTCCAGTGAATCACCTTCTTACTGTGTTGTGATCACCCTGTGTCTATAAAACTGGGTCAAGAAGCCACCCCACCATCCACATTCCAATCCCTTCCATTCATAGTAACCACAATATTTAATAGGAGCATAACAGACCATTAGTGATAGAAACCTTCATTTACCTAACCAGTCTTTATAACTTGACATTTTACTTTTGGGCTTGGAATTTTAAAAGAGATGTTTTTTTTTTTGTTGTTGTTGTTCTTTATTGGGAAGATTAATGGTTTCTAGTGGACAGTAAAATACAGTAGTTCGTACAAGTGTAACATTTCTCAGTTTTCCACAAAACTCTCTAACCCCCCACCTTGGTCCCCCTCTGCCGTCATATTCCAGGACCTGAACACTACCCCACTCCTCAGAGTCCTTCACTTTGGTGCAGTACACCAAATCCAGTCCAAGTTCTGCTTTGTGTTTTCCCTTCTGTTCTTATAAAATGAGTCATTTTATATTTTACTTTGAGTATCAAAATTCAGAGGGTCAGATAGCAGTTGTATTACCCCTTTGAGTCCCCCTGGGTATATATTTGTGGTATAGGTGTGTGTGCTGAGTTGTGTCATGTCACGAGCCACTCCTCTTTAAATTACAACTTTTAAAAGATCTCCAGAGTCTTGTGTCCCAGTATCCTGCCTGATTTGCCCTCCTGGGTGTCAGCTTCTGTGTCACTGAAGTTCAGAAAAGATCCACCTGGTGTCTAAGTTTTGGCACCCAACTGGGGGGGGCGGTGCTGTTGGCCAGCCACCTCCTGGATCTCCTACAGACACTCATGAGCTGGACGTCGGCCTCATTTCAGTCAACTATTTGGCCCGTGTGTGGATTTGGGTCAGCCTTGCCCCATACCCCTGACATTGTGGGCAGGCATTCATGGTCATAGTTTCCACTCTCTTGGTTTAAAAATGACTTTCTGGGCTGGAGAGACAAGCCTAATGGTTTTACAAAAGTCTTATTAAGGGGCCAGGCAGTGGTGCACCTGGTTAAGCCACACGTTACAATGAAGAAGAACCCATGTTGAAGCCCCTGCTCCCCACCTGCAGGTGGGAAATCTTTATGAGTGGTGAAGCAGGTCTGCAGGTGTCTCTCTGTCTCTCTCCTCTCTATCTTCCCTCCCCTCTCAATTTCTCTCTGTCTCTATCCAATAGTAGATTAAAAAATATTTTTTTAAAAAGACTTTAATTGAGCCATAGTTTCTATGAGATCCCAGCTTCAAACCCCAGTACCACCAAAAGCCAAAGCTGAACAGTGTTCTTATCTCTGTTTCTTTCTCACTTTATCTTTCTTATTAAAATAAACAAGACAGGAAAAAAGGAAAGTGACTTCCAATATTCATTGGTCAAAGAAACACTATTATTTCTGCCTCCATTTTTCTTCCTCTCTCTCTCTCTCTCTTTTACTAGAACTCTGCTCATCTGGCTTATGATGGTGTGGGGGATTGAACCTGGGACTTTGGAGCCCCAGGCATTGAAGTCCTTTTGCATAACCAGTATGCTATCTCCTCCACCCCCCATCTTTCCATCAGCCTAAAATACTAGCGCTGTTTTCAACCTAGATCTGCCCTCCCTTCTCTGGTGTGACATCCCTGTCTTTCTGGGAGGAAGACAAATATATGGCAACTGCCATGCCACTCATTGTTGGTCTGTGGCCAGGACACCGAAAGTTACTATATTCTTTCCAGCAAAGCCTGGGCATAATATTAGTGCCCTAGGTAAACAGCCTTGTGTTGTCCCAAGACTTGGCAATGCTTAGCACAAAATCTTTTTCTTTCTTTTTAGCCAGAGACAGAGAGGCAAAGAGAGGGAAAGAGGCCACGGTATCAAAACTTCCTCCAGTGCCATGGAGGCCAGGCTCACACCTGGGCCACCCTCATGGCAAAGCAGTGTGCTATCCTAGTCAGCCATTTCACTGGCCCCTTTCATCTCTTCTAATTCTGACATCTTTCAGAAATCATTGAACTTTCACCTTTACCTTTAAAAGTGGAGCTGTGTAGAAGAACGGCCAGTGGGAAATAAAGACATCACTGCAATTGCTAACGGAAATCCTGCCACAAGGAGTCCTAGAACAGGGACAGACTTTCAAGATCACCAACTGGGAAGGAACAGCCTGAGAGCTGGGGAAGAAGATCTATACCACAGACCATAAATCCAGCCAGGGGAAAATAGAGACACTTCCTTAATCACACTTGGCTAAGGACTTTCACCATGCCTTTGGTGAGGAGCGACTGGAAAGTATTATCAGAATCCCGCTGTGTAGCTAGCTGTTGCTCACAAGATATAATTATGCTCGGGTTTACTTTACAGTAAACTGACTGTGAGTCTCATTCTGTAGGGTAAGATCAGACAGTCTCAAATAATTCTTTTGTTGCCTTTAGAAGCCCTATAGTAAAAACTTTACTGTGTATCATGTAATTATAGATCTGTACTGGGGCTCTCTGCCAACACACACACATCACCTGGAACCGTAGCATGCAAGATTCTGGTTCCCAAAGTGAAAGGACCTGGTGAACCCTTTCTTTCTTTTAATTTTTTAAAATATTTATTTATTTACTCCCTTTCATTGCCCTTGTTGTTTTATTGTTATAGTTATTCTTATTGTCATTGTTGTTGGATAGGACAGAGACAAATGGAGAGAGGAGGGGAAAGCAAGGAGGGAGAGAGAAAGACAGACACCTGTAGACCTGCTTCACCACCTGTGAAGCGACTCCCCTGCAGGTGGGGAGCCAGGGGCTCGAACCGGGATCCTTATGCCGGCCCTTGTGCTTTGCACTATGTGTGCTTAACTGGCTGTGCTACCACCTGACTCCCAAGGGTGAACCCTTTCTAGAATGCTTGGTGTTGGGATGCTACATGTCACAACAGCTACAAGGACATTCATTTATTACACAATGCTTTTTGAGAACGTGTGTTGGGACATACACTGCCCTAGGTGCGAGGGACACAGTAGAAAAATAAAGTGCCTATAACTTCAAGAAGGCTCCAGAAAGTAACTAAGCAATAAAGATATAAGTGGGAATAGTCTTTAAGGAAGTAAGAGCTGGGTTGGAGAACTAGATCAGGGGCAGAGCAGAGCTCTAGCACATGTAGGCTCCCTCCCTGGTGCTTCATCATAAATGAGGCTGGTGCTCTGGTCTCCTAATTAACAAGTAAAAAAGAATAAGGAAAATTGTGAAGATAGCATAGTGATCGTGCAGAAAGGTTTTCATGTCTGAGGCACCAAAGGCCCCATGTTCAGTCTCTAGCACTACCACAAACCAGGGCTAAGCAGTGCTCCAGTTAAAAATAGATAAATAGGGGCCAGGCAGTGGTACATCTAGCTGAGTATACAAGCTATTCTGCAGGAGGGGAAGCTTCAAGAACGATGACACAATCTTGCAGTTGCTTCTCTCTCTCCCTCTCTACCCCTCCCTGCCCTTTCAGTTTCTCTCTATCCAATAAATACTCAAAATTATTTAAAGAATTAAAAATAAAGAAACAAACAATAAAATAAATGAAAATAAAAATGAGTCCACCAGGAACAAAGGGATTAGCGGATATAGAGCCCCAGTGAAAACTCTGGTGGGAAAAATAAAAAAGAGGAAGAAACAAAGAAAGAAAAGAGAAGATCTAGAGTAATCACAGAAGGACAAGAGTGAGGAAGAGAATGAGAAATAAGTGAAAGAACAGATGGAAAAACCAAAAACCTTATTGTTGGAGGTTTCATCCCTGGAACCTGCATGGGACATTTAGAATAAAGATGAGAGGCTGGTCTTCCTGTTTCACGCTCTGGAGCATCAACAGCAGCTAGTGTATCCAGCAGAGCTGAATGGTTTTGAACATTGAGATGTCAGGTGGCCAGTGCCCTGTAGTGCTTGCAGATGGCTTGAGTAGGGGAGATGATGTTATTAGGAAGCCACGAGTGAACCACTTACCCTGGAGCACAGCTGCAGGAAGGACAGCCAGAGAGATACAGGCAGGCGGTACAGTTAGGCTGTTTCATCAGGTTCCATCCCTGTGCTCTGCCAACAGTGAGAGGAAAAGAAGGGGGGCTTGGAGACAACCCAGCTTTGTCAGTGCTCAGCCCCAAGGGGCTTAAGTTGCCAGGAAGGGCTTAGCAGTTGGGTTCTCAGGAGAGGAGATGAAGCTTATATCAGAGCTTTAAAAAATCATCGCTGGAATTTATAACTCTCCCCTCAGACCATTAGACTTTGGGCTACATGACAGAACCCAGTGGAGCCTTGGCTGTTTCTAATGGTTGAGACAAATGCAGTCTGATCACTCAGGTGAGGGCAGTCTACTCATTAACCCTCTACTCTGTTCCTGTGATTGGCAGCAGCTCTGTTGCTTTTGTCTTTATCTCTCTCTCTTTTTTTAATGTTCTATTACATTTTATTTATTTTTTATTGGATAGAGACAGAGAAATTAAGAGGTTCAGGGGAGGTAGAGGGGGAAAGTGACAGAGAGACACCTTGCAGCCCTGGAGCTTCACCACTCATGAAGCTTTCCCCCTGCAGGTGGGGACCAGAGACTTGAACCTTGAGCACTATAATGTGTGCACTTAGCCACGTGTGCCACCGCCTGGCCCCTGCCCTTATATTTCATGCAGCCCGGCTTTGCATGGTAATCATGAAAATCATAGCACTGTCTCCTTGTGTTCATACATAATGGACAGCTTAGAAACTGCTGGCAGTGTTTACTTACTAGAACAGCATGGAGAGGGAGGCAGAGAACATGCTACTATCTTTCTGTTCTATGGCACAAAAAAACTGCAGCCCAGACTCAGAGCATTTTCCCAATCTCATAGCTGATGAACTGTGCTAGGATTTTAACTCAAGTCACTTGACTGTGACAACCACATTGTGACTGGTCTTTATATGATAACATATATTTATGCAGTGGAATGGAAGCTGCTGGTTGATCTTCAGCCTTAGAGCAGGACACAATATGTGTCTGGATGAAGATTAATTCCTGGGCAAAGAAGCAGTGCTCCCTTCCAGCAAGGCTGGAGGACATGTGTCACTTCCGTTCATTTGTCATGCAGGGACACTGTTTGTTTATTCTGAGCAGGGACATAGGAGCAGCGGGAACTGAAAGAAGACAAGGGTGGGCAAGACAAGTAGACGCATGCCTTTACTCTGTCAGGGAGTCAGCTCAACTTAAGCTCTCCTTAGCTCAGTCCCTGTTCAGCCTCAGCTCAACATCTTGCCAGCTGCTCTGTAGGTCAGCAGCCCTAGTAAACCCCAAGGACAACAGCAGCAATAGTTCCCTGGGTCAGGTGGCAGGATGGTAGACACAATCACCACAGCTCCAGAAGTGGGACAACAGTCAAAGTCCCCTCTGGCCTAAACCAGGGTGTCTTTATAACAAATCACACAAAAGGGGTAAGCAGCCAGGCTGGAGGTCTGGGTGGGCAGGCTGTCCTTATATAGTGATCACGAGCAGCAGCAGAAAGGCAAAGTATGTCTACATGCTTACACAGTTTCTGCTTAGTTATTTTCCAGTGGAGGGCCGAAGGTAGCCATATATGCTTCACATAACTACGTTATCTGATGCTCCCCTATAACTTGGGGCCTGGCCCATCTTCATCTGAATTTCAAGGTTCTACTCCTACCTTAACCCCACTCAGGGTACCTAAATCTTGGTCCTCTAAACCCTAGCAAGCTCTAGCCCACAGGTTACTTGCTATGTGGGCATTCAGCATCTATTGCCCCTTTCACTTACTGACATCATTTGAATTAATGTCTCTCCCCACTGGGTGCTGTCTGGTGTTCTTAGCTGGCTTAGGGAACACACATGTTCACAGCCCAACAGTCTAGCTCTCTTCTGGGACTTCAGCCATAGTACAGAGTGAGAGGGAGTACATGTATTCCAAGGACAGAGCCCTAAGGGAGCTTCAAGTGACTGCCCACACCCTACAGCAGTCAAGTTCCTGCACTATTTAAAGCTCTTGCTCCTACTTTCTGGAGCTTGAGAGCCACATGGTGTCCTGCTAATCAGGCCCCTTCCCACCCAAGCCAGCTAGAATCAGCTTTGTTGTTTCTGTTGCTTACAACCAAAAGACTCTGTTTCCTTTCTGTTCTCCTGTGTCCTCTTTCTCCTCTTACAGAAGCAGGACATCACTGAAGATATATTTGTGCCATCTTCTGGTCAGCAATGTGCAGGGGGCCCTGCAGGGGAGAATATAAGTAACACACAGAAAAAGTTATAGGAAGTTTATTTGAATAAATAAGTTTTTAAAATGTTACTAAAAAAAAGAGAATAGCAGACAGTAAAAAAGAAGTCATCTTCTGCCTCAAAGGTGAGACAGGGAGGCATGTCAGCAAAGGGAGAGCCAGTTACCTGCACTTAGGCAGCAGTGCACTGGTTCTAGAACTTTCAACTGAAATTGGATTTTGTGGGAAAACAAAAGAAGGAGCCTGTAGATAACCACCCTGGTGTCAGGGGCAGATTTCTGTCCTATTCAATTGGCAGGTGTGGAACCCTTTATTTTGATATTCAGAATGACTTGAAACTGTCAGCTAGTTTTTGCACTTGTAAATATCTTAAGCCTGGGGGTTTTCATTGGCCTGGCTCTGAACTGTTGCTGTTCTGTCATCCTGGCAAAAACTTTATTTATACTTCTATGCCACAGCAATTATAAAGTAAAGAACCCTAGAACCAGAGTTAAAAAAAAAAAAAAAAAGAACAAGTTTGAATTCAGTCCCTGCCACCTCTTGGCAGAGTAAACTTGTCTGTGTTATTTAACTTTTCTGAAAACTTTGTTCATTCTCCTTGAAATAAGGGTAATGACAACTGCTTCATCTTTGGGCTGTAAAGATCACATGAGATGACATTTCAAGGGCCTAGTATAGCTGCCACACCCAGTACCTGTCTTCCCCTGCCACTCCCTGGCTCTCTCCCTCACTGTTATTTCCAGTTCCTGTCTGCTGCTTTGCAATTCTCTTCATCCCTTTCTGCTTCTCTTTCTCTACTGCTTTGCAATCCTCCATATCCCTCGGGCACCTACCACCTTCTATTTCCTCTCTCCAGCCCTCACCCTCTAACTGATGACACCCAGAGCTTGGTCAGCCCAACCCCACATTTCACACTGAATCAAAAACACTCAGGTTTATTTATTTATTTGTTTGTTTATTTATTTATTTATTTATTGTGGGATTAATGGTGTACAGTCGGCAGTAAATACAATAGTTTGTACATGCATAACATTTCCCAGTTTTCCACATAACAATACATCCCCCACTAGGTCCTCCTCTGCCATCATGTTCCAGGACCTAAATCCTTGCCCCCTTCCCCCAACAAAGTCTTTTATTTTGGTGCAATACACCAGCTCCAGTTCAGGTTCTACTTCTGATCTTGTTTCTCTTCTGATCTTGTTTTTCAACTTCTGCCTGTGAGTGAGATCATCCTATATTCATCCTTCTGTTTCTGACTTATCTCACTTAACATGATTCCTTCAAGCTCCATCCAAGATGCGGTTTAAAGAAAGTGAATCACCATGAACCTGAGATTTTGGAGCCTAAGGAATAAGAACCTCTTTGTATAAACATTAAGCCATCTACCCCTGCTCACATTTTCTCAGTTTTCCACATAACAACCACCCCTCCAGGTCCTCCTCTGCCATTGTGTTCCAGGACCTGAAACTCCCCCTCCCTCCCTAGAGTCCTTTACTTTGGTGCAATACACCAGTTGTGCTTTGTGTTTTTTCCATCTAAATTTTAAAGGAATCTTCAGTGAAACTAATCCAGTTACAAAAAAAAATAATAATAGTTGGACAATAAATTTAGAAGTGTTTTACAGTAGCTCATGAGATGTCAAGTCAGTTAGAAGCAGACAAGGAAGGCACTCCTGCAACCGGAAGTAGTAATTTTTATCATGGGGGAGAAGGTGCCCCCCACCAGGCTCCACACTCCCTCTTGGATCTGTAAGGGGAGCTTTGTCTGACATTCTTTGTGAGAGACTGTGGACAGGCCCTAAAAAGTACTCTACACGGCCAAGCTAATAGGCTGGCAGCCTGGCTACCAGGGAGACAACAGTCCCCTTTCAGTTGGGGAGAAAGTGGCACTGCGTTTGTGAAGGGGCAGTGGGCAGGTTAAGGCAGGGCTCAGAACCAGCACTGGCTCCCCATCGGCTGGTGTGTTTGGGCAGAACAGCCCCTTCCTGTTGTGCCTCTGTCTTCTGTTTCCCAGGAGAGGGGTTTGTGGGGCTGTGAGCAGCCTCTGTGCTACCTGGAAGGATGTGCTGGTCCCCGGGCTGTAATTAGGCTTCAGGAAGTCAACAAGCTGCTAAAAGATTGAGCCTTTGAAATGTGGAGGCAGAGCCCAAGGCTGCTTTGAATTCTGCCCTGCCTTTTTCTCAGGCTGTGTGCTTTGGTGTTTTGTGCTTTGAAGTGTGACCCAATCCCTTGAGCTGGAAAGAGCAATTTTTGTTACTTTTTTTGGTCTTCAATGATAATTGACCATTGACTCAGCTCTGTGCTGCTTCCAACAGCCTTGGGGGCTGGAAGCTCTTATGCTTGGATGGCAGAGGTACACTCCTGTGTTCATATCTGCACTAGTCACCATAGCCAGGTTATAGGAACAGCCTAAATGCTCATGGGCAGAGGAGTGAGTAAGGAAACTGTGGGCTAAATATTTGAAGCAATACTACTCTGCAATCAAAAAGATGAGATTGTATCATTTTAGACAACATGGAACTGGAGGTGATTGTGCTAAGTGAAATGAGAGGTGAAGGACAACTACCTACTGGATGGTTTCACTAATATATGAAATACAGGTGACAAAAACAAATGAATTTGCTTAAAAAAATGATCAAACTGATCCTTGGATTTTGTGAAAGCTTTGGTGGTTGTGGGGGTGGGGACCATAAAACTGATAGATTGTGGGTATCATAACTTACACACCGTGTGTGGACATGAAGCCATACCCTCGAACTCTTGTAATTTGTAAAACACAGATCACTAATAGTAAAAATTTAATAATTAAAAAAAAGTTCCTGTGAGTGCCCCCACCTGCCTCTTTTTCCGTTTTATTTTTTATTACCACCAGGATTATTGTTGGAGTTCACTACCTACACAACAAATCCATTGCTCCTGGGGTCATTTTTTTCATTTTCTCTTTACTTGCTAGTACAGAGGAAAACTGAGAGATGTGGGAGATATAGGAAGAGAAAGAGAGATACTTGCAGCCCTGCTTCACTGCTCTTGAACTTCTCCCTCTGCAGGTGGGACCAGGGTTTTGAACCTGGGTCCTTGCTCATGGGTGTGTGTGTGCGCAATACACTGTGCCAGTGCCCAGACCTCCACCTGCCCATTTTTGTTTCAAGCCAGAACTCAGTTCAGGTGGCTCTTCCATCTAGTGGCCATGCCACTGGATATGTGCCAAGTGATTACTACAATTTGGACAGCATTGGTTGGTCCTCTGGAATTTTACATCGGATGAAGGAAGTCTGGATCAGACAGACTTCTGTGTGGCCCTTCTAGAGTTAGAGCTAACTGCTAACTAACACTGTCAATTTTAAGAAAAAAACAAACTACATTTGGAAGTTAGGAAAACAGTTCAAGTGGTTGTGAGTGCTCAGAGAGAAAGCCTGATGTGGGAAAAGGCACGTGTGTGTGTGAGCGTGCGTGCATGCGTGCGTGCGTGCGTGCGTGCGTGCGTGCGTGCGTGCGTGTGTGTGTGTGTGTGTGGTGGGGGTTGGACAAGGGTGTTGGCAGTGGGGCCAGGAAGAAGGCAGAATAGAAACAGGGTGAGAAAATTGCAAAGAACAAGGAAGCAGCTGGAAATATCCATCAAGGAGCTGGTGAGAGGGTGGAATGGAAAAGAAAGCAAAAAGGAAAGTCCCTACTATGTGTCAGGCATCATGCTAGGTTTTATTCACCTATTACATATTTATACTTTATCTGTTTAAGCACTTGAACTCTGCAATTGCAGGTGCAAAAGGTCAAGGGTGGAGCTGCAAAGACAGGAGGAGGACTTCTCTCATCAAGTTCTGGGTCCCCACATGCTGGGCTGAGTCATATTTAGAAAAAAAAAACAAAACACTATGTGGGGCTTACTGCCCCTGCTGGTTATTGCTCTGGGTGAGACAGAAGCCATAGGAATGGCCAAGTGATAGGGGCCTCTTTGCCGTGACTGCTGAACCATCTACCTGGGACATGGTCCTGAAGGACATATCCTTCCCTCCCTACCATCTCCTCCTCTCCAGAAGTGCGGAGCAGAGAAGCACAGTTGCTATGGATATCAGAGCTGGGGACTAATCTGCCAGAGAGAGCCTGGGCCCTCAGGTGAGGAGTGGGGCTGATGTGGCACTTCCATTCAGATGCTCAAGTAGGTGGATTCTATGTGCTGTCTTGTTCCCTCTCATGCTGAGGACCTTTGATTCCCCTCAGAAGGGTCATGGCCTCTCGTCCTTCCAGCTCCCCAGGTCTGTATCTGTCATCCCACACTTGTCCCTGAGTGACTACACTTCAGAGAACTGCTGGCAAGCTGCCATCAGAGAAAAGATGAAGTCTCTGACTTGGTCCCTGGCACAGCATGAGTGCCTGGTTAATATTCTCTTCCAGTGGGTGGCTGAGAACAGTAAGGGCCTCAGTCTGTCCTCCTGGCTCCACTCCCTCTGGGAGTGTCTCTGCACAGTTTCTGATCTGTGAGCAGCAATAAAAGGGACACAGACACTTGCATATCAGTTCCTGCTCTCCTGTAGCTCCTGGAACTGGGCCACCTTGTGACAAGCCTGCATCACATGTGGAGAATGAGGCCATAGAGAGGGGACTCCGGTGATGGCCTCAGCTGGTGCAGGCTGAAGTCATTAAGACAGTTAACTGAAAACTTCCATTGATTTCTCAAAGGTGCCCAGTTTCAGAGTCAGACTGTTACAGGTATCACAGCCACATGCCAGAATTCTCAGATGATTGGCTTAATGATTCATTGTCTTCCATTTTCCATCTGGAAGACTTTCCCCTCAGTAACTTAAAAATTATAGCAACAAATGAAGCTATTAAATAAAAATTTCTGGAAATGAAGTCAAAATTGCCCTTTAGGTGAGACAAAGGGACCACTCCAATGTCCTGTTTTCCTGGTCAAACTCAGTAGGACCCACCCCAGGGGGTGGGGGTGGAAGGCTGGGCCAAGTTAGGCAGCCATCTAGGGCAGACAGGGAAGGTCAGGCCAGAGGGAGGGCAGGATCTGTGTCCTGGTCATGAAGGCCACGGGGTAAGGGCAGGTTACAAGCAAGAAGAGTCATAAGGTCAGAGTCTAGGGATGTCAGGAACATTTGAGAAGAGTCAGAAAGACGGTAAATGGTTTTAGAACAAGAGTTGTGGCTGAGGTGAGTGGGCTGAAGGTTTCTCCACATATGGTCCTGGGGCACTTGACCTTTGTCTTTTACATGGCTAGAGACCCCTTTCAGACTTGGCTGAACATGAGCTCAGATCAGCCCATTGGTGGGTATTAGTGGAGTGCCAACAACATGTCCAAGGTTGGACTAGGCACCATGAGGGAGTCAGGGGTAGGCTGAGGCACTTGCTCTCAGATGGGTCACCTCACAGAATCTGTGCCAGTCAGGTCTAGAAACATGAGAGCAGTCAGTGGATAAGTAAGTGGCAGTTGAATAGTTCTGTGTGAAATTCTAAAGGAGAAAGGGTTAGTTAGACCATGAAGAATAGAGAGGCATTCACAGCACCTGTCTACTGCTAATAAACTTTCCTTCCTATATATATGGACTGAGGGTTTGAACCCTGGTCCTGGCACATGGTAATGTGTGTACTCTACCAAATGTGCCACCAGCTCCCCACCCCCATTTTTACCATCTTCTATTTACCATCTCCAGCCTAAATGATATTTAAAGTCTTTTGGCTCTTTAACAATCTGTGACTAATGGCATTTATCTTAAGACAATGCAGCTATAATACCTACAGTCTGTGTTATATGGGGTGAGTGGGGAGTGGAGAGGTTGGTCTTATAATATTCTTGTCTGAATTTCTTACATAGAAACCTGAGAAATTTGTATCTGGTCTAGAATCTTCTGTATTGCAAAAATGTTGGACATTCAGAGAAATGCAAATAAAGACAATAATGAGATACCACTTCACTCCTGTGAGAATATCATACATCAGAAAAAGTAGCAGCAACAAATGCTGGAAAGGTTGTAGGGACAAAGGAACCCTCCTGCCCTGCTAGTGGAAATGTAAATTAATCCAACCACTGTAGAGAGCAGTCTGGAGAACTCTCAAAAGGCTACAAGTGGACCTAACCTATGACCCTGCAATTCCTTTCCTGGGGATATATCCTAAGGAACAAAACACAACTATCCAAAAAGATTTGTATATACCTATGTTCATAGCAGCACAATTTGTAGTGGCCAAAACCTGAAGCAACCCAGGCGTCCAACAACAGAGGAGTGGCTGAGAAAGTTGTGGTCTATACACAGTGGAAAACTACTCAGCTATTAAAAATGGTGAATTCGCCTTCTTCACCTCATCTTGGATGGAGCTTGAAGGAAACGGATTAAGTGAGATTAGCCAGAGAGAGAAGGAAGAATATAGGGTGATCTAACTCATAGGCAGAAGTTATAAAAATATGATCAGAAGGGAGAACACTAAGCAGAACTTGGACAGTGTATTGCACCAAAGTAAAAGACTCTGGGTGGGGGGAGTGTTCATGTCCTGAAACATGACGGCAGAGGACCTAGTGGGGGTTGAATTGTTATGTGGAAAACTGAGAAATGCTACACATGTACTAACTATTATATTTTACTGTTGACTGTAAACCATTAATACTTCAATAAAGAAATTTTTTAAATGTTGGATATTATTAATGAACAATAAGCAACCATAAACACTCAGTGTAGTTGTAGACAATAAAGAGAGTAATAGAAAAATTCGAATTTCCTTTGGGAAGTGACAGGGATACAGGTATACCTACTTAAATTACTAGGGATACTTTATTTTTTTAAAGCTGGCTGATAAATGTTTGGTTGTTAATTTTGTTATGATTTGTATGGATTTCATGCACACACCTTGAAATGTGGAGTCTATTTCATTTCTTATTAATCATTTTTTAAGGTTAATAATGGGTTACAAGATTGCAAGATTACAATGTTTAGTTCCACACTGCACCCACCACCAAGATTCTGTGTCCCCACCCTCACACCTCCCAAAGATAACAGATATCCACCATAGTCCATAGTCCTCACAGTGTCTTAAAAGCAATGTTTTTTTTTTTGCAAGTTCATGTATTTCAGTTCTCCAGTGGAATCTATTTTACAAACACACATAGTATTAAGTTAAAAGAAATAGATTAGATAATTGTGAAATTGTAACTGAATGAGAAAAGGTTGAATTTCCTAGGGAGGAGCTAGGGTCCTTTGGTGGGGAGGATGCTGTGAGGAGAAGTACCACTATCCTCCTTTGGCTGGAGAAGTCCAGGAGGAGACTTCTAGACGTCTGGTTCCCAAACTTTCGGTCCTGTCCTGCCTCAATCCCGAGGAAATGCTTTTGTGTTTTTTTTTCCCCATCATAATGGGGCTTCACTATTCTGGGTTTGCTTTTTCAGATAGAGTGACAGAGACCAAAAAGCAAAAAAAGGATAGGGAAGGATATCATATCACCAAAGCTTCCTCTGGTATGGTGGGTCAGATCTGGACTTGGGTGGCATGCATGAAAAAGTAGCACACTATCCAGGTGAGCTATCCTGCTGACTCCACCCTGGAGTCTTTATAAAGCAACCCCAAGGTGGATAAGAAGAGAATCTTTTTCAGGAAGACTTTCACTCTTAACATTGCACAGTATTACAAATCAAGACCTTTGTCTTAAAGCACAACATCGTGGAATTTTGATGATGCCCAGTTTCTCTGCTATTGTCTTTGTTCTTTGTGCTTTGGGTGTGTTATCTGAGAAACCACTTCTTTTTCTTTTCTTAAAATTTTTATGTTTATTTATTATTGGATAGAACTAGCCAGAAATCCAGAGGGTGGAGGGAGATAGAGAGGGAAAGAGACCGAGAGACACCTGCAGTCCTGCTTCACCACTTGTGAAGCTTTCCCCCTGAAGGTGGGAACTGAGGGCTTGAATCCGGGTCCTTGAACATTGCAACATGTGCACTCAACCAGGTGCACCACCACCCGACCCCTCATTATTAACTTTCTAGAAAATTAAGTTAGATATACTGTTGGCTTTATGTGGGGAATGGGCCCACTGTCCAGGAAGTCCAGACCATTGTTTCCATGAGAGTCTGAATGGGTTGACCCCAAATTCACTCCCTTCCCTGGGGAAGAAGTTAGGCAGGTCCCTCCTGACCTCATGAACTTATGATGGATGGGCTTCCCTGGACCTAGCACCTCTCTGTACATGCTACTCCTTCTCCTTAAAACAGAGGCCATGTGTATGGCTGACTTGAAACCCACCGCAAATATCCTGATTTTACTCAAATGCTCCCATCCCCCTTGCCTTGAAGTGCCTATTATTTACCCTCAGAGAAAATGCATTGTGAGCACATGACCAAGCCTTATACAGTAACTTTCCAGTTGTGATCAAATACTTTGTAGGTCAAGATGTAAATATGTATTGTGTTTGGATTAATGATTACCTCAACCTTCTCTCTGGACTATGGGTATATCTGCTTGCTTGTATCCCTCAATAAACGAGTTGACCCTCAGAGGCTTCTCTCGGAGCTGACTGGCTGTGTGCTGGCTGTGTGTGTGTGTCTCTCTGCTCACTAACCCCTCATCACCAGAGCCACCCTGTGACCCCCAGGGGCCACTCTGATCCCTTCTGCCAGTGGCCAGGGAGGTGGGGAACCCAGAGCGATCCACAGCTTTAGCCAACCTTTTTTTTTTTAACTTTTATTTATAAAAAGGAAACACTGACAAAAAAAACATAGGATAAGAGGGGTACAACTCCACACAACTCCCATCATCAGAACTCCGTATCCTATCCCCTCCCCTGATAGCTTTCCTATTCTTTATCCCTCTGGGAGTATGGACCCAAGGTCATTATGGGGTGCAGAAGGTGGAAGGTCTGGCTTCTGTAATTGCTTCCCCTCTGAACATGGGCGTTAAAAGGCTGATCCATACTTCCAGCCTGTCTCTCTCTTTCCCTAGTAGAGCAGGGTTCTGGGGAAGCAGGGCTCTAGGACACATTGGTGGGTTGTCTGTCCAGGGAAGTCCTAGAAACCATTTCTTAATCCAAGATCAGAAAGGTTACTCCTGTGCTTCCTTCTGAGAGTCATGTAGTTCCATTCATTGGTCCCATTTAGAGGTAATTTTTGCATTTGGTGTGAGATAGGAGCTCAACTTCATTCTTTTGCGTGTAGACGCAAGTAACTTTATAGCCTAATCTCACAAAATTTACCATTATTTTTGCCACATTCTATTGGTCACAGGCAGATTAATACTGTTATAATATCCCTCTTCTAGTCGTGAAAACCAGTATCTCCAAGCATCATTCTGAATGTTGATTACAACACTAGAGACTTTTAATGTATCATGGGGGGGATTCCTGATATAAGCTCTATTGAAAAAAAAGAAGAAGAAGCTTGTACAATATTACCTTGACTGTAGCTAAGTCACTCTTTCATTGATTTACTCTTTCATTGATTTACTTCCTTGTGTGTTGTGGCTGTCACTGGATCTATCATATCTGAGCAACTGCTTGACTTAGTGGATATTAGAAACAAGGGATTTGTATCCACATTCATTGGTGGAGAAACTAAAGGCAAGGTTGAATGATATGTCCAGGAAATCAGAATCAGTCTCAAAAACCTTGATTCATTGGGCTTTGGAATGCTTCCTCCCTTCCCCACTGCTGATTCAAAGACTCCTGGACATATATTTTGGAGCTGGGCTTCCCCTACTTCTTTGCTTTCTTCATGCCTTGCCACCCTGACTTTTGTGAAAATGAGTTTCTCAAAAGAGCAGAAACAGATATTGTGGGTCCAGCAGTGTCCGTGTGCATTAGACCAAATTGCAGAGTTCAGCAAGTGGGTGGCCCTTGTCAAGCCTGTGTGATTCAGCCACCCTTCTTGTTGCTTCAGCAGATCACTAAGGTACTGTGCGAAGACTCAAAATGTAGCCCAAATACATTATCGTTTGCATTTTATAGCTTTATTTGAAGGACTGAGCTCCTTAATAGTTACACAATGTGCATTCTTTTTTTTTTTTTTTCTTTAAAAGCACACTTTAAATTGTGCCGCAGCATCCACTATGGTTTTTATTACATCTTGGAATCAAGCTGTTTTCTAAAATCTCTATTTTTATGACTTAAGGCTATCAGAAAATGAGCCTAGTTACACATTCAAAATCTGCATTGCTGGACACTTTAAGGGGTACCCATTCCTTAAGGAGGTGTGATTTGCTTCTCTACCTTTATTTATTTCACTCTTAAACCCCCCCTCCATAATGCAGGGAGAGTCAGTAATGAGTTGATGGTCAAAAATTCAAATCCATTTTCAAACATGAAGTGACTCGTAGCTCCTTGGGTGGATGAGAGATTACAATCTGCAGTATTTTCACTGAGGTTGCATTTGCCTTTAAAAAACAGCTGCTGTTTTTCTCTTTTAAAGCACATTTCCAATCCACATAGACAAGGGGATTCTCCTATGCCTTAGTCATTTCCCTCCCACCTCCTAACCCCCAAGGGTTTTATATTTCTAGGGAGGGACAACACATTGGAAATCTAATTTACCTAGCAAAACTGTAGGCAGACCTGGAAAAAAGCTAACCTCTCCATAAAGGTGGCTCATTTATTTCGCTGTATTTAGTTGCTTCATGGACTTAGGTGAATACTGAGGACACACACACACACACACACACAGCGAGAGAGACAGAGAGAGAGAGAGAGAGAGAGAGAGAGGGGAGGGAGAAGCTTCTAACTTCAGAGGGGTGCCTGTAGCTTGAGGGGTCTTGTACAAATGGAAACACAAGGACCTGCAAAAGAGTTTAGTTGAGTGGTGTGCTGTTTTGCAATGTGTGTTACACAGGTTCAAACCTGGCTTCCATTGAAGAAAAGGAAGTTTTGGTAAATTCTGTGTGTGTGTGTGTGTGTGTGTGTGTGTGTGTGTGTGTGTACATCTGTCTCTCTCACTACATCTCTATCATATCAAAAAAAGAAAAATTAGAATATGGGGCTGGGTAATGACACACCTGGTTGAGCACACAAGCTACCATGTGCAAGGACCAGGATTCAAGCCCAGCCTAGCGCTGCAGTTAAGGCAGGAAGAGAGACAGCTGGGTGCTATCAACCCCCTGAAGTCATGCCAGAACACATCAGCAGACTCTGATGGCACCTCTCTGTGTAACCCCCATTTGACAGGACACACACACAGGTAGAGGCACGTAGTAGACAATGTCATGGGCACACGGTCTGCACAATCCAGCCTGGAAAGCTTTTCAGGATAATGCTCAGGTTTCTCAATATAAATATTTTCTTTTTCAAAAGAACAAAGAGAAAGTAAATTCATGAATTAAAAAAAACTTTAAAATGCAGTGCACAGACTGATAGCTCCCAAATCAGATGAGCAAACTGTTAGGAGGGAAATAAAGGGACATGCGAACACCTGGCTGTGCAGGTGATGATGTGCAGAAAATCTTGTGAAACATTTCTTTTTTATATATATATATTTTTTTAATTTTTTATTTTATTTTATTTTATTTTATTTTATTTATTTATTCCCTTTTGTTGCCCTTGTTGTTTTGTTGTTGTAATTATTATTGATGTCGTTGGATAGGACAGAGAGAAATGGAGAGAGGAGGGGAAGACAGAGAGGGGGAGAGAAAGACAGACGTCTGCAGACCTGCTTCACCGCCTGTGAAGGGACCTGCCTGCAGGTGGGGAGCCGGGGGCTCGAACCGGGATCCTGACGCCGGTCCTTGAGCTTAGCGCCACCTGTGCTTAACCCGCTGCACTACAGCCCGACTCCTGTGAAACATTTCTTAATGCCATTGTAGCTGTAACTTTATTTCTAGTATTTAAAATGGAATTTATCTTTTAAGCAAATATCAATTATTTTTTATATTTATTTATTTATTCCCTTTTGTTGCCCTCTTTGTTTTATTGTTGTAGTTATTACTGTTGTCATTGTTGTTGGATAGGACAGAGAGAAATGGAGAGAGGAGGGGGAGACGGGGGGGGATAGAAAGACAGGCACCTGCAGACCTGCTTCACTGCCTGTGAATTGACTCCCCTGCAGGTGGGGAGCCAAGGGCTCGAAACAGGATCCTTATGCCGGTCCTTGTGCTTTGCACCACGTGCACTTAACCCGCTGCACTACCCTCCCACAACTATCAGTTATTTTATCCTCACTAGGACTTCACTACTCAGGACTAACTTTTTCAGATAAAAAGGGAGAGATGCCACAGCACTGAAGGAAGGGAGGGAGGGAGGGGAAAAGGAGGGAAGGGAAAGAAGGGAGGGAGGGTGGGAGGGAGAGAAAAATTACAGGTATACTCAAGCTATTGTCATATGCTTCTGAAGATCACAGACCCCTGATGTCCCTCATGTCTTCAAGTTCAAGTATCAGCCTCCTCATGGTCTGGCCCCTACCATAGGTTCAGCTTCTCACTACCTGCCCCGGGATCCTTCTATCCATGAGGTCTCCTCTACCAGAAGACCCTTTCCTCAGGCCCAACTGACAGCCCTGTCTGTGGTCTCCCTCACCTGCATTACAGCACTGCTCTGGCTCACAGGACTGTTCCTTTAGACCACACACGCATCTCCAGGGGCTGATTCTCCATTTTCTCTTCTGTGCTGAGCCCAGAGCTTTGCACGCAACCAATAAATGTTAGTTAAAATGAACTCAGTGGAAAATTTAAAGCCCCAGGGTCAGGGGAGAGCTAATGGGATCTCACAGCTCAAATACTCTCTGTTGGAGAAGGGGAAGAAAATGCTGAGCTCACTGCTGCCTGCACAGCCTTACATCTGTCAGGTGAGGAGTCCATGCCCCAGGCAAATGGGGGAAGTGACAAGTTCCACCAGGTTTAGGGCTGCAGGGATCAACCCACAGGGCCTCTGCCCTGGATCACAGCTAACAGGTGCTGTCTGTAAAGACTGGGGACCAACAGAGCACTTTTATATTCAGCCTTTCGTTGCCCCACCTCCAGCTTGGGAAGAATGGATAATCACACTGCCCGAGGGGGTGTATGCTGACTGAAAAGCCCTGTACTGCATCCCCACTTCCACCTCCCATCCTCACCTCCATCCTTGCCACCTACTGCACTGCTAATCTGCAAGTGTGTTCCTGACTTTGGCCTTACCCACCTCTCAGTGTAGTCTGCTGCAATCTACAAGGAAACCAGGTGAGATGAAGGACTCTGGATGTCCAAGAGGCAGCCTGAGACCCCAACTCAGGATGCAGGAGAAGAATTCAGGAAGACCTGGCTGGGAGGCAGATGAATATGGAGTCTATGTTAGGCAGAGAGACAGAAGTGGAAAAGACCCCAGAACCCCAAGAGGTGAGATCACAAACACACAGGGTCTCCTACTAGCTTAGGAATGGATGCCAGTGGCTGCTAAGAACCCACAACCACGGCATTTCCCTGGCACTTGGTCTATCTTTTGCATTTAACCTTTTAAAAATGTCATCTCTTCTTTTTTTATTTCTCAAGGTATCCTTGAGCTTCAAACACTAGGAGAGGAGCAGGACTAGCAAGGTAGCTGACTAGGATAGTGTGCTTATTTTGTCATGGACCTGGGTTTGAGCCCAGTCCCCACTGAACTAAGGGAAATTTTGGTGTTGTGGTGTCCTTCTCTCCGTCTCTCTATCCCTTTCTCTTTTTAGTATTTCTTTCTTTCTTTCTTTCTTTCTTTCTTTCTTTCTTTCTTTCTTTCTTTCTTTCTCTCTTTCTTTCTTTCTCTCTTTCTTTCTTTCTTTTAATTTGGTAGGTTAGAGAGAAGTTGGGAGGAGAAGGAAAGATAGGGACAGAGAAAGAGGAAATACCTACAGCTCAGCTCTGCCACTGTGAAGTTTCCCCCCAGTAGGTGGGACAGGAGGCTTGAACCTAGTCCTTGTGCATGGTAATGTGGGCACTCTACCAGGTGCACTACAACTTGGCCTAATCTTTGTCCTTCTGGCTGAAAAAGTCAGCCTGGAGTGGTGAAAGCCCAATGAGAACCAAAAGCAAGTAAATAAGCAAATACATCAAACATAGAGAAGGGAACAAAGGAAAAGACAGTGATCTTTCTAAGCTTTGCTGCCTAGCTTCAAACCAAGACTCTATTTGTCCATCGAGCCACCTTGGTTTCCTCAGTGTTGGAGAGAGAAAACAACTTTCTGAACACAGTCCTGCTCCTGGTGTCATAGGTGCCCTTCACCCACATGCTCTGAAGAAGAGAATACTGTTTCCATTTTGCAGTTAAGAAAACAGAGACTAGACTCAGTGTGTAAACTGGGTAGCTGAGTCCTTTTCCAGGGAACCATGGGCATCGGGCAGGGGGTCAGGAGTCAGACCTGATTTGTCTAGGAGCCTGTTGCTGTCATTTCTCATGTGCTGTCTTTTCCTTCCAGGTGAGGAGGCTCCCTAGTCTTCAGGGAACTCCCTCAGCTCTCACCACTAGTGGGAGTGCATCTCAGACATAAGAAATAAAAATGTTTGCAAACATAATACAGTACAGACAGGGGCCAGGGCTTTCTGGCTGTGGGGGAGCAGACAGGACAGCTGAGCAGCAAGGGGGGTATTTTACATCTACCACTGCAGGCCTGGCACCATCTGCTCTCCCTCCCAAAAGGTAGCATGGCCAAGTGCGAGTTCCAGAATGGAAAACTCCCCTCCAGGGTGTCTGTGTGCCCAGACAAGGTTTCTGATGATAAAGTCCCCCACTTCCCCCTCTGTCACTTGTATCTTAGAGGAGATCCTCACCTCATGTTCCAGTCTGAGTCATGCCCATATTCTCCGACAGATCTGGGAAATAGCTCCAACTCAGTCTCTCATTATGGCATTAGTGATGAGGTTTGGACTTGCTTTGTCTGGTCCTTCAAAGCTCAGTGCCTCTCTCACCCCTCTTTCCCACTACCTTCTCCCTTCCTTCCCACCCAGTGATGAAGGAAGGACTAGCAGGGAAAGCTGGAGCAGTTCCTCTTTCTCCCTTTGTGTCTTCAGAACTTTAATTCTCCTTACTCATTCTTTCATTTTGTCCTTAACCATGGGTCTCTGCAGTTGATGTGATCACTTGCCATTTTTCCTTCTCTGTACTTTGAAACATTTCCTGAGCATTCCTTGAATCTCCTGAACCTGTTATGTTCAGAACTTATCCTGTAGATATTTTCTGTTATTTCTTTCATGAGGATTTAACTCCTATAAAACAAATCCAAGCCTCAGGAGCACAGCATACCATCCTCACCCCTTCCTCCTTCCAGAAAAAATGACCCAGACTCCTTCTTCAGAGGTCACAACTGCAATATTAACTGACCTTTGAGAGGAGTGTCACATTTGTCAAGGCCTGCTTATTTCTGAGCAATCCTCCCAGCAGCTCCATGTCTGCTTCACAGCATGGAAACCTGAGAGAATCACCAACTAGTAGGCTGCACTGCTGTCAGGAGGCATTGCAGGAAGCATGAAGCAGATGCCTGCAGTATGGAAGTGTTTTACCCCCTTAGTTTTTACCCAGGAGTGTAAGATACACTTGTACTCTGCAAGGATCCAGCTGGGATTATTTCAGAATAATAATTATTATTTATTAATAATTATAATTAATATAATTATAATTATTAATTATTAATAATAATTATTTCAGTTTGGACTTGCCAAACTGAGCTCCAGAAAGGAGATTCCTTGTCTAGCCCCATCCCTGTGGATGAGGAGGTCTGTTGTTCCACATGCTCAGAAACTGAAAGGATGCAGAATTGGGGTCATCCGTTTACTACCCCCCATAAAGGCAGAGTGGTATCTGCCCTTATTTGTCCTATCTTCCTGGACCCCCAGGTCTTTTCTGCTTTCTGGGGAACAAAAAAAATTGAAAAGTAATGGAGTCTAGAGCTCCAAGCATGTCTGCAACTAAGCCCTCTCCCCAGGCAGGCTTCCATTTGCAGCTGCCCCACAGGGAAACCTAAAATTGAGAGGTGTCTTCTCTGTAGACTACATTGTGGGGCCTGTCACACACAGTTTGCTTTGTTCCTTCTGAAGGCCATGGAACACTTTGCACCAGGGTCACGTGAAGGTTTCACATAAGGTCTAGTTTGTACACAAATATGTTCAGTAACCTGACCCTTTCTGTCTACCTGTCCTGTCTTTCCTGAGATTACACATATCTCTTGATTGCCTGTGTGCTCTGGACTCGTACCATGGAGCCTGTGGGGCTTGCCAGTGCTTTGGATATTTCTTTCTTGACTGAACCAGACATGAGACATCTTATCTTTGCTGAAACAGAATTATACTGTTTGAACAACCATAACTCCCAGACATAGGATTGTCATCTGGGTTGATACCCATGATCTCGACCCATCCCCTTTATCCACAGCCTGAGACCACCAGCAGAGGCTCCTGTCTTAGTCATCTCCAATTGTTATGAAAAAATACCATCAAGAAGGGGGCTTTAAACAACAAACCTTTACTTCTCATAGTTCTGGACGTTCAAGATTCAGTGTCTGGAGGGCCCACCTCCTGGCTCACAGGAGTCTCTCTTTTCACTGAAACATCCCAGCAGGAGGGTGAAGAGGCTCTCTGGGGCATTGTATAGAAGGTAGTAACCATTCATGAGGGCCACACCCTTGTGACCTAATGACCGCCCCCCCCCCCCAAGCCCTATCTCCAGTAACCACTGTATGAGGATTAAGTGTCACTATATGCATGTGGGGATCACACAAACCTTCAGTCTTGAGCAATACTTAGCATCTGTCTTTACCACCCTTCGGAGAGGAGGTGAGTCGGACTGCAGAGAGCTCTGCCTACCCAGTGAGATACTCTTTGTTGGCCTGCTTGCCCAAGCAATCAGAACTTGCAAAGTCTGGTCTTGAGGTGGGTAGGGTGGAGATAGGAAGTTGCCTATGGGAAGGACTCTTAGGGGAGTATCCTATGAAAGTGATACCCCAAAACTGCCTCCAGAAGATAATTAGTATGAAGGCCTTAACTCCAGGGTCCTGGTGATGATGATGGTAAGCCCCACAGAGCAGGCAGCAAGGGCAGCAAACAGTTATGGAGTAGAGCACTTAAAGATACTACATTTCTTTTCTTTATTTTACTTTTTATGTTTTTAATTTTCCATTAGTGATTTCATATTGATTTACAAAATTGTAAGATAATAGGGATATAATTCCATACATTTCCCACCACCAGAGTTCTGTGCCCCATCCCCTCCATTGGAAACTTCCCTATTGTTTATCCCTCTGGGTGTATGGATCAAAACTTTTTATGGGGTGCAGAAAGTGGAAGGTCTGGCTTCTGTAATTGGTTTTCCACTGTATAATGGGCGTTGGTGGGTTGATCCATACTCACAGCCTGTTTCTATCTTTCTCTACTGAGGTAGGGTTCTGGAGAGGTGAGGTTCCAGGACACACTGGTGAGGTCATATGCCAGGGAAGTCAGGATGGCATCATGGCAGCATCTGCTACTTGGTGGCTGAAATGTAGTAAGATGGAAAGCAGGACAAAATGTTTAATAAACAGGAATCATAAATTAGGAATAGAGAAGATAAGAACAAGGATATAGTGGTAAGAAGTATGGAAGTCTATTTTATAAATGTTTCTAGGAACTTACATAGTAGTAATCTTTGTTTGAGCTTGATAGCTAATATGGGGGTGAACTAGAAATATTGCCTGGGAAGATGGTGTCAGAGTTGAGAATAGAACTAGGAAGCAGAATTAGGACATAGAGTTGCTCTCAAACTTGAAGAAAATACATAAATGCCATTAACTGTTTACCACAGTGATCTAACCCAGGGACCATATCTATTCATATTTATCTCTGGAGCCTGTACAAACTCCAAGTTGCTGTCAGACCAAGCTCACAGTCCTTAGTTATAGCTGGGAACATTCTAGGATACATTTACTTCAGAACCAGTCTTTCTCAAGTTGCAGTGGCAGAGAAGGGTGGCCCAGCCTCCCTTCAGAGATTGGAGCATTCCCTACTATTAGTTCATAGTGAGGGTACAGTCCTGTAGAAACCCACAAAAGGCCTTATGATGATGTTCCCAATGGGTGTGACCAGTAATGGTAGAGGGTGGGTTATAGTAGAGACTTAGGCCCATATTATTTATGGGGGAATCCAAGGATTTCCTGTCTAGGACCCTGGGTGATGGGATGGCCTGATATTGACCAAAAAGGCTATCATCAAGCCAGCCAGTCTTTTGTTTTTGTAGTCACTTCTTTGTCTGACAAGCTTAGACTAGAAGGTTGTATTTCAAAACAATAATAGTCCTATATAGAACAGTTCCCATTACACATTTTTCTTAACCTTTCTGATCAAATGTCTTTTTTTTATCAATTACAAAACAGTTATGGATTCACAGGGAGTTAAAAGTTGCACACAACTTCATGTTATAGATTTCTCATTTCAAAAGATAGCAAAAACCTTGATCCAATTTCCCCTTCGTTTATGTAGCTACACCACCAAATCAAAAGCAGAAAACTGATTCTAAGCCATTTTATCCTATGTGTAGATTCATTTCACCATGAAAATCAAGGCACAGAACTACTGCATTGCCACAAATAATATAGCTTCCTTTTTACTGGGTCTTAATGATACGTCAGGTACTATGTGAAACAAGGTCTCCTTTAGTTACTGTACAATGTGTCTACAAGATGGTGTCCATGACAGCCCCACATTTACCCATCAGAAGACTGACTCAAGATGCTCTTGGTCCTCACACAAGGTGGCACAGCTAGTAGTTAGAAGACAGAGAAGTCATCATGTCTCTGTCCCACAATTTACCATGCTATACCAATCAGGATATGGGTCAGAAAGTTCTTTTCAGGCTAAGTCTGCTGAGTGTCAAGTTGGGCTGAATATTTTGAACATTGAGACTGAAAAGAACATCTTCCTTGCATCTGTCTAGGCTACAAACTTCAACCCTTACATAGCACAGCCACAAGAAAACTCCTTTATCTATAACATAACATCTTCAGAATACTTGCCAGCCTGGAGCCCTTTGTGAAATTCTTCCCTCAGGGGAACTGCTCAAAAAGCAAGAGAATGATCTAAGCTCCATTTAACTGATCATTTAGCCATGGTCTTTGTCCCTTAGTAGTTGTTTTTCTTTCAAAATATAGGTGAAAATATGATGCTTATTACAGAAAAATCTCAAATATGTTTCCTTTATTTTTCCTTCACAGCAATGAATGTGAAATCTTCAAAGTTAAAGGCTTATATCAGACCACACCTAATCACAACTACTGATAATCAATTCCCATCATTTTGTTTTGTTTTGTTTTGTTTTCTCCCTGCAAGGATACTGAAAAGTCCAATGCAGAGATATTTGAAGCCTTAGCAAGTTGACTATATTCAGGATATTTGTATAGTCAGTTAAGTGACTGCTGGTAGAATATCACTAATTTTGAAATGCCTGAAAGCACTTTCCATATAGTAGCAAGATGGCTGCTGTTTAGTGAAATGACACTTGCAGTCTTAAGAGGCATGATGTGGCCATTCACAGACATTTTTTACATGAAACTTCTTCTTCTTCTCCTTCTCCTTCATCATCATCTTCTTCTTCTTCTCCTCCTCCTCCTCCTCCTCCTTCTTCTTCTTCTTCTTCTCCTTCTCCTTCTTCTTTTATGACTGTAACATTTTATAGTTACATGTTAATCACATTTTCAACTTCCTTCTCCACTAAGTTCAGCCTAGGCAGTGATGTGTTTAAGAGCCTCCTCTCAGAATGAAGCAAGGATGCCTGGATTCTTTGTCTGCAGCTTACAGACTTGGGAGTTTTCCTTCTGTTATCCTGGAGAATATGGGCTTGTTGAAGTCAGGATGTGGGAAGTGTCTGTGTTGGCCAGGTCCACTGGGTCCCTGGAGGACCATATTTCCACAAGAAAAATGCACAGTTCTTGCCTTTGTTGCAAGTCCAGATGTGCTCACTCTGAAGAGACAGCACGCTGAGAATTGTTCAGGGCAAACACTCAGGGCTGGTGCTTTGCAGAAGTGGGATCTGTAATTTGGCACCAAAGACCCTCTGCTGCCATTTGTCTGGATTTGACATTGTGTTTGGGCTTTTTTGAGATGAGCTATAAATCTCTTCCTCCCTTTGATTTGATCTAAAGTTACTAATGCTCCTGGGAAGAGTGGTAGGTAGGTTGACTTCTCAGTGGGAAACATCTAGTCATTTTTCTGAGGGGAAGGAATTATGGTTCCCAGAACTGTTACTTAGAAATTTTGCACATGGAACTGTTACCTTTGTCTGCAGGTCTCGGGAGGTCAGGAGAACTTAAATGTTCCAACAGATTGGTTGACTCATTTGGCTATGATCCCCAAATTCTACAAACACATACAAGAGTTACTTGGATATGAATAGTAAGAGACCCAGGAAAGACTGATTTTGGCAGATGAACACTCTTCTACCAACTCAAAAAGCAATTGATAAATAAATGGCAACTTCAAGCTCAATATCCAGGGTGATCTTGAAAGAAGCTGGTGGTTTCTATTATGGCTGTTGAATTTTTCTTCCATATCATCAAAACAAGGTTGTTCTTATCATAAGACAAGGGCCACTTCCTTTAAATCTAACATTTTCTAAGTGAAATTTTACTGTGTCCCAGGTCCCTTTTTTGTTTGTTGGTTTGTTAATTTTTTAATTGCCACCAGTGTCACTGGGGCTTGGTGTCAGCATTATGTACCCACCACTTTAAGTGACCATTTTCTCCCTTTTTTCCTGCTTTATTGGATAGGACTGAGAAAAAATGAGAGGGGAGGTGTAGATAGAGAGGAAGAGAGAAAGGTAGACACTTGAAGACCTGCTTTACCACTGGTGAAGAAGCTTCCTCCCAGATGGCAGGGAGTTGGGGCTCAAATCTGGGTCGTTCTGCATGATACTGTGTCTGCTTAACTGGGTGCACCACCATCTGACTCCCATCCCCCATGGTGGGATGGAGTGTCACATCATGCCTCTTCTTCAGTTACTTTACCAATAGGGGGCAGATGAATCTGCCTGGGCTTGCAAAGAAAAGTACCTTAGACTAGGTGACTTACATAACACTTTTTTCCTCCCATTTATCACAGTTCTGGAAGCTGGGGAATCCAAGATCAAGCAGTTATCTGGTTTGGTTCCTGATGAACGCTCTGGTTTGCAGTTGATTACTTCCTTACTGTCTCTTCACATAGGATGAAGTGAGGGCACACTTTGGCCTCTCTTCTTATAAGGGGCTTATAGGATCAGGATTCAACAGTTATGACTGTACTTAATCTCTTAAAGATCTTATTTATTTATTTATTTAAATTTCTTTATTGGGGAATTAATGTTTTACATTTGACAGTAAAAACAATAGTTTGTACATGCGTAATATTTCCCAGTTATAACAATACAACCCCCACTAGGTCCTCTGTCATCCTTCTTGGACCTGTATTCCCCCCCAAACCCACCCCAGAGTCTTTTACTTTGGTGCGATACACCAATTCCAGTTCTGGTTCTACTCGTGTTTTCTCTTCTGATCTTGTTTTTCAACTTCTGCCTGAGAGTGAGATCATCCCATATTCATCCTTCTGTTTCTAACTTATTTCACATAACATGAATTTTTCAAGGTCCATCCAAGATCGGCTGAAAATGGTGAAGTCACCATTTTTCATAGCTGAGTAGTATTCCATTGTGTATATATACCACAACTTTCTCAGCCACTCATCTGTTGTTGGACACCTGGGTTGCTTGCAGATTTTGGCTATTACAAATTGTTCTGCTAAGAACATATGTGTACATAGATCTTTTTGGATGGGTGTGTTGGGTTCCTTAGGATACATCCCCAGGAGAGGAATTACAGGATCATAAGATAGGTCCATTTCTAGCCTACTGAGAGTTCTCCAGACTGTTCTCCACAGAGGGTGGACCAATTTACATTCCCACCAGTAGTGCAGGAGGGTTCCTTTGATGCCCACAACCTCTCCAGCATTTGCTACTGTTACCTCTCTGATGTATGACATTCTCACAGGAGTAAAGTGGGTCTCATTGTTGTCTTTATTTGTATTTCTCTGACAATCAAAGACTTGGAGCATTTTTTCATGTGTTTCTCAGCCTTTTGGATTCCTTCTGTGGTGAATATTCTGTCCATGTCCTCCTTCATTTTTTTATGGGGTTATTTATTTTATTGTTGTTGAGTTTGGCAAGCTCTTTATATATTTTGGTTATTAGACTCTTGTCTGAGGTATGACATATAAAGATCTTCTCCCATTCTATGAGGGGTCTCTCAGTTTGGGTAGTGTTTTATTTTGCTGTGCAGAAACTTTTCAATTTGATGTAGTCCCATAGGTTTATGCTTGCTTTAATCTTCTTTGTAATTGGATTCATTTCATTGAAGATGTCTTTAAAATTTATGCTGAAAAGAGTTCTGCCAATATTTTCCTCTAAGTATCTGATAGTTTGTGGTCTAACATTCAAGTCCTTGATCCATTTGGAATTTACTTTTGTATTTGGTGAAATATAGTGGTTCAGTTTTGTTCTTCTGCATGATTCAACCCATTTTTTCCAACACCATTTATTGAAGAGACTCTGCTTTCCCCATTTATTAGTCTGGGCCCTTTTGTCAAAGATTAGATGTCCATAGGTGTGGGGGCTTACTTCTGGGCTCTCAATTCTATTCCACTGGTCAGTGTGTCTATTCATGTTCTAGTATCAAGAAGGCCCTATAATACAATTTGAGATCTGGAAGTGTGATGGCTCCAGTTCTATTCTTTCTTCTCAAGATTGTTTTGGCAATTCTAGGACTTTTCTGGTTCCAGATAAACATTTGTAACATTTGTTCTATTCTCCTAAAAAATGTGGTTGGGATCTTGATGGGGATAGCATTAAATTTGTGTATGGTTCTGGATAGTATATTCATTTTGATGATGTTAATTCTTCCAACCCATGAACATGGAATATCTTTCCACTTCTTTGCATCTTCTATTCTCTCTCCCCTCTACTTTTTTCTGGAGTTCATCTATTTTGTTACCCTGTTCTGATACTGTTTTAGCTTGTTCAGCTAGTTGTGGTCTTAACTCAGCTATTTCAGATTTCAGCTCTCTAAGAGATAATTAGTGTTTTCTTCCAGAGTCTCATTTGTGGTTTCTGTATTTCTGATGACAATTCTTTCAAACTTTTTACTCACTACTCTTATTATTTCCTTAACTAGTGTTTGGATGTTGACCTAATTATTTTGTGCTTCAACCTTTGGAGGAATTTTAGCTGGACTCTTGTCCTGGTTCATTTCTCCAATATTTCTTCTAGTTGGTTTAACCATTTTATATATTATGTTATGAGATCCCTCTCTCAGTACTTTTCAAATTAATGATCACTCTTGCCTGGATTGGCTTGTGTCTAAGTAAGGTACTTAAAGGGTTCACAGTTTGGGAAATTCACAGTTGTTTCAATATTATTTTAATCCCTGAGTTGGAGCTTAAAAGGCTTAATTGGCTTAAAAGCCTCTTTTGTTCTTTTACTTACCTGTAGGCTATGGGAGCCTGAGGGCTTTTAAACTATAAGTAGGCTTCTTAGCTTAATCACTGAATCCTGACCAAGAGATAATGCAGGGTATGGCAGAGATAATTCAGTGGTTATGCAAAGAGACTCTTACAGCCCCACAGCTAGGCCCTAGGTATAGATCTTCTCCTGAGTTTCCTCATTAGTTTTCTGTCCCCTGTGTCACCACAGAGCCTCCCCCTTGATGCTCCAGATTCTGAGGGAAGTAGCAATGGAGACTCACAGTTGTATTTGGTGAGTCTTAGGGGAGTCCTCTCCTCCCTTCAGCCATCTTTTTGTTGGTGAAACTGACTAGAGGTGGTGTCACAACTGGTAAACTGCTGGACTATTACCAGCCACTTAATCTCTCCCTAGGCTCCTCTTTGTCCATGCCACACGTGTTTGTACTCACTGGTGATTTGGTGGGTTCCTGAATTCTTTCTAGTCCTATCTTGTTGTGGTCCTAGGTGGTCTCCTTTGATATTCCTAGTTGACCCAGGAGAGGAGAGGAGAGGAGAGGAGAGGAGAGGAGAGGAGAGGAGAGGAGAGGAGAGGAGAGGAGAGGAGAGGAGAGGAGAGGAAACACCAAAAATCTTTTTATTTGAAGAGACTTCCAGAGACAGGGCTACAGAGTAGCAACAGCTACATCTCTCTCCTCTCCCCAGTCAACTAAGAATAACAGAGAAGATTACCTGAGAACACAAGACAAGACTTGGAGTACTTTGGGAACCCGCCAAGTCACAGGTGAGTACAAACACGTGTGGCTCACGGACAGAGAGGGGCCTAAGAGGAGATTCCTGGGGCTGAACGCCTGTATCTACTCAAAATTGACTGGTAACAGTTCAGCAGTTTGCCAGTTGAGGCACCACCTCCAGACTAAGTTTTATCAACAAATAAGATGCTGATGGGAGGAGAGGGACCCCTAAGGATCAGCAAATGCAATGAGTCTCCATTGTTACTGTCCCTTGGAGGCTAGAACAGTGGGGAGGCCCTGTGCTGACATCAAGGGCAGAGACCTGATTGGGCAACTCAGAAGAAGATATACACTCCCAGTGGTCTGGAAATGGGATTGTATAGTGGTAGTCTTTCCACATTGTTCTCCTAATGAATTTGGAGACACGTTAAATAATTGCTTCACGGGATACGAACAGGATTTTTTAAGAAACTCACAGGGCTAAGGAGTACTCCTGCTCATTTTGGTTCTGGCTACTGTCAGAGAAGCCAAATTGGGCCTGGGACTTTGGACCCTTTTGGCATGGAATTAGAGAAAACTAAGAAAGAAGTAGAAGATCTTAAAAAGAAATTAAGAGATACTGAAAACAACAACAGAGACATATGGGATGACTTAAAAAGGAGTAATATACGCATTATTGGCTTGCCAGAGGAAGAAAGAGAGAGAGAAGAAAGCATTCTACAGGACATAAAAGCTGAGAACTTCCCTACTCCAGACAAGATAGTTGAAGGAATCAACTATCACCAAGCCTGCCCTACAAGCAGTTCTGAAAAATCTCTTATAAACCATCACAGCATCATAAACATATCATTTATCAGAGCACTCTAAAATTTTAGAATAAAGGCATTAAAATATCTTCATTCTATAATATCAGTAAATATGAATGTCCTGAATTTGCCTATTAAAAGGCACAGAGTAGAAAGATGGATCAGAAAACACAACCCAACCATATGTTGTCTGAAGGAATACCATCTAACTCAACAAGACAAACACAGACTAAAAGTGAAAGGATGGAAAACTACCATACAAGGCAATGGACCACAAAAAAATGGAGGGGGAGCAGGAACACCTATTCTCAATCTGACATGATAGACCTTAAAATAAATAAAATTTAAAAACACAGGGATGGACATTACTTAATGCTCAGAGGATTAGACAATCAAAAGATCTTAATGATTATTAACATCTATGCACCCAATCAGAGGCCCTCTAAATACATCAAATATCTACTGAAAGGGCTACAGCAATATATTAACAGCAACACAGTCATAGTAGGGGATTTCAACACCCCTTGGATGTTAGACCAGAAACTATCAAAATACTTACAGGAAAATATTGGCAGAACTCTTTTCCAACAAAATCTTCAATGAAACAAATCCAATTATAAAAAAAAGAAGTTGAATAATAAACACAAAGCAGAATTTGGACTGGGTCTGGTATATTGCACTAAAGTAAAGGACTCTGGGGTGGGGGCAGGGGTTCAGGTCTTGGAACATGACCGCAGAGGAGGACCTAGTGGGGGGTGTATTGTTATGTGGAAAACTGAGAAATATGAACAGGGGTAGATGGTATGATGTTTATACAAAGAGACTCTTATTCTTGAGGTTCCAAAGTCTCAGGTTCATGGTGAATTCATATACTTTACTCTATCTTGGATGGAGCTTGAAAGATATCATGTTAAGTGAGGTAAGTCAGAAACAGAAGGATGAATATGGGATAATTTCACTCATAAGCAGAAGTTGAAAAACAAGATCAGAAGGGAAAACTCTAAGCAGAACTTGGACTGGAGTTGCTATATTGCACCAAAGTAAAAGACTCTGGGGTAGGGAAGGGTTCAGGTCCTGAAACATGATGGCAGAGGACCTAGTAGGAGTTGCATTGTTATGTGGAAATGTTATGCATGTACAAACTATTGTATTTTGCTGTTGACTGTAAGCCATTAAACCCCCAATAAAGAAATTAAAAGGGGGCTGGGCAGTATCCTAGAGGGTTCAGTGCACATGGCTCAAGCGCAAGGGCTGGCACAAGGGTCCCGGTTTGAGCTCCCAGCTCCCCACCTGCAGGGGGTTGCTTTGCAAGTGGTGAAGCAGGTCTGCAGATGTCTATCTTTCTCTCCTCCTCTCCAGCCTCTCCTCCTCTCTCGATTTCTCTCTTTCCTACCCAACAATAACAGCTGTAACAACTACAGCAATGGCAACAAAATAGGAAAAAATGGCCTCCAGGAGCAGTGGTTTTGTAGTACAGGCAACAAGCCCCAGCAATAACCCTGGAGGCAAAAAAAAAAAAAAAAAAAGAAAGAAAAGAAAAAAAATTTTTAAATGTATTTATTTATTTTTATAGAGACAGAGAGTACTGGAAAGTGGAGAGAGAGATAAAGAAGGAGGGGGGACGGGAAGTGTTGCACCAGGTTAAGCGTACATAGTACAAAGCATAAGGACCCACACAAGGATCCTAGTTCCAGCCCCCAGCTCCACCCCCTGCAGGGGGGTTGCTTTACAAGCAGTGAAGCAGGTCTGCAGATGTCTAACTTTCTCTCTCCCTCTCTATGTTCCCCTCCCCCTCTCAATTTCTCTCTGTCCTAACCAAAAAAATTTTTAAAAGCCACAGAAACAATGGCTTCATGGTACAGGCACCAAATCCCAATGATAATCCTGGAGGCAAGAGAGAGAGGAAGAGAAACACCTGCAGTACTGCTTCACTATTCATGAAGTTTCCATGAAGTAGAGGGAGACCAGGGACTAGAATCTGGGTCCTTGAGCATGGTAATATATGCACTCTACTGAGTGCACCACCACATGACCCCCAGAAATTAATCTTTCTATTTTAATTTAATTACTTTCTTATAGGCTCCATTTTAGAATACAACCACTCTGGGCTTCAACATGTTATTTAGGGATGGGAGGTAGCACAAGTACACAGACCATATGAGAAGGCTACCAAACCCTATTACCCATTTATACATCAAGTGAATGACTGGCATCCTTATGCCCCAGGAGAACAGAAAGAGCTGTATCTAGGGGGTCTGATTAGAGGAGGGACTGAGGACTGGGAGGGGCTGGAGTTGAGGACTGACTCAGGTCACGCGTCCCAATGACAGGCACAGGTCTGACTGGAAAGGGAGCAATGTGAGTCACAACTTGTTGGAGGGTGAACATGGTGTCTGAGGTTCCCTGAGAGAGAACTGGAGTTGGGGGTGGAAAGAAACAAAATGGCTGAGGTGTCTGCCTTTCCCTCTTCTTTTTGCTACCTGCTTCTTTTGTTTTCCTTTTTCTCTCATTCTTCCTTCCCTCCCCTCCTACTTTTTTCCCTTCCTTCCTTCTCCATTTTCTTTAAACATTGCTTCTGCAGTCCTATAGGCAGGACTGAATAGGACAATAGAAGGGAGGGAAGGAAGGAAGAATGAGAGAAAAAGGAAAACATCTTACCAATGATTTTAGTGACACACTTTATGTCTTACCAATGATTTTAGTGACACATCCACCTATATTAGTGCCACAAATTCACCTCTTGTCTTCTTAAATATTTTTCCTAACATAAAACTCACTGTTGTGAGACAGCCTATTTTCAAATATTTCTAACTGCAACAAGCTCCATCTCTCTGCAGATCTTGGCTCTATGTGCCAGTCAACAAAAATACAATAAGCGCTTTAAAATACATTTAGAATAAATATCTCTCTGGTCAGAATTCATAGCTCCCTTACTTATTCTTCATGTTCAGTGTTTTTTGCCATCCTTCAGTCTATAAGAGGACCTGGTCTAAGTGAATTCTAGCTAAATAAGTTTCTGTTCACCAGAATCAAGTTCATTTTAACTCTACCCTCTACTGATTGCTTCTGTGACAGAAAGTTGCCATTTCTCCACTCAAAGTCTACTTCAAGAGCACGTTCTATGTGCCAAGGCCACCTGAGGTCCAAGGACTTTAGCTCTGCATAACTGGAAAGATGGGTAATAAGGCAAACATATAAGCAAGCCAGGGAGGATGTGCCACAAAATAGAAATCTTTCCTTTCACAATCTCCCCCACAATTCTAAACTCTACAGAGTGCTTGTTTTGAGCTAGAACGCTTTGCTAATTATAGAACTAATCATCTTGTAGGCAAATGTCTTCTTTACAGATTTCATGAGCTTTATGCCTTTTGATCTTTACAAACACATCATAAAGGAAATGGGATGGGCATTAATTTGATCATTAAGCCCACTTACAGATGAAAGAAGCTGAGAGTTGTTACAGCAGCAGCTTAGCCCATGAGTGTGTGAGAGGTCCCTAATTCTTTGATACCCACACTCTTTGTGGCACTCCCTGGCTGTCACAAATTAATGGTTTTCCTGATAGTTTTTCACCTCTCCCAGCTTCTCAAGTCAGCTCTATTAGAGTCATTAGCAGTCTACACATCAGTTTTCGACAAATGAATGCCTCCATGTATTTATGTGATGCCTCTGTAGGTTTGCCACATGTATCTTGCATCTTGGTGTCATATTTAGCCATTGCAGTGAGGACAGCAAAGGGGGCAAGGAATGGGCTTGCCAGCACCAAGAGACAGTACCAACAGAGCAGGGAGATAGAGACATCTGGGGAGGTCAAGTGGCCAGCAGACAGGGGCAGCTGCACAGCTGGGGCAGAAGGCTGTGGAAACTGTGGGATGAGCAGAGTGGACCTCCAGCGATGGAGGAGGTGGCTTCTCCTGGAAGCCTGTTAAATGAGGTGGGAAAATGCCTCTGACTCCTTCACTACACACTGCTTTTGCTCAGCCTCTCAGTCCTTCTTTCTTCTGCTGGTCCAGGTCACCTGGGGACAGCCCAAATAATACATCATCTTTTTTCAAAAGAAAGATCTTAGGGGCCAGGCAGTGGTGTACCTGGTTAAGTAAACACATAAGTGAACACATTACAGTGTGCAAGGATCCAGGTTCAAAGTCTCTGGTCCCCACCTGCAGGGGAAAGCTTCATGAGTGGTGAAGTAGAGCTGCAGGTGTCTCTCTGTTTCTCTATGTTCCCCTCCCCTCTCAATTTCTCTCTGCTTCTATCCAATAATAAATGAATATATTTAAAAAAATAATCCTTTAAAAATAAATAAACAACGCAGGTGGCGCAAAGCGCAAGAACCGGAGTAAGGATCCCAGTTCAAGCCCTGGCTCCCCACCTGCAGAAGCATCGCCTCACAAACAGTGAAGCAGATCTGCAGGTGTCTATCTTTCTCTCCCCACCCCCCCATCTTCCCTTCCTCTCTCCATTTCTCTCTGTCCTACCCAACAACGACAACATCAATAACAACAATAATAACTACCACAGTAAAACAAGAAGGGCAACAAAAGGGAATGAATAAATAATAAAAAATGAAAAAAACTTTAAATAAATAAACAAATAAGTAAGTAAATAAAGGTTTTTTTAAAGATCTTACACAAGACATGTCTCATTCATTCTCTTCTTGGCTCTCTAGTTGTCCTCTTACATAACTTTTTAAATTATTATTATTATTGCCATCAGGATTATCACTGGGGTTCAGTGCCTGCACAATGAATCCACTTCTCCCAGGTAGGGAGTGAAGGCTTGAACCCAGGTCTTTGCACATGGTAAAGATATTAACTGTGCACTGAACCAGGTGTGTCACTGCCCAGTCCCTTTCCATGACCTTTCTATGATACTTAGACACGTGGGTATTTATTAATTCCTTTTGTTAGCAGGTACTATTCAGTCACCTAGACCAGGACCCAAACAGAGAGGCTCAGATGCATTTGCCATGGAGAAGGTAAAAGGGTTTCTGAAGGACACTAGACAAGAGGGAGGGGTGGCAGGAAGCAGGCTCAGAACTGGAATCAAGATTAAATCAAAGGAAACCTGAACTTGAGCAAGAGAAAGTAGCAGTGATGCTGCCACACACATGGGAGCAGAGGCTTGTTATCTTTGCTCCTCCTGACTTTGGCCAATTGGATCCTGATTCTGCAGAAGGTCATCCTTTCTGTACTAACACGGCCATAGCAGCAGAAAGTCAAAGTGTCTGAGTTGCAATGACTATTGGGAGCAGAAAGGCAGTAGGGTCTGGAGGCTGCTAAGGGAGCTTCTTTGCCAGGCACTCAGTAGCTAGACTCCATTTTTTTCCAGTGAGCAGCATGAGTTGTCCTTAAAAATGGCAAGTGAGATGAAAATAAAATGTAAATAAGAAGAGGAAAGAGCAAAGTAAAAAATCTTAAATTAGAAGATTCCAGTTCAGAAAAGCTTCAATTGGTTCCATGATATTTGATTTTTTTTTTTTTTCAGAGCACTATTCAGGTCTGGCTTGTGGTAGTGGAGAATTGAATCTGGGACTTTGGAGCCTCAGGCATAAAAGTCTTTTTACATAACTATTATGTTACTGCAATTGAGATTCTTTTTAAAAATTTTATATTATCTTTATTTACTGGAGAGAGACAGCCATAAATCAAGGGGGGGGGTAATAGAGAGGATGGAAGACAGAGAGAGACACCTGCAGCACTGCCTCACCACTCGCAAAGATTTCTCCCTGCAGGTGAGGATGGGGGACTTGAATCTGGGTCCTTGTGCATTGTAATATGTGCCCTTAACCAGGTGCACCACCACAGGGCCCCAAGAACTGAGATTCTCATGAAGAAAACTGCAAGAGAAATGAGGCAGAAAGATTTTTTTCATGAGATTCTGCAGTACAAGAGATGGTTTCATAATTTTGCACTACATGTCCCAGTTGACAGTGTTTTCACATATCTTGGTTCCCTCATTAAATCTTCAGAACCTGTGAACAATTTTGTTTCACCAACCAGGATGAGGCACTGTGGGTGGAGTGTGGTGGGCTGTCCAAAGCTACGTGAGACCAGGCATGTGACCTGGCAGATACTCTCTGGCTCCTTGTTGACGATTTATATCTTCCCACCAGCTCATGTCATCTACATCCCTTCATCTGTTCCTCATTTGAGATGTATTCAGCTTCTCCTCTTGCTCTTTCTTCTCCTCCTCCTTCTCCTTTTATTTTCTTTTTAGATTTGTATATGTTTGTTTTGATGACACTGCTAGAAAGACCAGAGCACCACTCAACTCTAGCATACAGTGGTACAGGGGACAGAACCTGGGGCCCTAGGGGTCTCAGACACACAAGTCCGATGCTCTAGTGCTGAGCTGGCTCCCCAACCTGAGCTCCCCTTCTTACCTGCACTCCTGTCTATGGCTCCCAGTGGTCTCCGTCCACCTGGAACTGGAATTTCTGTCCTCTTTCCAGCCCTGGGCTCCCTCCCCACCACCATCTGTGTGTAGTCCTGGGTTATGTTTCTTCTTGCAGGTCCTGGCAGTCCTCAGCTTAGACCCTGAGACTCTCAGCGCGGTTTGAGGTGGTGTGACTAGTGTCCTAGAGAGAGGAATTCAGCAAAATCTAAACAAAAGAATTATGTGCATAAAGTGAGAGGGTCTTGCTGCCACCTCTTTGAACAGGAAAATCAATTCAACAAATATTTATTGAGCACTTACTCGGCACAAGGCATGGTCTGTATATTAAAAAGAAAAATGGTATGGCCTTGAAGTGGTGGAAATAATAAAACCATGGTTCAACCAATTTGTAAACGTCCAAGAGAGGACAGGGAACAAGGTAGGCTCCATAAAGTGCTTGTCCAATCAGACTAATCTCTATATTTATTCCAGAGTCAGAATAACAGCATCTTGAAGGATATGCCACCCTCTTAGACATCTGGATGACTTCAGTCCCCAAAGCCAAAAAATGAGCTGCAAGATGAACTACAGCACCTAAGGGAAGGGCAGACCGAGGAGGCAGATGGCCACTAGGAGGCAGGCTCCCCCTGGAGTAGAATTCCAGGGGAAGAGGCTCCCAGGCTGGAAGGCAAAGCTTCCTGAGGAATATTCTTGCTGTTTCCTTCTCCTTGGCCACCTTCCCAGGCCACCTTTTTGAGCATTTAGTATCCACTGTGACTCCATGTGCCTTTCTTTCCTGCAGAACAGCCATTGTCTGTGCTTTTCTTCATTGCACGTGACAGACACTAAGATATTGATTTCCTTGTTAACGGGGCAGTGTGGCAGAGACGGTCTATCTCATCTTCCTCCATTTTCTGTGATATTCCAAGAATCAAGTTATTCAATATTTTCAGGTGGAGGGAGGTAATCTAAGAAGGATATTGCAAAGTTAACATGACTGCTGTCAAGAACAAGGAAAAGAGCATGCTGAGTTGGAGCAGGGAGGAATTTTTCCACTGTCTTGTGAATTCTTAGCTCAAGTTCTAGTTTGCATTTCCTCGATAAGCAAATCTCTTAACTTTCCCAAACTCTGCGTGTCTTTTCTGTAAAATGAGTGCAAAACTGACCGAAGCTTTTTGTAATGGCAAAGCAAACAACAGTTCAGCCACAGTTCGCAGGCACTGTTGTGAGCCCTGACATTATTTCATTTAACACTTAAAGCACTCTTGTGTCTCACTATATGGCATGCAGCTATGGTTCTTATCCCCACTTCCAGAGAAGTAAAGTAGAGAGACTTTAGATGAACTATCATATGCATTTTTGTTTTGTTTTTGTCGCCACCTGGGTTATCTCTTGGGCTAATTGCCTGCACAATTAATCCACTGCTCCTGGCAGTCATGTGTTTTTTCATTTGATAGGACAGATAGAAATTGAGAGCAAAGGGATAGAGAAAGAGAGACATCTGCAGATCTGTGAAGTATCCTCCCTGCAGGTGGAGCACAGAGGCTCAGACCCGGGTCCCCAGGCATGATAATGTGTGTTCGTAACAGGGTGTCCACCACCCAGCCCCACTAACGTATTTTTTTTATTACTTCTGAAGCAGCCTGTGCAAGGATGATTGAGGTTATTAGCTCAAGTTGAATGCATTAATCTGGTGGAGAGATGCTTTCTTTAGTTTCAGAGGAAATTAATAGCTAGTTCTTCTTGCACTAAATGGGGAAAATTGAGACTTGGAGACCTATAAGTTATGTTGGCTTACTTAAATAACTAACATTAAAACAAGGCCATTAATATCAGCTAATTTAAATAAGGTAGTTAATGTTGACTTGCTGTCGTGTGTTAATACTCAGAGTTCTGGCTTCATGGCACAATAAACAGAAAATCACTTGGGCTGATTTAAATAGGGCAGTTAGGAAAAGAGTGGGAGAGAGCTACACGAATCTGAGCACCAGTAAGAAAGGAAGGAAAGCTCCTTTCTCTGTGCTGAGCGAAGCACGGGAGAAGAAATGTTTAAGGGCTCTAAGCACCTTTTCTGGCAGGAAAGAAGTAGCTTTTCTGTCTGTGTACCACAGAAGGTTGGTCTGAGTTGTGCCAATTCTGTGCAGAGCCTGTTACCTGGGCTGCCACAGAGAAGTGGGCAGCAGAGCCTCCCCTGAGGGGTCCAAATAGCCCCACCTGTTTTGAAGATACAAAGCTAAATGCCCGATAGACATTTTTTTCATCTTTATAATTACAACTATCAGCTCCTTTTTTAAAAAAAAAAACAAACCATTTTTATTTGCTATTAATAGTGGTTTACAAGAGTGTAAGAGGACAGTGGTTGGGCAGTGACATAGCCTTGCACTAGGTGCAAGGACCTGGCTTGAAGCCCCCACTTCCTACCTGCAGGGTGAAGCTTCATAAGCAGTGAAGCAGTACTGCAGGTGTTTCTCTTTCTCTCTCCCTCTTTATCTCCCCTTTCCCTCTCACTTTCATTCTGTCGAAAGAGAGAGAGAGAGAGAGTACAAGATATAGTTCCACACTGCACCTACCACTGAAGGTATGTCCTTGCTCCCAATATAACCACCATCATTCTCACAAAGTCTATGAGACAGTTTGTTTACTTCTGATGTTTTTTCTTTGAAAGCTCATGTATTTCAGTTCTCTATACTCCTTATATGAGTGAAACCATCCAGTAGTTGTTTTTCACCTCTTTACATATTTTACTAAACATAAAATTTCCATCCATCTTTTCCCAAAGAACACAATATCACTCTTTTTTTTTACACCACAGAACAGTATTCAATAATATCTATACTCCACAACTTTTTTATACAATTGTCTGTTAATGGGCATTTAGGCTGTTTCTACTCTTTGGCTATTGTGAATAATGCAGCTATAAGTATAGGGGTGCATATGTCCCAAAGAAGTAGTATTTTCATGTCCTTTGGATATATGCTTAAGAATGGTATCTCTGGATCATAACATAATTCTTTTTTTTTAACCAGAGTACTGTTCAGCTCTGGTTTATAGTGATGCAGGGGACTGAACCTGGGACTTTGGAGCTGCAAGCATGAGAGTCTCTGCGTAACCATTATGCTATCTACCCCAACACATAACTCAATTTTTCAAATATACTATTATGTCTCAAGCAAAGTGACTCCTCCGTTTAAATTACCACACTATCTTTGAAGTGACAGCATGTCTTTTTATTTAAAACTTACAAGCCTGGGTTAATTTAGGGACAATTATCTGACTGATTTCCTCTCCCATAAAAAAAAAAATGTCTAACAAAAAAATATCTGGTGAGGGGAGATATTCAGACTCCCATGAATATATTTACCTGGGGCCCTTCCAGCTTAATCACATGGCTGGTTAGTGGCAGAGGCAGGACTGGAAGCCTTTGTGGACTTCAGAATTTTATATAAGAAGTCGTGCTGACATGGCTCCAGTGTGAGCCCTCTCTCTCACTGGGTGAGGGAATGTGAGCACAGTTCTGTCTCTGTGACTGTTTCCTTCTGAGACTGCTGGGAGGAGGAAACAAGCTGATGCACATGAAGTTCAGCATGAGCCTGGCACAGAGTCACAGTTGAACTGTTGCTGGACTCTAATGCTTTGCTTGGTACTCGAGGATTAATTCTGCCTATCTCATTCTTTTGAAGTGGTCTTTCCCCCTATTAAAAAAAACTGTATAGCTGACATACAATATCTTGCTCATAGTCAGAACATACACTTTAATGAGTTTTGATATCAGTGCAAACCCATGAAACTGTCACCAGGATCAATATAACAAAATACCCACCACCTCACTCCACCCAGCAGTCTCCCTGTACCCTTTTGCGCTCCATCCTTCTCTCTCCCTTTATCTCCCCAGCAAACATTGATCATGTTTCCTGTCATTATAGATAAGCGTGTTTTTTTCCCTAGAGTTTTTGTGAACAGAGCCCTACCATATGTACTTGCTTTTTGTCTGGTTTCTTTTACATGGCATTCATTATTTTGAACTCATTTATTTATATATTTTTACTAGAACATTGTTCAGCTCAAGTCTGTGGTGGTACCAGGGATTAAACCTAGGACCTCAGAGCTTCCGGCATGAAAGTCTTTTGTGTAACCACTATGCTATCTATGGGACCCCATTCTATTATTGACGTGGGATTTTTTAATAAAATAAATAAATAAATAAAGTTAAGAGAGAGAGAGAAAGAGCACAGACTAGAACAGAGAGAGGGAGAAGGAAGGAGAAAGAGAACTAGAACAGAGCATCATTCTGACACAGGCAATGCCAGGGATCAAACTGTGAACTTCATGCTTTCAAACCCTTTATCCATTGCACCATCTACTGGATTTATTGTATTTTAATGTTTTTCCTTTACTTTGAGTATGGTGGACAAAGCATTTCCAGGTTAAAGACACAGACCAGTGGAAGTCATCTTCAGAGTCCTGGTGGCAATTGCAGGTGGGTGTGAGCTGATGGTGGGCTGAGTGTTAGCTGGGGCTTCTAGCTCTTGTATTCTGGGCATTTATATGGTCCCTGTGGCCCTGCAAGTGCAGGCAGTTCCAGAGCAGGAGTATTTAAAGGGTACAAATCACGTGGTCTTTTCGTACTCCATGAGCCAGGCCCTACCCCTGAGAAGTCACAGGTCTGAAGTGTGTTGTGGTTGAAAACTGCATCTGAAGTGATGTCACTCATTGGTAAAAGTCTCCCAGTCAGTGATACTTAAGGCAAGAAAGGAAGAGAGTCCCAGTGGCCTGTAGTGGAAGCATCACTTCTCATAGAGACAATGGGATGCTCTGTCATGTCTGAAATATATTTGGAGGTGTCTGTAGGCAGTTGTGAATGTGGCACCCAGAGCTTTAATGGCCACACATGGAAATAAGACAGTTCCTGGGGTTATTTCAGTATCTTAAACACATGTGACAAGAGTCACCATGTGTCTTGTGAACCAGGAAACAAACAAGGGTGGGGTTTCACCTGTCTGCACATGTGACTGCCGAAAACCACATTCAAGAGGGCACACAAATCAATAACGAAAATGAGACACTCAACTTAACCACAAAGAGCTATTTTTGCTCATCCCAAATTGCTCTGTTTCTGTAAGCAGCTATTTTCATGGCAAAGACAGCCTCTTCCCTGGCTATGTATAGGGCGGCTCAGCAATTTAAAAAACAAGTGGGAAGAGAAAAGAAATCTGCAAATAGGCTCACACCCCAGGGATAAATCTGAGGCACTTCGGAAGGTGGTGTAAGTTGGTTCTTTCCCCAAATATCTGGCCTCTTCAAATTCCACCCATGGGTTGGAAACCATCAGGAAATAAATAGACATACACGTTGGAGGGTCACTTTCTAGTAAGTGCTCAGTGTTTAAAAATAGGGATTTAAAAGGAAATGTCTCCTCTGTGTCTAGTGGTGGCGGTTCCTGGGCTGTCTTTTGCTCCAGTACCCAGGGACTGCGTTTAGATGACAGGTGAGGGGAAGCGCGTGTCTATTTTTAAAGCTCTGTTTTTCTGACTGTTGCCAGGGAGAATGTGAACAAAAGAAGTGCACAGAGACGAGAGACGGGAAGGTCACCTCAAATGCTGGTTCAGTGAGTCACTCAACAATTATTTACTGATTCCACTGCCCAAAAATATACTGGATCTGCCTTCTTCGCTGCCATGTTTATCCAGGTAGCCATTATTTTTTGCCTTGACTATGAGGACTTCCTGTTTTCCCCTGCGGTTCCTCCAGTACTCCATTCCCTACCCTATAGTCAGAGCTGAGTTGTTCTGTTTCTTTGTTTGTTTGCTTTTTGTTTGTTCATTTTTCTTTTCTTTCTTTGTCAGTGAGTGAAGGGCTCATATTGCCAGCTCCGTTTTTCAAAATTCTGTATTTCTTGAGGAGTAGGGGGAAAGAGAGGAGGAGGGAGAAACACCAAACACCATCCTACCACCCAGGGACCTCTGTTGGTACTGTTCACAGTGCTCCTGAATGGTACCAAGGATTGAATCCAGGATCTGAGGTATGTGCTCTATTACTGAGCACACTCCCAGGCCCCTAGAGAGAAAAGCTTTCAGATAGTGGACATTAGAGTGAATCACACCCAGGAAAAATAGAAGTGTGCAATAAAAGGTCTGGAAGCACACCTACCAAACTGTTATTAGTGGGTATCCCTAGAGAAGGACTCACTGGGAGACCTGGATGATTATACTATATTGTTTGAATGTTATCAAGTGAGCTTTATTTCTCTTTCATAATTTAAAAGGAACTCTCAAATATTTAATTTGGATCCTACTTCTTAAGAGCTCTTAATCTTGCATGAGGTTTCCAGACAGTGAAAATTCCAGGAATTATGCTCACTTGTAATGGTCCTATGGGGCAGAATGTATCAGCACAGATGAAAAGTGGATGGGGAGATTGACATTAGGAAACACAGAACTTTGGTGGTGGGTATGATGTGGAATATGCCTGTAATCTCACAATTTTGTAATCCACTGTTAATCTCTCTCTCTCTCTCTCTCTCTCTCTCACACACACACACACACACACACACACCATCAAGATACCTCACCTAGATAGTGCACTTACTTTGTCATGCCCATGAGTCAAGCTCAAGTCCAATCCCCACAGCCCTGGAGGAAGCTTCAGTGCTGTGTTGTCTTTTTAAAATATATTTTATTAGTGATTTAATAGTGACTTAAAAGATGACAAGATAATAGAGATAAAATTCTACAGCGCTACTGCCACCAAAGTCTGTGCCCCCTACCACTTCCAATGTAACTACCATATTTCTCCCGAAGATCATAGATAAGAGTTGACTATATATATTGAATATATTTTTGTATTTTCAAATTCATGTGTTTCAACTGTCTGTATTTCACATATGAGTGAAATCATCCTCAGTTGCCCTTTCCTTCCTTATTAACTTCACTAAGCATAATCACCACCAGTCCCATCCATTTTGTTCCAAAGGACACAAGCTGTGCTTTGTTATCTTTCCCTATCTCCCCCGTCTATCTTTATCTGAAAAGGTCAACCCAGAGCAGTGAAGTCAGGTAATAAGAAAGAAAAAAAAAAAAGAATAAGAAAGGAAGGAATGAAAAAGAGAGAAAAGGAAAGGAAAGGAAAGGAAAGGAAAGGAAAGGAAAGGAAAGGAAAGGAAAGGAAAGGAAAGGAAAGGAAAGGAAAGGAAAGGAAAGGAAAGGATAAACCATTCTGCTCAAAGTTTGCCTATGGACATGCACGGGCAGAGAAGGCCAGTGCAGAGGTACTGAGGCAGCTTCCCTTTGCTGAAAGTGGTGGCCCTGATTTAAATACCACATGCCAGCAGAGTCCCTGTAGTTCTGTAGCTCCATCAATACGTTAGAAAGCACAAACTTTGAGCCCCTTTGTTCCACAGGGGACCCAGTAGCAACCTAGTTTCATTTATTTCTAACTCTAATTTTTTTTTTTTTTTGCCTCCAGGGTTATTGCCAGGGCTTGGTGCCTGCACCATGAATCCACTGCTCCTGGAGACCATATTTTCCCCTTTTGTTGCCCTTGTTTTTTTTTAATCATTGTTATGGTTATTATTGTTGTTGTTGCTGTTGCTGTCATTGGATAGGACAGAGAGAAACCGAGAGAGGAGGGGAAGACAGAGAGGGGGAGAGAAAGATAGTTACCTGCAGACCTGCTTCACCGCCTGTGAAGTGACTCCCCTGCAGGTGGGGAGCCGGGGGCTCGAACCAGGATCTTTATGCCTGTCCTTGCACTTTGCTCCATGTGCGCTTAACCCATGGCACTACCGCCTGACTCCCTCTAACTCTAATTTTTATCAGACAAGTACACTTCCAGGACCCTGTCTTCTGTTGGTAAGCTGGTTATCCCTGAATAGCTTTCCTTAGTCATCATTTTCCTTAGTCATCACTGCCTTTTCAAATGGGCTCATTCTCCACTTCCAAGAGTGTTTCTCTGCAAACTTTTTATGACTGAGCTCTGCAGTTATTAGGAATTGGCGGTAAAGCATCCCCAGCAATCTAGTTTCAACAGTGACCCTGAAGGACATTCAGACACTTGATTTAGAAGGTCTCTCAGTGCACCAGGCTAAAAACCTGGGCCAGTGATGCCAAAGCTGTAGCTCCCCTATACTTCTTGATCTACTGCTGCAGAGTGCCAAACCCTATCTGGCAATCCAGCAGCCTAGTTAAAAGGAATATTTTTTCAGTGACAAAAACATTGAACTGAGTTTGCCTTCAGAGTTGAAAGAGGAAAATAATAGCTCATAGTGGCTCCTTGTGAGTGTGTTAATACTCAGAGTTCTGATTTCTTGGTGTGAGAAGTGGCTAGTCGCAGAAGATAATATAAATGAAAAGATCATGGCAGTTATGAAAAAAGTGTGTGGGGGGGACAGTTAAAATTTACATATATTCATATGCATTTTCTTTTTCTATAAGAGTCATACCTGGGACCTCATTCCACAAGTCCTTTGTTTTATCACTGGATTATTTTCCCAATTCACTCATTCCTATAGATGAGATAGAAAGAGAGAGAGAGAGAGAGAGAGAGAGAACATGGGGGAGCAGTTTCATACATGTACTGTGCTGCTGAACGCCCCCACACACTGGCCCAATTTGTGTGTGTGTGTGTGTGTGTAATGAGAGAGATAAACAGAAAGAAGAGAGACAGGAAGAGACACCAAAGCTCTACCAACCATGGAGTTCTACCTACTTTTATCTTCATTGCTCTTTACTGTTTTAACCCAGGACCTCACACACAGAGAAGGAATATGCTATACTTCCTGGTCCCATATTCTTATTTTCTTAAATAATGAGTTTTTTTTTTTTTTTTTTTTTTGGATAAGGTGCATGCCTTTCCATATGCTGCCACCACATGGGAGCCTCCAGTGCACTGGGAACAGCTCTTGTGCTGTGATGTGTGTGTGTGTGTGTGTGTGTGTGTGTGTGTGTGTGTGTGTGTGTGTGTGTGTGTGTGTATGACAGAGAGCAGCAGCCTAGGAGTGGTGAAATCATATATGCATGAGAGTCCTCAAAGGAGGGAAGAAGATGGAGGGAAAGAGAGAGAAAGAATCTTAACTTCAATCCCCACAAGTGTTTCAGTACTCAGTGCAGACCGGCCTCTTTTGTTGACCCAGCCATCTGTCTGCAGGTGTTAACATAGCTCAGGCCAGACTCTGCATGTCATTCAAGGCAAGCCATTCAGTGTTGTCACCTTGACTCTCTGCCACCCTCAGCACAAGTCCTTGTTAGAAATGTCCTCTTCAGCTGTTGACCAACCAATGACTTGGTATTTCTTCCCTTCATTCAATCACCTGAAAGAGTAGGCACAATGCAAGTGTTGATGTCAAGTTGTGGGAATATAGGTAGATAAATAGACAAATAGGCATAGATACAGCTGTATATCTGTGAAGAGAGAAGTGAAATAAAATGCTAATGCATTGGGAATCTAGATAAAAGAGATTATACTCTTTTTGCATAGCTCCTGTAAAACTGAGAATACTTCAGGATAAATTACAAAATTGGCTTATAAAACAAACATGTTCTGAGGTTGATCTCCATGCCCTCAGACTATGGACAGAGGAAGGAGATCATCTTAAGAAGCTCTAGCCATTATTCATTTCAGCAAAGCAAATGCAACCCCCTCCCCCTTCTGCTGACCAGTGCAAAAAACCAAAACTAAAGTAAAATAAATGTTTAAATAGCTCGTGAGAGTCAGTAAGAAACTGGTCCTGCTTGGGAAGGCACTAAGAAGTAACTCTTTATAGACAAGACAATCTTGAAGCAAATTACTGATTTGTGCCAGGGTACAGAAAAGATTGTAAAAAAAAAAAAAAAAGTTGAAAGGAACCCATTGCAAATAGTTGAAGCTAATCAATGTCAGAACAAAAGCATTTTCATCTACCTTCCCCCTAGTTACTGTATTACTTGACTGAGGAAATACTGATTTGTAGTATTACTGGTGTCACAAGAATGCATTTCCGCATTTCCCTAAGACAGGTGTGTGTATACATACCTCACCTTCCATCAGATTGTCGTTTTGTTCCACCATAGAAACCTAGATTCCTCAACATCCCCTCAGTGCTTCTCCCCTTCCTCTTCTGAGTCCCCAAATCTACTGCAGTAGACCACAGTCCCCTGAGGTTACAGCCTGCATTACCCTTGCTTTGTTTCTTAGATCTCATCTATAAGGAAGATCATCCAATATCCATCCTTCTGACTTATTTCCATCAGTGTATGCCCTTTTCTAAATAATGGCAGTGAAATATTCACAATAGCCAATGAGTGGAAGCAGCCTAAATTTCCATTAACAGATGACTGACTAAAGAAGTTATGGGACATATATTCCATGGAATACTACTCTGCAGTCAAAAAAGAAGATACTGTGTCCTTTGGGGCAAAATGGATGGAACTGAAGATGATTATGCTTAGCAAAGCAAGAGATGAGAGACAACTACCAGATGATTTCACTCATGTGCAGTCTAGAGATCTGATTTATATGAACTTGTCAAAAAAAATTAAAAAAAAACAGAAACAAGCAAACTGTTGATAAGACTTATGACAATGATTGTGGCTATCTTTCAGAGGGTGGAGATACAGAATTTGGTGGTGTGGAAATATATATACACTAATCTTACAATCTTGTAACAAACTATTAATAACAAATACAAATTTTAAAAAATAAAATAAATATTGGTGGAGCTGGATGGTGGCACACCTGGTTGAATGCACATGCTACAATGCACAAGGACCCAGGTTCAAGCCCCTGGTCCCCACCTGCAGGGAGAAAGCTTTTTGAGTGGTGAAACAGTGTTGCAGGTGTCTCTCTGTCTCTTTCCCTTTCTGTCACCCCCTTCCTTCTCAATCTTTATCTAAATAAATAAATATTGACACTGAAAGAGACGGCAAAGTGGAGCATAGAGTTCAAGTGTAGGAGTTGAACATGGGAGGTCCAAATTTAGACTTCTCCATTTTGTTTGTTTGTTTGTGCGTTGCCACCAGGGCTATGGCTGGTGTTCAGTGCCTGGATGACAAACCCACTGCTCTTGGTGGCCATATTTATCCTTCTTATTTTAGAATAGAGACGGGGGGGGGAGGGACAAGAGACACATGAACCCTGCTCCATTGGCTATCAAGTTCTTCCCCGCAGGCAAGGACCAGGGTTCTCACACATGGTAGGTAACTTGTTTACTTCACAAGTTGCACCACGGCCTGGCCCCACATCTTCAGTTTCTACCCACGTATTTTCAGGCAATTTACCCAGTCTTTCTGGACCTTGGTCTCTTCAACCTATAGGATAACAATAGCAGCTTCCTTTGACCATAGGGAGACTTGATGTAATACCATCCTGAATTTGGGAGATATTCTATAAACACCTGTTGCCTTGCTTTCTGTGAAACATCTGGAAAGTCTTCAAGCCCACTGAATCCTTGGGCCTGACTCTAAGAACCATCTCAGCAGACAATGAGACCCTGTTCCAGCTTTATCTGTGTCTCTCTGGGTCCAGGACTCCTGTAATGTGTGATGCCTTCACCTTCACGGCATTTAAAAAAAATTTTTTTGCCTTCAGGATAATTACTGGGGCTGAGTGCCAGCATCACAAATCCACTGCTTCCAGTTGCTATATTTTTTCCATTTTTACTTGATAAAAAAGAGAGAAATGGAGAGGGGAGGGGATGATAGAGAGGAAGAAAGAAGGATAGACACCTCAGACCTGCCTCACAGCTGGTGAAACAACCCCCCTGCCGTGGGGAGCCAGGGGACTCAAACCCGGATCCATGTGTTGGTCCTTGCACTTCTTACTATGTGCACTTAACCCAGTGCATCACAGCCCCTTCTCCCCCCGCCCACCTTGTTTTACTCCAGGGTTATCGCTGGGGCTCGGTGCCTGCACTACAAATCCACTGCTTCTACAGTCATAATTTTTTTTTCTTATTATTTTTTTTTAGGAAGGACAAAGAGAAATTGAGAGGGCATGGGAGATAGGGAAAGAGAAAGACACCTGCAGACCTGCTTCACCTCTTGTGAAGGGACACCCCTCCAATGAGGGGAGCTGGGGTTCAAACCCAGGATCCTTGCATGGGTCCTTGAGCTTCAAACTATGTATGCTCAAACTGGTGTGCTACCACCTGATGCCCTATTTCTACCAGACAACGCTTCATCTCACAACACCAAGTCTGGGCAATACTTGTGACATGCCCAAATTTATTATTTTTCCCTTGAAGACATTTCCCTCCACTCCTCATGGCTTATAAGCTAAGGAAACCAAGAGGAGAAAATATTCGTCTGTCTCAGCCTGTCTGCAAAAGAGGAGCAACACAGCAAGAAATTGGACTAAGATGGATTTTTGAAGGACTGAGTTTAATAGCAAGAAACCAAATAAATCTCAAACAAAGTGTCCACAAGACATAGGGACAGTGCTTTGGCCCCTGCCTTGTAAAAGCTGTTTTATCCTGAGTGGGACGTGTGTGTCATCTTTGTAAAACCAGCCTGATATTAGGGCATACACTTATCCTCTCTCTTTCCTCCTGCCATTTTTCATGGACAGTAAGGGCATATCGCCTATTTAGGATAAGCCTCAGAATCATCTCACATCTCACCTTTTACTATCCTATCCCTTGGGATAGAAGAGAGAGGAGAGGAGGATGGATCTGCTAGGATTTCAGGCTCTCACACAAGTTGCTCTAAACCCAGGAGGACAAGAAGAAGGACAGAGGATAAAAAGGGCCAAGAGTAGCTCAGTAACAGAGCAAATGCCTGCATGCATAAGGTCCTGACTTTGATTCCCTGCGTTTTGAGTAACGGTGCTCTGATCTCTTTAATAAAAATTTAAAATTAAATTAAACAAATATGGGGGCCAGGTGGTGGTACACCCAGTTGAGACCACATATTACAGGACAGAAAGAAGGACCTGGGTTCAAGCCTCTGTTGCTCAACTTTAGGGGGAAGCTTCACAAGTAGTGAAATAGTGCAGTGCTACAGGTGTTTCTATCTCCTCCTCCCCTCTTAATTTCTCTTTGTCTCTATTCTAAATAAATAAATATAGTAAAAAAAAATTAAACAAACATGCTCCTCAAGGAACAGTCCATTGAAAGATACTCCTTGAAATATGTGAAATAATGCTGCTTTAAAAGAATTGATTTTCCCTTTTTATATATTACCAAGAAAATACAGTTATAATAGCAATTTTAAGTAAATTCACATAAACCAAAAAATAGTAAGAAAAAATTATAATCTTTCTGACATAAACATCTGTCCTTGAAAAAAGCACATGATCTTCTTATGAGATCATATCAAATCACTTCTCACTTAACAGAATCACAAAGTATCCTTAAGAGTCCTTGAAGAGAAAAAAATGATCTCTGTTATACTGTGGGGAGGAACACAAACTGTGGAATACAATGTGGAAAAGCCTTACATAACATAACTAAAAATGAAAATACCTTATGATTCAGCAATACCATTCTTTAGTATACATTTGGTGGAAATGAAAACACTATTTCAAAGGGACAAGTTCATCTGTCTCTATGTTCAGAGCCACGTGATTCCCAATGGTCAAGGAGTGGAGGCAATCTAAATGTCTATGGACAGATGATTGAATGAGGAAGCGATGGGCTATATCAATGGAATACTGCTCTGCAATGTAAAAAGATGCTATCATAACCGTCTGGACAAAATGGAAACTTAAAGAAGTAAGTAAGGAGGTAAAAGGTAGCTACCAGATGGTTTTGCTTATCAGTGGAATAGAAATAATTAAAACATATGAACTAACAAAGAAAACAAAGCTGTCTCTAAGACTTTATCAGAACTATAGTGAGTATCTGATTTAAGGACACAGAACTTTGGTGGTGGGTATGGTGTGAAACTATCTCCCTATAATCTTGTAGGCCATTATGCAATCACTAATAAAACTTGTTTTTTAATTTTTTATTTATGAAAAGGAAACACTGACAAAACTATAGGATAAGAGGTGTACAACTCCACACAATTCCCACCATCAGAACTCTGTATCCCATCCCCTCCCTTGATAGCTTTCCTAGTCTTTAAACCTCTAGGAGTATGGACCCAAGGTCATTGTGGGATGCAGAAGGTGGAAGTCTGGCTTCTGTCATTGCTTCCCCTCTAAACATGGGCGTTGACAGGTCAATCAATATTCCCAGCCTGTCTTTCTCCTTCCCTAGTGGGGCGGGGCTCTGGGGAAGCAGGGCTCCAGGACACATTGATGGGGTCATCTGCCCAGGGAAATCTGGTTGGCATCATGGTAGCATCTGGAGCCTGGTGACTGAAAAGAGAGTTAGCATATAAAGCCAAACAAATTGTTGACTAGTCATGAACCTAAAGGCTGGAATCGTGCAGATGAAGAATTGGGGGTGTCTCTGTTTTGTAGATAGTTAATAGTCCTATTTTAGTTATATTACAAAAAGCCCATGAGTATACTAGTTTTTTTTTTCCCTGAGCCTCAAATCTGATATGCAGGTGGATCCAGCATCAAGCAATGCAGGGGACCTGGTGTAATGACCAACAATGGTCTGGGGAGATGATGGCTGGAAAAAAAAGGACCAGAAAGCTGGATCAGGGAAGAAAGTAGTTCCCAAATATGGGAAAGGTGTATAAATATTGTTGACCGTAAACCCCATCGGTTGGATCTGATCTGGGGCCCATATTCATCTTAGGAGCCTATGTGAACTCTGCATCCCTGTAGATCTGAGCTCATATTCTGTGGTCATGAGTAGGAATGTTCCAAGCTGTCCCAATTTCAGTACACATCTTCCTCAGGTGGTGCATAAAAGTATGTTATCCAGCCTCCCTTTGGAGGATAGAGCATTCTCTACTATTGTTGATCCATGTTGAGGGCAAGATCCTATGTCTATTGTGTTGTTCCTGACAGAGATGACTGGTAACATTGTGGGGAAGGGTTCATTCAAGGTCTAGGCCCATCATGTCTATTTGGGAATCTCAGGACTCCCTGACTAGGGCCCCAACTGATGGGGTGTCCTGATAATGACTAAAGAGTCATTGTTAAAGTATGCACGTCTCTTGACCTTATTCAGCTTTTGCAGTCCTTTCTTTGATAAGGTTAGCTTTGTGAGTGAGAAAAACTGTAACAGGAAGTAGGTGAGGAGGGTATCTAAGTCTAAGTGGATGCTATTTCATTATGAACTTTATACTGACTCACTGCAGACTATTGTGTATTTGGCAAAATATATACCTGAAAACAAAAGTACACAACAGTCTGCGCTGTCTTGAAATATAAAGAACAAAAATTGGGCTGAAGCAATGTATCAGCAGTATCGAGTATGCACAGGGCATTAGGTTTATGCCAAGACATTGCATTAAAGCAAGCAAGCAAATAAGAACAAAAACAGAGAGCTAGAAGGAGATGGTCCTAAACAATTCTCTGTGGCCATTTTATTGTGTTCCTTAGGACCACCATTTGCTTAGCTGTATTTCTAGTGAAGAATTTTTAGGATATTCCCCATATTTTTATTATATAGACAGTGAATGATGTTTTTATATCTCAGTCCTTACATGCAACTACAATTCTTCCTTAGAATAAAATCCCATAGATAAAAATAAAGCAGAAATAGCACACACATTTTTAAGACATTTGCTACCTGTTTTCCTGCCAGAGAAGTTATATTGATGAAATAGCACACTCTTATTTCCAGGGCATTAAGCTGCCAAGTTATTCCATTATCTTCTTTACCTTGTTGTGAAATGAACATCTATGATTTATTTGCACAATTTGGGGAGGTGATGTTAGGCCTGGTAGCTTCCATGAGAAGCAGAAATAGAAAGGAAGAGTGTACAGTAGTTCTGAAAGCAGCCAGTCCTACTGGCTTGGGAAAGCCCCTGTGAATAAAATGTGGGCTATTGTTGTTGGTAATTACTCGTTACTTCTTAAAAACTTCAAAAACTAAAAAACTTTAAAAAAAAACTCAAAAACTGAGATTTAAAAATAAATCTGGGAGACTTCCAGAGGCATGGCTATGGAGTAGCAGCAACCGTGTTTCAGTTTTTGTATTTTTCAACAAAAATCACCCGAACACTCAACAAAACATGACCAGGATTTCTTCAGAGTTTCACCAAGCCACAGGTGAGTACAGACATTTGTGACTTGTGGACAGAAAGCAGGTAACGGAGAGATTCCTGGGACTGAAGGGCCATACTCAGGGACAGCTAGCACCAAACTGGGAGAATGACAGCTGAGATACACCACGTTTGGGTTGTAGTCAAAGAAACAACTGTAAGAAAGAAAGAAAAAAAAGAAAGAAAGAGGAAAGAAAGAAAGAAAGAAAGAAAGAAAGAAAGAGAAAGAAAGAGGGAGAGAGAGGGAGGGAGGGAGGGAGGAAGGAAGGGAGGAAGGAAGGAAGGAAGGAAGGAAGGAAGGAAGGAAGGAAGGAAGGAAGGAAAACCACCTAAGCAAAAGATGAATACTAATTAGAAGTGACATATGCACCCTTACGTGCATAGCTGCATTATTCATAATAACCAACAAGTGGAAGTAGCCCAGATGTCCATCATCAAGTGACTGGCCAAAAAAGTTATGGGATATATACTCCATAGAATACTACTCTGCAATCAAAAAGGAGGATACTGCATCCTTTGGGACAAGATGAATGGAACTAGAGGTGATTATGCTTTCCAAAAAAAATAAAAATAAAGAGATGAAAGACAACTACCAGGTGGTTTCACTCATATGTGTGACCTAGAGATCTTATTTATGTGAACTTGCCAACAACAACAAAAAAAATCCAAAAAAAAGCAAACTGTTGGTAAGACTTGTGAGAACTGATTGTTATCTTCGGGATGTTGGAGGGTGGGGATTCAGTTTGGAGCTATACATTGTAATCTTGTAACAAACTATTGTAACAAATAAAAAATTTAAAAATAAAATCACTGCTGGGGAAACAGCATAATAGTTGTGCAAAAGGCTTTTCATGCCTGAGGCTCTGAGACACCAGATTTAGTTCCCTGCACCACCATAAGCCAGACCTAAACACTGATCTGGTATCTCTCTCTTTCTTGCTCTGCCTCTATCTCCTTCATTAAAGTAAAATAAAATAAATAAATAAACTTTAGGAAACCCCTTTTATGGCAGGAGAAGATAGCATAATGGTTATGCACAGAGATTTTCATGCCTGAGGCTCCAAAGTCCCAGGTTCAGTCCCCTGCACCACCATAAGCCAGAGCTGAGCAGTGCTATGGTAAAAAGAAAAGAAAAGAAAAAAGGAAATATCAAGAAACCCTTTTTCCTATTTATGGAAGTTACACAATCACAACTAGAAAATTTGCTGAAAGCAAAGGAAATTAACAAGAAGTCTCCAGAACACCCCAACCCAAGGGAGGGCACTCTGAGCAGCTTGCCTTACAGTCTTTTCTTTGCATGCCTGTTTGGACTGTATAAATGAAAGAATGTCAGTTACATTCCATTCAATAGTCTTGCTTTACCCTGTTTTACCCTATCCTGAGGGCTTTCCCTACCTCAGCTATCTGAGAAGCTGTCTTGTTTATCACTCATTCTTTTGAGGGACAAGGGCAAGGTGACATCATTCAAGAAGTACTTTCCAGTCCATCTCCTAAGAGCACAGCCACACACCTCTCTGAACCTTTGACCTCTGGCTCCCACACAGTCCTAACTGGACCTGTCTCTCCAACAATCTATAAGCCATTATTAGCTCAACAGGGCCTGTCCCTAAGGCCTCAGCTTTTATCCAGGATCAATATAATAAATGACCATCTGAAGAATGTTTCTGCAGAGAGTGTCTACTAGGTGCCGCAGTGTCCTTATATTGAGACTCTCATGACAGATTTGTGCTCACATTGAGAGCCAGGGAAAAGTTTGGCTCTCCTGACAAATGACTAGACTTCCTTCTATCCAATCACTCATCACATTTCCCCTTTCACTTTAGCTCAATTTAATGCGCAATTGTTGTAACTATCTTCTGTGAGGTTTCTGGTTTAATCATCTCTTCCCTTTATCCTTATAATTTTGGAGATTTCATCTCACTGTCCCAAAACCTATCATTGTAATTGTCAGTCATCTTAAACCTGTTTGTAAGCTCGGAGGAATATAAATCATAAATAAATGATTATGAGACCTTAGGTCATCTCCTTAAAATCACATCTGCCTAAGTAATTAATAATTCTCTTCATTAATTCTGAGTTCCTTCCCAATATTTCCAGGCAACTGCACCTGAAGAGCCCTTATAAGATAGACACATTAGGCCCAAATGAAAAAAAAAATTGGGATTTTTTTTTTAAGATTGCATTATTAGACATTAGGGTCACTTAGTCATTTTGCTATATAACTGAAGTCCAGGCAAGTCATTCTGATCTAATACAGCAACTTACTGATCCAGCACTGTGCTGTTTCCCTGCAAGGATGATGGGCACCCCACTATCATGGCAGCCTACTTGGTGACCTCAGTGAAAATGTTGTAGCCAGTGGGGCTTCACAGCAGTGCCCTGGGACCCAAGGGGAGGGATGTTTTTGCTTCAGTCTAAACTACATTCCCCTTCCCCTTGGGGCCCACCATGATGTGTGTCTCCATACTTTGGTGTATGTCACCTCAGTGATCTTTTTATGTCCTAAATTCCCTCTTGGCCACTCTTGTCCAGTCTTTACATGGTAGACTGCTTTGGTAACCAGAGTCCTTTGCCCCTTCCTGCAACTATACACTCACCATGACCTCAGTCTGACCAGAGGGTGCTTCCTTGAACTCACAAATGGTTCCTGCTGTGGTCAAAAAAATGGGCTGGAGTGAGAGGGTACTAGCTGCAAGTTCTAGGCCTGAAGAGGTGTGGTGAGCTTGGCTATGCATCCTTGCACTTCTATCCCACTGGCTGGAAGAAAGCTTTCTTCTCCTCCTTCTCCAGACCCAAATGAAGCAGAAATGCTCCAGATAACTCAAATTTCCAAAAGCAAAGTAAGTGTTTATTGTTGAGTTAGGGAAATGGTTCAGTGGTCAAGTACATACCCTAAACTTGATAACTTGTATCACACTTAAAAAAAAAATGATGGAACTTGGACTGAGTTTGGTGTACTGCACCAAAGCAAAACTCTGGGGAGGGAAAGAAAAGGAGGAGGCAGAGAGAACTTTGTTCACAAATCCTGCATCCTGGTTAGTGTGTTTTGAAGACATCTATCACAGACAGATGAGAGATTGTACTCATGTTTCAGTAGCTGAACTGCAATGTGTTAACAACAACAACCCGGGGCCAGGCTGTGGTGCATCTGGTTAAGCGATCACATTACAGTGCACAAGGACCCAGGTTCAAGCCCCTGGGCCCCATCTGCAGAAGGGAAGCTTCACGAGTGGAGAAGGCTACTGGTGACTCTGTCTATCCCTTTCTTTTTTTTTTTTATTTTTTATTATTTTTTTATTTAAGAAAGGATTAATTAACAAAACCATAGGGTAGGAGGGGTACAACTCCACACAATTCCCACCACCCAATCTCCATATCCCACCCCCTCCCCCGATAGCTTTCCCATTCTCTATCCCTCTGGGAGCATGGACCCAGGGTCATTGAGGGTTGCAGAAGGTAGAAGGTCTGGCTTCTGTAATTGCTTCCTCGCTGAACATGGGCGTTGACTGGTCGGTCCATACTCCCAGTCTGCCTCTCTCTTTCCCTAGTAGGATGGGTCTCTGGGGAAGCTGAGCTCCAGGACACATTGGTGGTGTCTTCAATCCAGGGAAGTCTGATGACATCCTGATGACACCTGGAACCTGGTGACTGAAAAGAGAGTTAACATACAAAGCCAAACAAATTGTTGAGCAGTCATGGACCCAAAGCTTGGAAAAGTGGAGAGGAAGTATTAGGGAGGTACTCACTGCTAACTCTAGTATACTTCTGCTTTCTTACTTTGGTGCCATACTCCAAACTCAGTCAATTTCTGCTTTGCGTTTCTACTTCTTTTTTTTTTTTTACATGCATAACATTCCCCAGATTCCAATTTAGCAATACAACCCCACTATTTCATTCATCATTTTTCATGGACCTGTATTCTCCCCACCCACCCACCCCACCCCAGAGTCTTTTACTTTGGTGTAATACTCCAATTCCATTTCAGGTTCGACTTGTGTTTTCTTTTCTAATCTTGTTTTTCAACTTCGGCCTGAGAGTGAGATCATCCCATATTCATCCTTCTGTTTCTGACTTATTTCACTCAACATGATTTTTTCAAGGTCCATCCAAGATCGGCTGAAAACGGTGAAGTCACCATATTGGAAGAACTTTTTTCCGCATAAATTTTAAAGACATTTTCAATGAAACGAATCCAATTACAAGGAAGACTAAGGCAAGTATAAACCTATGGGACTACATCAAATTAAAAAGCTTCTTCACAGCAAAAGAAACCACTACCCAAATCAAGAGACCCCTCACAGAATGGGAGAAGATCTTTACATGCCATACATCAGATAAGAGTTTAATAACCAACATATATAAAGAGCTTACCAGACTCAACAACAAGACAACAAATAACCCCATCCAAAAATGGGGGGAGGAATTGGACAGAATATTCACCACAGAAGAGATCCAAAAGGCCGAGAAACACATGAAAAAATGCTCCAAGTCTCTGATTGTCAGAGAAATGCAAATCAAGTCAACAATGAGATATCACTTCACTCCTGTGAGAATGTCACACATCAGAAAAGGTAACAGCAGCAAATGCTGGAGAGGATGTGGGGTCAAAGGAACCCTCCTGCACTGCTGGTGGGAATGTCAATTGGTCCAACCTCTGTGGAGAACAGTCTGGAGAACTCTCAGAAGGCTAGAAATGGACCTACCCTATGACCCTGCAATTCCCCTCCTAGGGATATATCCTAAGGAACCCAACACATCCATCCAAAAAGATCTGTGTACACATATGTTCTTGGCAGCACAATTTGTAATAGCCAAAACCTGGAAGCAACCCAGGTGTCCAACAGCAGATGAGTGGCTGAGCAAGTTGTGGTATATATACACAATGGAATACTACTCAGCTGTCTATCCCTTTCTATCTCCCTCGCTGCTCTCAATGTCTGTTTCTATTCAATAATAAATAAATAAAATATTTTTTTAAAAAAACCCACACACAAAGCAGAGAGGATGAGGAGGAAATTAAAAATAAAGGAATACTTAAAAAAAGATTTTTTTTTAATGGTGGAGCGGTGCTTTGGCTTTATCTCTCCCAATAAAAGGAAGCAAATTTCAAGATAAATAAGCAAATACTTATTGCAACATGCCACTGAGATGGTCATGTGTCACGTGGCAAATGTTGAGAGAGAGAAACACTCTGTGATAGATGTTTCCCAGGAGATTTGCTTCCCCCCCCCCTTTTTTTTATCCTTATCCAAGTGCCTTGGAGTCTTCGAGACCTTAAATGAATTTCCAGATGCCCTAGAACTTAAACTTCACCCCGTTTGCTGTCCAGCCTGCCCCAAGGACCCTGGCTCATTCAGGTCAGTGCTGGGCCTCCTGCTTGTCTCAGAGGCAGGGTCCTAGGTGATCCTAATAATGAGTAGATAAGGAATGGGTGCACCTTCATACCTGAAGTGTGGATTCTGATAGCTGGCCTTTCTGAGCATGGACCAACAACTCACCAGCACCTGTCTCAGTGCTATTTCCCATTCCTCCCAGAACAGTAAGGCAGTTAGCACTATCTTTGCTGCGCACATAGCTTACATAGGAGCTTGCTTCCATTCTCTACCATCAAGGCCAGAAAACTGAGTGAAGGACCCAGCCTCAGGTTTCAGCAGTCATCCTTGCCACATTCCCTACCCTCCCTCATTCCCTTAAGACAGAATTCCTAAGACAGAATCGTAGCAGCACTTTAGGTCCTGTGTTCGACCCCTATGCTCTGTCCTGCCATGCGGCAATGAGGGCTTGCGGAGCCATTCTGTGGCCAGTGGAGGCATGAGAACTCAAAGTCAAGGCAATGAGGAATCTTCTAGAATCTTCAGGAAGAAGTTTCCTGTAACTTTTGGGGATTTGGATCATATCTGTTCTCCCATGAGTCTCCTTTGGAGAAGAAACAGACTGAAATGGTGGAGGTCTTCAGTCTGTTTCTTCCTGTTTCTCCCACATTGTGATGAGATGTCTCACCTGAGATATTCTGTTGGTGTCTCAGGATACACACTCCTTCAAAAGAGAGCAAGGGTGAGCTTTGCTTCTACTGGAGAACCTTCCATTTGTCTTTTATCAATTCTCTGGAAACAAAGAAAAGAAAGGGTCTCTCTATTTGTACCTTCACCCGCACAATGACGTCCATTCCTCCACAGCAGGCTGTTATTAATGTAGCAGCAGGGAGGGACACCAGAGATCTGTCTAGTAATATCCCCAGGACCATGTGTTCTTAATGCCCTTCAAGGTGTCTGGCAGAGGTGACAGCCTCATCGTCCTCTGGCTATGGCTTTGGAGTCACCAGTGCCTCTCTTACCCCTCCTATGACAGGTGTAAATTGGTTCGAAAATCCTGCAACTCGTTTAGCTCATGCTCCACTGAGTTTCCTGGGTGATTTTCTGGTTTATTGCCTGTTGCCTGGCTGCTAAGATTCCTTGTAAATTCTGTTGCCCTCTGTTCTGCTCTGCCATTTGTCCAGGCTCAACGTGGAAGCTATTGTGCCAGCATGTGCCATGTGCTGGTGGGTCATGAATTGCTCTAAAGCAATGGCTTGCTGCATGCAGACCTGCCACCTGCATGCAAGGAGTCGGCACAGAGAGACAAGACCCAAGGGCACGCAGCTAATTTATGCCGACAGACAGGCCTCATCTTTCTCTCCTGTCTCATTCCGGAGGAGGGATCAATATATTGAGGTGGTGGGATCACTCAGTGCTCTTGAAAGTTTTTTGATGCCATCCCACTATATCCTAGGGACTGCAGGCAAGTCAGTGACAGACAGATGGCCCTCCATGAGCACTACACAAGCCATGACAGTGCAGATGATCTTAGCTTCAAATGCAAGCTCTCCACTTCCTGGCTGTGTGACCTTGAATAATTTCCTTCAACATTCTGTGCTTCAGTTGCAATCTATAAAAGCAGAAATGACAACAGTGCCTGTCACACAGTATTTTGTGAGGATTAGATGATATCTGTAAAAATCATAACCCTTAGCATATAATAAGTGCTCAATAAATGCCAACAGTGATTATTACTGTCATCATTCCAAAGAAGCAGGCCCAAGGCCAGAAAATACAGCAACTTTCAAGTCCCTTCACCCAGTTAACTGGTCTCTGTGCAATGATATAGTTATTCATAGCACTGTCTGGCTTGGTGTTCCTTGCCAGCTCCCTCCTTTGTCCGTCCTTTCCACAGCCCTCTGGTTAACAGCAGCTTCATATTTCCACACACCCTTTAATTGAGAAAGGGGAATCACTCATCCTCATAAAAAGAGGAGCCCAGGCTCCAGTCCCACCTCTCCAGAGCTGTAAATTACACATCACTTTTCTGTAGCTGCCATATAGTTACATAAATTATAGGCAGTGTTCTTATAGCATGTGCATATGAACCTTTTATGTGGAGGAAATATTTATACAGGTCCCTATAGGAAGGCTAATATGCATTCTCCTTGAACAGACTATTTCTCAAATGTTCTCTTCCACAGCCACCAGGGTCCAACATGCCGATGAAAGCATTGTTCTGTATTAACCTTCCTTTCATTTGTCTTTACAAAAGAAAGAAGACTGTAGAACTCCCCCACTTCCCCAAGCTGGATGCAAAGCAACATTTTTCTTTTATCTATTCTTCACTCTTTTTTCCCCAGAACCTTGAATGGGAACTTATAAGTGAAAGGGACCTAGGAAGCTTTTTAAAAAATCGTTGAACCCAAATTCCTACCAAGCCCAGTAACCCCCTTTCCAAAAATCACTTCTCTGTGCAAATCTACATAAAAGAAAATGGTCCACTGAAGGGCAGGTAGCTGTAGACATTAGTTATTTCTTAAGTAGAGCTAAAAGCCCTTTTACAATTCCTTACTCCCCATCCTCTTGAACAACACTGAAAAGACCAGCCCTTCAAGACCCAACTTCCTTCCCAAACAATTGAATCTATCCTCCCACCTTGCCTCAGCCCTCTCTTCTCCGGGTGAAATAGGCCACATTCCCTTAAACATTCCAGCCCAGATTTCAAGGCTTTTCTTTAGTCCAGTAAATTATTTTCCTCTACTGCATCCTGGTCTATTACTATGATCCCAAGGAAAGAGATCCCAGCCTGGAACACCTTCTAGTGTGGCCTGACCAGGCCAGCAGCTCTTATTCATTTTATGGTCTAACATTGATCTGGGTTTCACAGTTAGAACCTCACTCGGGTTTTTTTGTTTGTTTTTTGCCTCTAGGGTTTTCATCAGGGCTTAGCACTAGTGCTACAAATCCACTGCTCCTAGCGGTCATTTTATTGGGTAGGACAGAGAAATTGACAGAGGAAGGGGAGAGAGGAAGATAGACACCTACAGACCTGATTGACCACTTGTAGGTGGGGAGTGGGGTAGGTAGGTCCCTGTGCTTTGTACTATGTGCATTTAACCAGGTGCGCCACTGCCCAGCCTCCCCACACAGGTCTTCTCCATCAGGGCTGACACTAAGCCAGGTCTTAGCCAGGGTTTGCAAGTCCAAAATAACACTGTAACTTTCCATCTGTTTTTGTTGTCCCTGGCTCAACAGATTCATTACCTCAACTACTAGGTCTCTCCAGTACCTACCTGGAGAAGCTGAATTTTTACAGCAAGACAACAGCATTGGTTTCTCTTCCGCCAGCATCTGTCATGGTGCTGTGTGTATGACAGGCTTTCAGTAATACCTGAATCTGCTGTCACTCCTCCACCAAATCCTAAGTTCAGATATGTGATACCTGTGAAAGCTCTTGAAATACTGTCAGGCTCTAAGAAGATCAGTTATTATTAGTGTTACTATGACTACAGCTACTGAATGCTTATGGAAAGCAAGACTAGCTGATGATTTTTCTCTAACTCCATAGCAAATAGAACAATGTCTTTTACACACCAGATGCTCCATAAAAATTGTTGGTTGAGGGGCTGGGTGGTGGTGCACCCAGATGAGCACACATGTTACAACATGCAAAGACCTGAGTTCAAGCCGCCAGTCCCCACCTGCAGGAGGAAAGCTTTGTAAGTTGTGAACCAGGGCTGCAGTTGTCTCTGTCTCTCTCCCTCCATCTCCTCCTCCCCTCTCAATTTATGATTATCTCCATCTAATAAATAAATAAGGATAATTTCAAGAAAACTGTAGGTAGAATTAAACTGAGGGAGTTTACCCAGCATCTTAGACACAGATTTGGGGTGGAAGTTTGTGGCTAGGGGATGACAAAAGATGAGGACATTGAATAAAAGAGGAAAAGAAAAAAAGTTGGAGCTGTGCTGAAACGAGGGGTATCATTTCCCAACATACCATGTTAGATATGGGTAGATTAACTTATTAGGAATACATAACTAGCCAGCCCATGGTTAAATGATCAAAAGGAATAAGCATTTCTTTCTCTTATTTCTTTATTGGGGAATTGGGTTGCATTGGATCGACCTTCTCGTGGTGCATCCCGTGAGTACCCATTCATTGGGGAAACTGACGATCCTTCCTAGCCGACTGAATCCACATGGATCCCAGTCACTTTCAAAGCCAGCAACAAGCAGCTCCTGACAGCTTTGCTGTTGACTGGCTACGGAAGAAGGGCAAATGCTAGAAGAAGAAGATTGGGGAATTAATGTTTTACATTCAACAGTAAACACAATAGTTTATATATGCATAACATTCCCCAGTTTCCCATATAACAATACAACCCCCACTAGGTCCTCTATCATCCTTCTTGGACCTGTATTCTCCCCACCCACCCACCCCAGAGTATTTTACTTTGGTGCGATATGCCAACTCCATTTCAGGTTCTATTCGGGTTTTCTTTTCTGATCTTGTTTTTCAACTTCTTCCTGAGAGTGAGATCATCCCATACTCATCCTTCTGTTTCTGACTTATTTCACTTAACATGAATTTTTCAAGGTCCATCCAAGATCAGCTGAAAACGGTGAAGTCACCATTTTTCATAGCTGAGTAGTATTCCATTGTGTATATATACCGCAACTTGCTCAGCCACTCATCTGTTGTTGGACACCTGGGTTGCTTCCAGGTTTTGGCTATTACAAATTGTGCTGCCAAGAACATATGTGTACACAGATCTTTTTGAATGGATGTGTTGAGTTCCTTAGGATATATCCCCAGGAGAGGAATTGCAGGGTCATAGGGTAGGTCCATTTCTAGCCTTCTGAGAGTTCTCCAGACTGTTCTCCACAGAGGGTGGACAAATTTACATTCCCACCAGCAGTGTAGGAGGGTTCCTTTGACCCCAAGGAATAATTATTTCTTATTGCCTATGAGATTATGGGGTCAACTTGGCAGTCTGAACTAATATTGGCTGATCTTGAGCCTGATCTTAAATCTACAATCAGGTTGTGGGCCAGCTGGAGGTCTGGTGGTTAGCTGACGATTGGTTAGAGTGACAGGATGGCAGGACTCATTCATGTCTCTCACTGTGTAGCTCAACAGGATTTCAAGAGGAACAACCACAGTGTAAAAAGTGTCTTGAGGATCATGGTCACTTCTATTGCATTTTCTTGGCCAATGAAAACCCAGATTTAAGTGATAATGGGAGGACTCCACTTCTTCATGTGAGTAACTGAAGAGTCACAGTGAACAAGATACAGGTATAAACAATTAGAGAAATTTTAATAAGCATCAAGTTATCCCCTTCTATTCTTTCTTCAAGCTACCTTTTCTTTTTTTAATTTTTATTTATAAAATGAAAATATTGATAAGACTATAGGATAAGAGGGGTAAAATTCCCACCCCCAGAACTCCGTATCCACTTCCCTCCCTTGATAGTTTCCCTATTCTTTAATCTTCTGGGAGTATGGACCCAGGGTCATTATGGGGTGCTGAAGGTAGAAGGTCTGGCTTCTGTAATTGCTTCCCTGCTGAACATGGGCATTGGCAGGTCCATCCCCACTTTCAGCCTGTCTCTCTCTTTCCCTAATGGGGCAGGGATCTGAGGACATGGGGCTCCAGGACACATGGTGGAGTTGTCTGCCCCGGGAAGTCAGGTTGCAAGCTGCCCTCTCAATCACCTATGCAGTTACCCACTCACCCAACTTTCTTTCCATCCATCCATCCATCCATCCATCCATCCATCCATCCATCAAATGCATATAGTCTACTATAACACAGGACCACACTAGCGTTGAAGACCTGGCTGATGAATGCAGACATTAGTGACATAAGCCCAGCCTCTGGAAGAAAAGTGTTCCTATCAGAAAAAAAAAAATTCACCATTGCAGCAAATTAGAAGGTAGACCACTGACTGTCACAGAGTTGCTTCCCTGGGTATGTGTGACCTTTGCTTTGTTGGAAGGTGGTCCCTGTGCATATGATCTGTCTGGTCATTTGCTTCCATAAACAGTCTGAATCTTGATGCCCAGCATCACTGGTGCTGCCGGAATCCTGCAAAATTTATGATTCTAGTCAGTCACTGTGTACGTGGCCACACCACATGTCAATCAAGCCCTGGCAAAGACATAAACAACCTGACAGGTGTAGTGAGTACTCAGGTAGCCTGGCAGCTTTGATCAGCTGCAGAACTCTCCCAGGGTGACTTGGGACAATAAGGGGACTGTCGGGCCCAGAGAGTCTGTGCAGAGCTCTTGGCAGGGTACTGTTATAGCTCAGTTTTATGAGCTCTTAAATCTCAACATTTACTAAAATGAGGGAGTCAGGCAGGAAGATTAAGCACTGCTGGGCCCTTTAAATCATTGGCTTCAGACATCCTGGGGGCTGGATTTGTTTTAGGCCCTGGCATGATCTCCGTGTCAAACATCGAGGGAAATGAGCAGCAGTTAAGGGCTCAGGTTCCTTGACAATTTCTGCCACTGATGAACCATGTGCCCTTGAGTAGGTGATAGAACTGCTCTGTGCCTCAGATTCTCCTGGGTGTTTGTGTGGTTGGAGAGATGGGTGTGTAAGTTGTTGGAGAAAATACCTCAGGAAGTTTGAGCAGGCTATTATAAACCCAGGGACCCTGAAGGCTCTTGGTGGCATCCAGTTCCAGGAAAACCCCCTTCCCTCCCACCACCCAATGACTTGGAATTGCACAAGGTCCAGGACCAGGTGCCTGGCAGGAATCCTCAATCATTACTCAGAGTCAGAAGAGCCTCTGGCCTAGCCACAGGTGAGCCAGCCTTTGGAATGCTCTGTACTCACTCAGAGTTGCCCCAGGCCCAGGGTATGATCCAGGATGAAACTTGACTGCTTTTGTGTACCTAACTGGCTGAGTAATTCTAAATAAGTCAGTCAGTCTCTCAGAAGCACTGCATGACTCCTGGAAACTCTGATGGAACAAAGAGCACATCAGAAATGAAAACTCTCTAGGAAATGTAAATAAATCTCTGTCTCATGCATTCAGTCATTCATTTAGCACCTACTAGGCTCCATGAACCTGCATCTTCCTTGGCCCTACAGCTAGAAAGTCAGGCATGCCTCCATCCTGGCCCATTGTTCAGGGCTGCCTGGATCAAGTAATGGCAGCCAACACGTGCACAGACAGAATGCAGGGAGACCAGAAGTAGATGTGCCCAAAAGTCAGGGGGCTTCACAAAGAAGGTAGGAACCATTGAAGCACCACAGCCCTGCAGAGAGTTGACCTGAAAGCCAGGGATCTGAGAAAGTAGAAGGGAAGGACAGGGAAGACATACCATTGCTGTCACTGGTGAATGACTGCAGACTGCTGTACCAGCAGTGAGAAGATCAGGCCCAGAGGGAGAGGGGAGCTTGAGGGGCATTGAGAGGCCTTGTCAGGGAGCTAGGTTCCAGCCTGAAGAGCCAGAGTATCTATTAGCAGTAACATGGGCTCTTGTGAGTGCTAACTTGTGCTCCCCAAGGGAATGCTCCCTCTCAATGCCAGCAGTAGCACATGCTGGGCACAGGTCACTGCTGTGGACACCCCTCTCCCACGTGGCCACTCTAGAAGGCAAAGTCTATCTGCTACAGGTGACCTGGTCTATTGTCTGAGGCAACATTCAGAAGCAGAGCTGACTCTGGGCCATGCTCTTCCCAAGAGGCTCCTTGACTCTCTGTTTAGTCAACTCGCCCCACTCTCCCAGGACCCCCAGAGTGAGTCTGTTTCTCCTGGGTGGGGTGATCACGGCAGAGCAGGGCTTGTCCATCTCACCTGAAGTGCTTCCCACTGGCCCTACTCCCTCACCTCCTCCCCAGGGACCTGCACGGAGCCTGCCGGTAAGCCCGGTCCCCCAGGAGTGCACTTGGAAATCCTCTTCATTAGACTACTAATGTGGGGAGTTAAAATTCTGAACTGGGAGCTTTTCAGGGCAGCAAAGAATATTGACGGTAATACCGTCTTAGAAGATCAAATATTTATAACAGGGTAGACTCCACTATGCTGTGCTTTGTCTGAGCTGCAAGGCTGCAGTGGCTGCATTATGAGTGGTACCCATCATTAAAATGCTTTCAAAACCATTTGTGCTTCTGGTAGTTCCTCTCTGAGGAGCACAGTATGAGTCTGTAACTCAGGGTTCCACTTTACTACTGACTTCAGAGATAGCTACCACTTCAGGGAAACCCCCCCTTTCTTCCTGCTCCCTCCCCCCTTCACTAGCACACAGCAGATGGGTTTCCATCAAGATCCTGCCCAGCTCCAGCCCGATGAAGAACCCCCACCAAAGAGCTCTTCAGAAGACATCGTATCTTCTGCCCACCTGGTTCCCTGATACACGATATTGAATAAATGATCATTGAATGAGCTACCCACCCCTCACAGTGTTCTGTAAGAGTGAGTCATAGATGCATCAAAGTGGGATCTTACTAAATCTCCCCCTACCCTCTGTGCTGTATTTTCTGTGTATGTTCTTTTTTTTTTTGGGGGGGGAGGGCTAGGGGAGTTATTTGAAAGCTCAGTTGATGATATATAAGTCAGAGTACAGTGACCCCAATCCCAGTATGTCCCCTTCTTCTGAGACCACTTCTCAGATCAGTTGTGTGAATTCTGGGATCTGGGCCTAATCTTTGTGCACAGTCTCTGTGATTTACACAGAGATCCTGAGTTGGCACTAACAGGCTGGGACAGATAGATCAAAGTGTGGCCAGGAAATCATGAAGTTAATTTTATGGTTTGGCTCTGAAGGCCAGAAGAGTGTTTCATACAATTCTATTAGACATGAAGTCTAATCAAATACTTTTAAAAAAAGAAAGAACTCTTTAAATAACTTACATTTATCAGTTTGCCTATACCAGTAGAGAATTTCTACCTCCCAGGATGCTTATGGGTCCATGACTGATGACTCCTTTCAAACATCCTGCTTACTTACATGCTCAATGATTTTACCCTTTATTATAGATCAGTGGTTCTCAAACTTGTCCATGTGGCTGAGCACCTGGAAGTTACGGAGCTTTTTGCGGAACACCATGAAATACTGATATATTTTATCCCATTACATGAGCCAGGAACAATTTTACTAGCAGAAAATATGACTATACGAATGTGGACAACATAATAGTGCAACCACAAACACATGTGTCCTGGAGGAAAGAGAAGAGCTGTTCAGCTGAGATTGACTCCCCTTTGATATTTACTGGCTGCCTGGCCATTCACACTGCTGGCTCCTGAAACTTCCTGCAACAAATGAGTGGTAGAAAAAAAGGCAGAGGCTAGGGAGGAAGTTCAACTGGTAGAGCTCACGCTCACATTCTTGAGGTTCCTGATTCTTGATGTCACATATGCTGGAATTATGGTTTGGAGCTCTCTATATCTATCTGTCTGTCTGTCTGTCTATCTATCTATCTATCTATCTATCTCCCTTCCTCTCAGTACAACTAATGTGAATTTTTTTAGTTAAAGTAAGCACTAAAAAAAAGAAGAAAAAAATTCAAGTTCAAGGATACAAAGTCTGACCAGTTATGATCTTGCCTATGAAGATTAGAAAGTTCCTCCCAATTACCCATACATGGGACTTAGGTGTCAGAAGTGTCCCAGGGAGTTAAGGAGTTCCTAAACTTCCCTAAAATTATGTAGCTGATGAGACATTGAAATGACATCCCTGCAGCCTTGTGTTCTCACATGTCTTGAACCACCCGGGCAGATCTCTTCCTATGGCTGTAGCAGCCAGGAGAACATGACTGGAAGGACAGTGAAGCAGGAGCCAAAGGGAAGTGGCTGCAGAGCCATCCATGTGGCTCAGCAGGGGCCCCACCTGGGGCATCTCACCCCTGGCCTGAGATTATATTACCCACAGAAGAGATGAGTCCCTGGAAGGCCAGGTCATGGCTCACCCAGTAGAGTGCACATGTTACCAATTGCATTGACCTGGGTTCAAGCCCCCAGTTCTCACATGCAGGGGTGACATTTCAAGAGTAGTGGAGCAGTACTGCAGGTGGTTGTCCTCTCTCTTCTTCTATCTCACCCTCTATCAAAAATGCCAGCAGTACTAGAGTTGTATAGACACTGAACCCCAGTGATTAACCTGGTGAGAGAGAGGGAAAAAAAATCTCTGAACCTCAAGCCCCTTCTTCCCCACAGCAGCCCCACCCTGGCCTGCTGCCCCTAGTAGTCCTGTCTACTACTGAGAGTCAGAATCTTCATGAGTCCTAGTCTGTAATCAATGTTTTCACCACTGTATCCATTTCCTAGGAATGCCACAGCAAATTATCACAAATTTGAGTCTGAAAACAAGAGCTATTGATTCTCTCACTGTCCTGGAGGTCAAAAGTCCAAAATCAATATGGCTTGGTCAAAATTGAGGTGTCAGCAGAGTTGTACTGCCTCCAAAGGCTCTAGGGGAGGATCCTTGCCTCTGGCTTCTGCCAGCCCCCAGTGTCCTTGGGCTGGTGGTTGCATGGCGCCTGTCTCTGCTTCTGTCTCCACACGGTCTTCTCTTCTTTCTTATAAGAATTCAAGACCCACAAAAGCAATCCAGAATAATCTCACCTCAGGATGTTTCATATAATCATATTGCCAAGGGCCCTTTTACCAAATCAGGCCACATGCACAGGTTCTGGAGGTTAAGAATAGAATATGTCTTTGAGGGAGACAGGCACTGCTCAACTCTGTCACACTCACTCGGGAAATCTCATCATTGGGGATGATGCTAACTCATTCAGACATCCCTCCTCCATGGACTCCGTTTCCGCATCTGTTTCTTCATCATACTCAAGACCACAGGCCCAGATCAACACCGTTTGGGGCTCTAGATCAGGCCTGAACACTACAGTAGCCCCTCCAGGGAACAACCTCACCAGCATGAAATCCTGAGTTCCATCTTGCTTCAGTTCCAGCTCATCCTGAGGCTTTCCCAGAAGAAAGTAAAAATTTAATACAGATTCTGATTTACTCCCAACTGGTGAGTGAATACTTTTCAGTAACAATTTAAAATTTTTCAAGTTTGCTCCTGAGGATACTCTTCTGGGAAAGTTGACAGTATTAAATAAAATTAGTTTATTTTATTATTTTACAATTATTCTACAAAGAGAACAGGATTATCACAGGTTCAATTAAAGCTGAGAATTGTGGGGGTGGGGGGGCAGGAGGAAACAGTCATTAAGATCACGAGTGAAATAAAGCAGGGGATGTTTGAGAACCAAGTCCCACCTCTGGGGGATTCTTTCAGGTAGAGCAATGATGAGGTTCATTGCCTACATTCTATAAAGAGGACCAGACAACACACACACACACACACACACACACACAGAGTCCAGAGGAACTGCACTCACTAAGCCAGTGAGGGCCCCTGCTTCGTCCCACTGGTCTCTTTCTTCTTTGCTGCTTCTAGAATGCTCCTCATCCACCAGAAACATTCCCTGTGCAACTTGTCTTCGGGCTGTGAAACTCTTGCTCTTATCTAAATTCATTCTGCACATTTGAATTTTCCATCTCACTATCTCTTGTGTGCAGGGTAGAATTGTAGAGGGAGCTTCCACAACTCTTTTTTCCAGTGCCACTTGCTTTTTCTTCTCTTCCATAGGGTAAACCTTCATGGCAGTCAAGTGGTGAGGACTCCTGTCTGGGACTCCCCACACGCCCCACATCTACAAGGGTAATAGGAGCCTGAGCACTTGTGGACAGATCCACCTCTGGAAAACAGCACAGAAACTGATCTCAATTCATTTCATAGAGAGCAGGAAATTCTGACACCACCACTCAGTGTAACTCGACATTGCTTCCTGGCCCGAGTCATTAGGAAATTATCTGTCTCTTTTAATGTCTGAGTCTCACCAGACTGTGAACTCCCAAGGACAGAGATAATAATAGCACAAGGGCTACCAGTTATTCAGTTCTTACTAGGAGTCACATTCTGCCCTGAGTATTCACATACATAACCTTGTCTGGTCCTCATCACAGCTCAGTGAGCCGCTTCTGCCCCTGGTTCCTTGTTGGAAGAGCTGGAGTCTGAATCCTATCCAATGAACACCAAAGCCCCTCTGTTTTTCACCCAGCATCAGCACAGTGCCTGTGACACAGTAACCGTCTAACAGAATGTGGTGGAAGGTACAGGTGGCTAAACAAGTGCCTGCTCTTGGCTACAGCCTCAGCCTGCCCAAAAACCCCCCACAACCACCACTGCCACCATCACCACCAGTTCTTTCTCCTAAGAGGAGGAAGGCTCACCAGTTGCAACTGTGAGTCTCCATTGCTACTGCCCCTCGGAGGCTGGAGTAGCAGTGGGGAGGCCCTGTGTTGATATGGTGGGCAGGGGGCAGGCAGGTTGGTAGCAAGAAAACTGATTGGGCAACTGAGAAGAGCTATACTCCTAGTGGTCTGGATGTGGGACTGTATAGTGGAAGCCTTTCCACATTGTTCTCCTGACAAATTGGGAGACATGGTGAATAACTGCCTCAGAACCAATAGAGTATAAACAAGATTTGTTCAGAAACTCACAGGGCCAAAGAGTGCTGCTTGGCTTGGTTCTGGTTGCGGGCAGAACAGCAAATTGGACCGGGAGTGGGGAGGGTGGGGGAGGCTTTGGACCCTTGGGTTGTGGGAGTCTCTTTGCATAACCACTGCGCTATTTCTCCCCCACCCTGTTTTATCTCTTGGTCAGAAGTGAGTGATTAAGCTAAAAAAAATCTACTTATACTTAAAAAAACCCCTCAGGCTCCCATTGCCTTCAGGGAAAATAAATAACATAACATATAAAGTTCATCCACTGTGCTTCACCTCAGGAACTGAAATAATATTGAAACAACTGTTAAGATAGAAACTGTGAACTCTTAAATACTTTACTTAGATACAAGTTAATCCAGGCAAGTGGGATCAGTGGATTGAAAAGTAGTGAAGGAGGGACCTCATAACACACCAGATATAATGGTTAAATCCAGAAGAAATGGGAGTCAGGCTGTAGCACAGCGGGTTAAGCACACCTGGCATGAAGCACAAGGACCGGCGTAAGAATCCTGGTTTGAGCCCCCAGCTCCCCACCTGCATGGGAGTCACTTCACAGACTGTGAAGCAGGTCTGCAGGTGTCTATCTTTCTCTCCCCCTCTCTGACTCCCCCCCCATTTCTCTCTGTCCTATCTAACAACAACAGCATCAATAACAACAACAATAACTACAACAACAATGAAAAACAACAAGGGCAACAAAAAAATAAATATAAATTTTTATAAACAACAAGGGTAACAAAAAATAAATAAATATAATTTTTAAAAAATCCAGAAGAAACGTTGGAGAAAGGAACCAGGACAAAAGTCCAGATATAAGTTCCAAGAAAGTAGAAGCACATATGAATGAGGACAACATACAAACACTAATTGATGTAATAATTACAGGAATGAGGAAAGCTTTTGAAATAATATTATCAGAATTAGGGAAACAACAAATGAGACTCTGAAAGAAAACACTAATTATCTCGAGGTAATTAGAGAGAAGAAAGCTGAAATAGCAGAGTTAAGAGCACAACTAGCTGAACAAGCTAATACAGTATCAGAACAGGGTAACAAAATAGTTGAGTTACAGAAAACAATAGAGGGGAGAGAGAGAGCAGAATAACAGGCAGAAAACAGAATTAGCATGATCAAGAATGAATTAGAGAAAACTAATAAAGAAGAGAACTAAAAAGGAGACTAAGAGATACTGAAAACAACAAAAGAGACATATGAGATGACTACATAAGAAATAATATACACATTATTGACTTACCAGAGGAAGAGAGGAAGGGGAAGAAAGCATTATACAGAACGTAATAGCTAAGAACTTCCTTACTTTAAACAATATAAAGGACATAAAGGTTCAAGAAGCCTAGAGTGTCCCAAACAGAATTAACTCAGAGCTAGACACCAAGACATGTCATATTTAGAATGGAAAGGAATAAGGATAAAGAAAGGATCCTGGGGGCTGGTCGGTAGCATAGCAGATTAAGCACACATGGTGTGAAGCTCAAGGACCAGTGTAAGGATACCAGTTCCAGCACCCAGCTGCAGGGGAGTCACTTCACAGGATGTGAAGTAGGTCTTCAGGTGTCTGTCTTTCTCTCTGTCTTCCCCTCCTCCCTCGATTTCTCTCTGTTCTATCCAACAACAACAGCAATGGCAAACTACCAATAACAATAACAACAAGGGCAACAAAATGGGAAAAATGGCCTCCAGGAGCAGTGGATTCGTAGTGCAGTCACTAAGCCCCAGTGATAATCCAGGAGTAAAAAGAAAAGAAAAGAAAATGATCCTTAAGGCTGCAAGAAAAAACTAGTCGCTAACCAGGTATACTACTGCCTGGCCCCACATTTTTGTTTCTTTAAGGACTCTCCACACTGTTTTCCAAAGGGGCTTGGGCAGCATCTTCTTAATCATGTGCTGGATTACTTCCCAGCCAAGGAAATATGTCACAACACCCTTGAAGTCATTGCATTTGGGTACAATCTTGGGGAGTCTAAGTCACTTCCTCACAGTGACTTCTTTGGGTAAATAGCTCTGCTAGGCGTCTCCTCCATGAGGAGATGGCTTTAGGGCCAGGGCTCAGAGGTTGCCCTGCTGGAAAGAGTTGCTCCCTTGGTCCATCTCACACATAAATACCTGGCACCTGACCAGGGTGAGGGTGAACTCGGGATAGATGAAGGTGGAGCCCTGTTGACTGAGCCCCTCAAACTGCAAGTAAATGGCCTCGCCTCTGCCTCTGCTGTTTTCCAGTCTATCCCCTCATTAAAATGCAGGCTGAGTCAACCCTCTATTGGAAATCGTGCTTTTGCATATGTTACTGTGCTCATGTTCCCCAAATGCTTGTTTGTTGACCCAAGGGATCCCTTGAGCTGGAGACCTAAAGGCCTGACTAAGTCCCCCAATTACAAAGGATACCTTTTAAGAAAGCAGCCAAGGTATTACTCAGGTATTGGCAGACACATCTGGGCTGAGAGAACAGAGAATGAGAAATACTGATAGTCCCAAACAATGTGGTATGTTTCAATTTGTTATAAAAGAAGGGGGTGTGTCCATTAACTTTCCAACCTCACCAAGGAGCTTCCCCAGCCTGCTGTGCCCCCCAGATGTGCTCATGGAACATTCCAACAGTGTGAGTGAGTACTCTACCAAGCACAAAAGGGCATTGAGACTGGGAGCTCCTGTATCAAATACGTCTGGATTAAAGAAAGTGAAGCCTGTGCCTTGCTTTCTCAAAGCTTTAAAAACACTGGTGCAGATGACTATGAGAGAAGGTGCAGAATGCAAGGCTCCCCCAAACTTGTTCACTGGCCATCCCAGAAGACCCTCCTGTCTCCCACCCCCAGGTCACAGGAGGTCAATGTGGTCCCTCTGAAAATGTCCCAGACCTTAGTGGCAGGGGCCTGCTGTATTTCTCTTATTTCCCTTACAGCACCTGACTTATAAGAGGCAATAAGAAAAGTTTGTTGGATTTAATTGAATCCTAAAATCCTTTCATTAGGAAGCTGTTTGTCAGCAGCTTCCCTAGGTCTTTGCCCTTGGAATTCTTCTAACAAATTTTTAATGCTCCCAAGTGTCCCGTCTTTCTTAGAGCAATTTTTGTGTTCGCCTCAATTAAATGCAGCTTAAATTTTTGCTCAGGACATGACGAGCTTCTAAGAATGCCTGCCTGGAATGCCTGCCCGTCACCCAGAATAATCTGTCTCAAGTTCAAGAACTGCCTGCCTTAGGCAAACCACAGACTCCAATCCCTGGTCTAAAAGGTTTTTTTTAAAAAAAATCCATTATTATTATTATTATTATCTTTATTTGTTGAATATAGATAGCCAGAAATCTAGAGGGAAGGGGGTGGTAAGGAGAGACAGAGAGATACCTACAATACTGCCTCCCTTGCAAAGTTTTCCCCCACTGGTGGGAACTGGGGGGCTCGAACCCATTGCAACATGTGCACTCAACCAGGTGTGTCACCACCCAGCCCCCTCACCTGGAAGATTTTTATAAATGAATGGAAGTGACATATCCAGCACCTTTTTCTTTTTAGAACTTTCTTCAATATTATTCCCTTCCCTTGACACACTTCCCAAAGCCAGAGTAAATTTCAGGGCGAAGTTCAGCCTAAGAGGCTGGGAAGGATATCTGTGATGAGGAAACTGAAGGTGATTATGAATGCCAACCAGAGCTTAGGACGCAACAAAGAGAAGTGAAGCCGACCACAAGTGGTGAAGCAGGTCTGCAGGTGTCTATCTTGCTCTCTCCCTCTCTGGCTTCCCCTCCTTTGATTTCTCTGTATCTTATCCACCAACAACAGCAATGGCAACAATAACAACAAGGGCAACAAAGAGGGGGAAATGGCCTCCAGGAGCAGTGGATTCATAGTGCAGGCAATGAGCCCCAGTGATAACCCCGAAGGCAAAAAAAAAAAAAAAAAGACAGAGAGAGAGAGAGAGTGAAGTAAAGCAGATCCTTAGGGCCCCATAAGTGAGCTCCTGATTGGGCCAGCCTAGCTTATGGAAGGCCTCACCTAGAGGGAGGTCACAGCACCTAGTCTTAATTATAGACTGCCCAGTACTGAGCCTGAGGTCAGGAAACTTTTCCTCAGCCCCATCACCAAGCCTGACTTCCTTTTCAGAGCACTTAGGTGCCGGGCTAGCTTCGCGGGCAGCAGAGAGAGATGACCAGAGACTCATGGCTGAGTGGTATACAGTTCAGTCTTTATTCATGTGGAACACAACACAATCTAAACTGTCTCTTATCACAGTCTTGTCCTTATATATCCTGAGGCGGAAGAGTCAGGTCCAAAGAAGATGTACGTAGGACAGGGGGTGGGAAGAAGGAAAAAGCGTGCAAAACAGTGAGGATTAAACCAATTCCCTGGAGGCAGGGTGGTGCTTAGTTAACAGTGGTTATGTAAATAGAATACAGTGTTAAGCAGGGGGGATTAAACCAATGAAACAGAAGGGGTCTTAGAAGCAGAATTTAGAAGCAGACCAACACTTAGGCTTCTGCAGTGCAGGCCAGAGCTCTCACTCAGCACATAAGCACTAAGGAGCCATGTGATGTGGGGCAAACTAATGTCATTAAGCCCCAGTTTCCTCACCTATAAAGTGACAATCACGGCACTGACCTCCTAAGGCTGTGTAATGAGTAAAAGAGCTAGAGCAAAGTGAAAGGACTTTATAAACTGCACGGTACACTGCCACTCAGACAGAAGGCACTATGATGGGAGTTAAGCAGTAGCGCAGCGGGTTAAGCGCAGGTGGTGCGAAGTGCAAGGACTGGGGTAAGGATCCCGGTTCAACCCCCTGGCTCCCCACCTGCAGGGAGGTTGCTTCACAGGCGGTGAAGCAGGTCTGCAGGTGTCTTTCTTTCTTTCCCCCTCTGTTTTCACCTCCTCTTTCAACTTCTCTCTGTCCTATCCAATGACAACAGTAACAACAACAATCATAACTACAACAACAATAAAAAACAACAAGGGCAACAAAAGGAACTAAATAAATAAATAAATAAATAAATAAATAAAGTGCTATGATGTGACATGTCCATGGATTTGATGGTACATGGATGCTTTGTTGAGAGGGGAAAGGCTGCTGGATCCAACAAAATCAGTGCCAGAAGCAGAAGGACAGGGGAGCAGGTGGTCTTTGGAGCTACTAACTCTGCCACGGTCTTTGTGAGCAAGTGACCACAAGATGCCTGGAGGTGAGTTCTGTAGCTCTTACCCAGTTTAGGACTCAGGCAATCATGTAGCCCCATTTACTTGTTTACACCTGTTGTCTCCACATGTTCATAAGTAGTTTTCCCTTTTAGAGCCAAAAGTTCAAATGGCATCTCCCATGGTCTCCTGACATAGGACAGACTCCTAGGGCCATAATGAAGGAGACCCATCTTACTTCAACCCCACTGCCTGTGAAAAAAAATAATTGAATGTCATATGGGACGATTCTTTGGAGATTAGCTCATGCAACTCTCTTGAATAGCTTTTTTTTTTTCTTTTCTTTATCAGGGCACAGCTCAGCTCTGGCTGATGGTGGTATAGGTGTTTAAACCTGGAATTTTGGAGCCTCAGGCATTAGAGTTTCTTTGCATAGCCATTATCTCATCTTCCTAGCCCTCATCCAACTCTTTTATTCCATAGTCAAATAATTAAGGCTTAGAGAGAACTCAAGTGTCAGCCTCAAGTTCACCTAGCTCTGAAGACTAGGCTCCCAGTTCCAGGCTAGAAGTCTGTGTTTCCTGCTCAGAGTCTCTCTCTCTCTCTCTCTCTCTCTCTCTCTCTCTCTCTCTGTGTGTGTGTGTGTGTGTGTGTGTGTGTGTGTGTGTGTGTGAAGGGAGAGAGGGAGAGAGGTTGGTGTAGGAAATGAAGGAAGGGAGAGTTTGATGCAAAACTGAGCAAGAGCTGACAGCAGAATCAGTGAGACATGGGTAATCAAGGAATTACTCTAGCGGCTGTCACCAGTATGGAAGCATGGGCGCTTCACCCTCTGCCCTACACATCAATAAACAAGGGTGTTGACATGATCTGGTGCCCAGCCCCAGGGTGTGACTTGAGGTTCAAGACAAGCAAGGACTGATGGTGGTGATCCCATTATGACTCCACTCCCTGGGGAATAGATCCCAGGGTTGTTTCTCACTGAAGAAAAGTGGTCAGTGTTGGGGCCTAGGGTCTGGATAGTACTTGGTTAATGAATGACAATGGAGGTGTCAGGAAATAGACACAAAAGGGAACAAGGGCCCTACTAGCCCTCAGATGGCTGGCACTTGTAGGCCCTGCCTAAATGTCACTGGTCCATGCATAGCGAGCTGAGTGCCTTTATTCATTGTTGAATATGCAGGGTTCCAAGATGCAAGTGAAAAGAGGCAAGAATAGAATTGAAACCTGTCCCCTGACTCCAAGCCCAGAGCACATTCACTGGCCCAGTGCTGCTTTTTCCAGTTGTTTGTTTGTTTTGTTGGCTTTTGCTTTAATACTTTTTTTTAAATAACAGAGATAAATTGATGGGGAAAGTGGTGGAGGTAGATAGAGAACTACATCCCTGCTTCACTGCTTTTGAAGGCCCCCCCCCCCCACCTCAGGAGGGGATCAGATCCCTGACCACGGTAATGGTGTATACATTCAACCAAGTGCATCACTGCCCAGTCTGTCACTCGGCCTTTTTTAAAATTTATTTAACTAGGCAGACAGAACAGAACCCTTACCAGCTATCTCTAGAGATAGAGATTTTCTTTTTTAAAAAAAAAATTTATTTATTTATTTCCTTTTGTTGCCCTTGTTGTTCTATTGTTGTTGTTATTATTGTTGTTGTCCTATCCATGTCACTGTTGGATAGGACAGAGAGAAATGGATAGAGGAGGGAAAGACAGAGAGGGGGAGAGAAAGATAGACACCAGCAGACCTGCTTCACTACTTGTGAAGCGACTCCTCTGCAGGTGGGGAGCCCGGGCTTGAGCCGGGATCCTTATGCCGGTCCTTGCGCTTTGCGCCACCTGCGCTTAACCCACTGCATTACCACTGGACTCTGAGATAGAGATTTTCACTGGACCTTTCTTTTAGTGTGGGCTCTTCTGGGATGGTGACAATGAGGAAACCTGGAGAGAAAGAGAAACTCTGCCTTACCTAGTGGGAGCGGATCTTGTCTGACCCTACGCTCAGAACACAACTCTCTCCTGAAACACTCTTCACCCAACCCCCAGGATAGACAGGGAGGGGAGCCAGTTCTTCCAGCCAGCAGAGGGTCACTGGAGGAGCTCTGCTATGTTTTTTTTTAACCATGTGTGTGAATATCCTCATTATCATATTGAGAACACCATTAAAACTTTTTTATTATTATTTAAAATTAATTTTTATTGGGAGACTAATGTTTTACAGTCGACAGTAAATACAATAGTTTGTACATGCATAACATTTCCCAGTTTTCCACATAACAGTACAACCCCCACTAGGTCCTCCTCTGCCATCATGTTCCAGGACCTGAACCCTCCCCCCACCTGCCCACCCCAGAGTCTTTTATTTAGGTGCAATGCACCAATTCCTGTCCAAGTTCTGCTTTGTGTTTTCTCTTCTGATCTTGTTTTTACAGCTTCTGCCTGTGAATGAGATTGTCCTATATTGATCCTTCTGTTTCTGACTTATTTCACTTAACATAATTCCTTCAAGCTCCAAGGAGATGTGAAAAGCAGAGTTAGGAACATGTCCACATGGAGAAAAGCAACTGACAGTCCTGCATGAACTCTCTGCCCTGGCCAATAGTTCTGTGCACAAACTGGGGCCTGAGTATGGTCAGGAAGGGGACTCCCCCTGTCTTTCCTAGGAGCTCTGCTATTGCCCCATGTGCAGAGAAACTCTGAATGTGGCCTCATCACCCATCCAGCCTGGGCACCCCTAGTTTTCCCGCCAAGCATCCTTTCCTCTCATATGCAAGTCCACACTCACTAAGTGAGCACCTGCTGCGTACATAGCACTGGCCAAGCTTTGGGGTGACCAGGTTGCAAGGACAGGTTGCAGATGCAGCCTCCAGGTGACTGTGGTGCCAGGATGAGGAAGGAAATGGTTGTGTGAATCATTTTTATTATTATAAGTCGTGACCAGTCCAAGAAATATAAAGTCTGAAAAATGTCTCCACATTGAAACTCATTCTCTTAAATGGTAGAGTTGCTTATGTACATATTTGTTCATCTACAATGACTTTTAAAAAGTGTTTTAAAGAATAAAAATCTTTTCCCAATAAACTGTTTCCTGGAATCTGACTATGACAAGAAGAATAATAATGGGGCTATGAGAAAAACAAATGAGGGGCCAGGTGGTGGCACATCTGGTTGAGCACACATGTTATAGTGCACAAGGACCTGGGTTCGAGCTCCCAGCCCCCACCTTGCAGGGGAAAAGCTTCACAAGTGGTGAAGCAGGGCTGCGTGTGTCTCTCTGTCTTTCTCACTCTCTATCACTCCCTTCCCTCTTGATTTACGGCTGACTCTATCCAAATAAATAAATAAAGATAATTTTTTTAAAATAAAAAAGGATGAAAGCAGAGTTTCTGTCTTCTATGAGTGATCAGGTGTCATCCCAGGACACCCCTAAACCCAGATAGAGAATCCTAGTCCATGTGATGGCAAGTCATATAGTCACTAAATTATTATTAGTCTAAGTACTAGATAGCAATAGAAAAAAATGATTCTACATTGATGTGAGGTCAAGAATAAAATGTCAGGTACACTAAGGATGCTGCTGAGAAACTGCCTGGGTGGGTGTGAGTTGTGGGTGTTAGGTAGAGGGTGCTTGTGCCCACTGTTTGTGGGAGCACAGTGAAGGCAGGGTAGCCAGGGTGGGAGTGGAAGTGCTGGGGGCAGGAACCAGCATCATCAGTTAAAGGGACTAAGTGAGCAGAGATCCTGGGACTATCTACTGGAGGCTAAATAACGCGCAGGGTAAGAATTAGAACCGGAAGAATGAGAGCCAAGAGCCGGGGTAGACGGCTTGATTTCTCAGCAGCAGAGAGCGTGCACCCGAGCAAGGGAAGGTGACACATGGAGCCATCTCTGCTTCCTGGTGTAAAGAGGGCTCAAAGGCTGTCTCCTGCATGTTCCTTGGAGAAAGAGCTCACCCCAAAATCCTCTCAGAAGGTGCCCTGTCTTTCTTAGGAGCTCAGAGCAAGGAGGCCCTGGAGGCTGGGAGCCTTGCATTGGAGGTCCAGAGGTGGCCATAAGAGGGCAGGAGAGGGCTGAGAATGGGCCAGCACAGCCTCTACTGAGTCCAGAGGCAGGAACCCCAATTTGCCAGCCTGCTGGGGGTGGAGGGGAGGGAGGAGAGGCAGAAGGGGAAAGGCTAAATCTACCCCCTGAGGAAAGCCCAGTTGAAGCACCTCTTGAGTTTGTGATATCACATAATCACATGAGTGTCCCATGTCCTCTGGCAACCAGGGAGATGTGAAAAGCAAGAGTTATGGACATGCCCGCATGGAGAAAAGCAAATGACAGTCCTGCATGAACTGTCCTGGCCAACAGTTCTGTGCAAAAACTGGGGCCTGAGTGTGGTCAGGAAGGGGACTCCTGTCTTTATGGGCAGGAAAACTACTAGACATACCACCCACCCACCCCCACACACACTAGCCTTCCCCCAGAAACACCCACCCTCTACTGCTGGACCATGCTCCTGGAGCTCCTTCTCTCCCTCCACCCCATCACCTTGCCAGGCAACATTGGAAACCCCCTCCCTTCCCCATCCCCTAAACACACATGTGCACAATGTACATGGAGCTCAGAACTCAGCCTCTACCTGCCAATGTGCATCCAGGTGTGAGAATCAATCTCCCCCCAGGACTTCCGCCACCTCCAGAGCCCCACCTGTGTGACCTAAGGACTCTGTGTTTTCCACTTCCTCAGAATAGCGTGGATTCTCAGACAAGAATCCACAGCAACAGACCTATCTTCCCAGCAGAGCTCACTTGTGCCTCCCCTTCTGCATACATTTCAGATAATCAAGGCAGCCCTCCCAGTGGCTCCTTGGAGGCCTTCCCCAGCAAGAATCCCTGCACCTGCGCCTGCTCCTGGGCTGCAGCTCCCCCGAGAATTCGGAGCTCAGAGTCCTGCCTCTGCTGGGCTGCGAGAGACTCTGCAGCCTTCAGCTAGCCAGCGTATCTGTCTTCTCCTCTATGGAGTGGTGGTGGTGATAGCCTTACTGCCTACCATATTCAGTTCTCTAAGGATGAGTTGTGCAGTTCTGTAGATCAGAAGTATAATGGCTTATTCTTGGGGTGGGGGTGAGGTGGGGTGGGCAGGCTCCTTCGGAGTCCTAGGCAACCCCTACCCTTATAGAGGCAATCCTGCTTATAGAGATGTCAAGGCATCTCATCCAGAACAAACAGGGAAGAACTGGGCCCTGGGCCCTGGGCACCAGTTCCAGGAAGGCCATAAGCCGCCTACGCTTGCTTGAGCTCTGCTCTCTCCAGCCTTCCGAAGCCACTGCATGGCAAAGGTAGCCTGCTTCCCCCTAGATTTTACTTGATTCTGTTCTGCGCTCTTTCATTCGTTTGTCTGGAGAACTCCAACAGCTCTCTGTCCACAGCCTGACCCTTCCGTACAGATAGCATCAAAAGAAAACAATAGGGAGGGTCTTCCCTAAACACAGGAACAATCATGTCACCTGCCCCCTGTATAATTTCCTCGGGGCCTCTCCATATTGTTTAAGGACTGACATTCCCAACAAGCACAGCCCTCTTGGGCCCCAGAGCCTTTGCATGTACTACTGCCCTTCCTGAAATTTCATCTTCGGCCCTCCATTTTTCCATCCCCTATAACCTCTCTACTTAAGCCTCTCATGTCCTGTGAAGTCCTCCTGTCCCCTCCGCCCCCCCCCAAGGCCAGGTTAGGAGCCCCTTGCCTTGGGCCCCTTTGTCCCCTGAGCCCCTGTCAGTGCTTCAGCCACTCTGGGTTTGGTCATCTAAAGGCAGGGGCAGACTGAATCAGGCCAGCCCTCAGCTGGCAGCCCATGATAGACAGAGGTTCTAGAAGTGTCAAGTGAGTTAATGAATGAACACATTCAATGTGAGGATAGGCTGCACCTGGGATGCCTGAGGCCATTAAGCCTCCTCTCTGTGCCCTCTCTACTCACTTCTATGTGGCACATTCCTTTTTCTGCAGAAAGCCTTGATCCCAGTGCTGAGCTGCAAAACATCGAGGAACTGGATTAATTGACATAATCAAAATAACCTGGCTATTTTAATAACATTTACATGCCCCAGGCACTCTGCTAAGCTCTTTACAGGGAATGTTTTATTTAATCCTCAAAGCAACCATGTGATGCTGAAGCCACCCTCCTTCTCCCCACACCCCCTCATCAAGGAGGCGGCCAGGACCACCCAGCTGGCCTTGGCACCCTGGCTGTCTCATCCGGGAGCCCAAATGCCCATCCAGTGCTTCAGATGTGGAGGCTGAGCACCAGCCACCCCAAGGTCACACCCTCACCTCCCTTCCTCTTCACACCTACCCCCTGCACACCTTCACACTCCAGTCTGAGAGTCCCCACAGTCACAGGACAAGACTGTCCACAGGAGGGAGCTGGCAGTGAGCCCCAGTTCACTACGTAATGGACTCAGGCTGGACTGGAAGTGTTTCAGAGGCACCAGGCTCTTACTCTTACTGGTGGCCCTATTTCAAGCTGTAATCTCTCCCCAACCCCACCCCCCAGCTATGGTGTCCTCCTTCCCCAGTTCCTGCACAGACAGTCACTCCCAGCCAGGGCACTTGGCCAGGCTTCAGTGCGCCTAGGAGAGAGGTCTCCCCTCCTGGAGAAGGAAGAGGAAATGCAAAACATAGGAGCCTAAGCCCCCTCCTCTTTTAACTAGAGGGGCTTAGCTGTTGGGTTGTTGATCTGTCTTCTAAGAGAATTCCTGGAACTTTTTTCCTTTGAAGAAAGGATTCCTTCTGACTCTGAACCAGACTTCAAGCCCTAAAGTAGAGCCAAGCCCTCCTCTGGTTCTGTATTCCTTCCAAGCCCCAGATTAACATTTATGCTGGTGAGACAGAAGACTCCATCCTCCCTCCCTTGTTGTCACCTTGCAGATATTTATAGCATTACCGTGTCCACCAGAGAGCATAATGGGCTTTTTAGGCTAAACCAATTAAACTCTCCTTCCATAAGTCATGTCTCCCAGATCGCTTCTGCTGCCCTTCTCTGAACTTGCTCTATCTTCATTATCTGGGCTCTTCATGGTAGAGGAGGACTAGCCCAAGAGCTGGCAGGATGGCTGCTGAAAGGTATTTGCCTCTTTCCCAGCCCCACCTGCAGCCTTCTGTCCCTAGGGCACTACCAACAGCTTTCTGGCAGTGTCTGGCCTGGATAGTGCTGCCCCCCCATCTTGTAAACTGGAACACAGAATATATTCCAGAAAGAGGTCATTGCTCTGTCCCCACCCCACCCCCCTTTTTCTCTCTCTGCCTCTCCAATCCATAGATCTCAAGCCTTTAAGCCTGCAGAGAAAAAGCACCTTGAGACAGCTACAGATGACTGACTGGAAGGATGTGACCCCAGGGCTGTGCCCACCAGCCTGATAGAAGCTGGTGTGATGTGTTTTCCAAAGGAAATGTGATCCCAGGAGCTTGAGAAGATACCACAGGGAGACTTGTCTTCAAAAGCTATGATACTATATGTCCGTTTGTTTTCCATGTCAGTAGTTGGATATTTGTTTTCTAATTTGGTGGCACCAGGGTCTCACATATACATAGAGGATGAGAGAAAAAGAGACACCACAGCACTGCTCCACCGTTCATGTTTCCCCCCACACACATACCATCCCAGTGCTGTCCATGGCACTTGCAGGTGGTGGTGGGACTAAAACCTGTGTCCTCCAATATGGCAGTGTGGGCTCTACCAAGTGAACTACCCCCTGGCAGATAAGTTTTGTTTTTTTAAGATTTGTGTATCTATATACTTCTTAAAATGTTTTATACATTTATTGTGTAAAGACAGAGAGAAATTAAGAGGGGATACAGAGAAGGAGACAAAAAGAGAGATACCTGCAGCACTGCTTATGAATCTTCCCCCCCCCCCCCGCAGGTGGGGGCCAGGGATTTGAACCCAAGTATATGCTCTTTGAAAAATGTTCCCTCTACCAGGTACATCTGCCCTGCCCTTCATGTATTTGGCTTTTTAAAAAACTTTTTATTGGGAGTTGGGCGGTAGCACAGCAGGTTAAGCGCACGTGGTGCGAAGTTCAGGGACCAGCATAAGGATCCTGGTTTGAGCCCCCGGCTCCCCACCTGCAGGTGTGTCGCTTCACAGGTGGTGAAGCAGGTCTGCAGGTGTCTATCTTTCTCTCCCCCTCTCTGTCTTCCTCTCCTCTCTCCATTTCTCTCTGTCCTAACAACGACAACATCAATAACAACAACAATAACTACAACAACAATAAAAACAACAAGGCTACAAAAGGGAAAATAAATAAAATTTTAAAAAAACGTTTTATTATCTTTATTTATTGGATAGAGACAGTCAGAAATTGAGAGGAGGAGGGGAGATAGACAGAAAGACAGAGAGACATCTGCAGCACTGTTTCACCACTCGCAAAGCTTTCCCCCTCCAGGTGGGGAACAGAGACTCGAACCTGGGTCCTTGTGCACTGTAATATGTGTGCTCAACCAGGTGCACCACCACCCAGCCCAGGGTGTATTTGTTTTTATGAAAGAGAAAAAGAAACCAGGGTACTGCTCATTTCTAACTTACGGTGGTGCTAGGGATTGAACCTGGGACCTCAGGATCTCAAGCATATGAATACTGTGTTCTAACATGTTAACCTATTTCCCCATCTAATATTTATTTATTTAACAGGAAGCTGTGTGTGCTCTGAAGGAGGCCTGCATATCAGAGAAGGCTGTCCGTGACTCAGTCTCCAGCTGAGTCATCTCTGAGCCTTTCAGCCAAGAACCAACCTGGTGGTTTTCTCCATCATGAGGTTTTAAATTCTTTTTTTGGTTAGTCATACTCAGTTTAATTTACACCCAGTATGGACCATTGGTTTAAGACAAGAAGCATACGGAACACCGAGATGAAAATACAATATCAAGTTAATGAGGAACATAAAAAAGGGAATAATTCTCAGAATTTTCCTGGTACTCCATAAACTAGTACTAAGCAGTGAAAATACACAGTGGCAATTATAGCTGTTTTGACTTTCTTATTTATTAAGAATAGTGACCTGTTTCTGTAATGTGTTTTTAAATCCTTACAAATAGCAGTTTTAAACTTTCTTTTTTAATCTCACTATCCAAAGAAAGAAACAGGTTTTCCCAAAAAAAAAAAAAAATACAAGCAAGTAAATCTAAATAAGAGGTCTTAAAAACACTTTTTATGTTCTGACTTATCATTACAACCTGCATTTGAAAATATATTGGAGCACTTAATAAAACATACATCCAATTAAAATTTGTCAACAAACACATTTTAGCATAAATAATTAGATTAAATAGTTTATCATTCTTTCAGTGAGGAAAGTGCCCCCATCTTTAAACATTATGGGTCTAATCAAAAAGCAAGTAAAAGAAACTCTATAACACAAGCTTTACTAGCACATTATTATATTTGAAAATGACTCGCAAACATATCAGAGATAAACTACAAAGTGACTTTTAAATTTTTTATTGTGGTCATTCTTTAAATTTTTCTGGCTTTCCACTTTCTGGGGTCCGTGGTAGTTTATTATCTTATGATTGGATGGAGTTCTGGTTACTGTGTGAAGAATGGAAGGTATGAAAAAAATGGAAAGTTTGGGGCCTGGTGGTAGCGCATGTAGTTGAGTGTGCACATTACAGTGTGCAAGGACCTTGGTTCAGGCCCCTGGTCCCCCACCTACAGGGGGAAGCTTCTCAAGTGGTGAAGCAGTGCTGCGTGTGTGTGTGTGTGTGTGTGTGTGTGTGTGTGTGTTCTTATCTCCCACTTCCCTCTCAATTTCCCTGTCTTTATCCAAAGTAAACTAATAAATAAATACTATCTTTTTTAAAGAATGGAATGGTTTAGACCCTTCAGATCTCCTTTTCCCTCTGTCTCAGTGACTGACAGCATCTGAGATGCTGTCTGGCAATTAGCCCGACTCCATGAGGGGCTCAATACCCTTGTTGACCCATAATAGACATAGCCACTGAGCAAGAAAGAAAACTGCTAAGCCAGTGAGATTTTGTTACTTTAACTTAACCAAGTCCAACTGACTGATTCAATCCTCAGGAGGGAATTTGTGAGATTATTTATCATTTTATTCCCAGCAACAGATAATTTCTACTACTAGGAACAATAGTGTGGTGGGGTTTGGGTTTTGAGGGAAAACACATTGATGCATGAATTCTGGTCTCATCATTTAGTAGTTATGATGAGACTTGAGCAAGTTATTTAACTGCTCTGAACTTTGTTTGCTCTTCTTTTTTATTTTTTTAAAGTTTATTATTGTTTCTTTTGTCTTATTATTACCAGATTTAACACTGGGGCTCTGTGCCTGCACAATGAATCCACCACTCCTGGCTGCCATTTTTTTCTTTTATTTTGATTTTTTAAAAAATGGAGTGAGTAGGGAAAGAGAGAGACTTGGAGCATTGGTGATGTGTCCACTTAACTGGGTATGCCACCATCTAGCCCCATATCCTTCTCTTTAAGATAAAGTACACTGGGTTGGTAAAATTGCTCACTTAGATAGTACACTCTTTGTCATGTGTTTGACTTAATTTTGAGCCCAGCTCCCACCACACTGGAGGGAGTTTTGGTGCTGTGGTTTCATTCTCTCTCTCTCTCTCTCTCTCTCTCTCTCTCTCTCTTCTCTCTCTCTCTCTTCCCTCTGGAGGGAGTTTTGGTGCTGTGGTTTCATTCTCTCTCTCTCTCTCTCTTTCTCTCTCTCTCTCTTCCCTCCCTCTCTCTTTCTCTCTGCCTCTCCCTTTCTGAAAAAGTAAGCCCAGAGCATGCAAGTTACCATGAATAATTATCTGGATTGAGCCCCAGATCCTCAGGAAGGAAGCTTCATGAGTGGTAGAACAGACTGTAGGTGTTCCTCTCTCACTCTCTCTCTCTTTCCCTGTTTATCTATTATAATTTTAAAATTAAAGGTAAATAATAAAATAAGATGCAGAATACCTGCCTTGATTGGCATAAAAGTTAGAATTGGGAATATGGCATATGTTCTTACACCAGGTTTCTCACATAAAACCTTTAGAAATAGAAGTCATGGGTGACAAAGTCGGGATGGCTGCATTAAAGACAGCACCTAGGCTGATTCTCCTCAAATGATCTCTTCAGATCCTGGAAATTCTAAATGGGAGCAGGATTTCCAGGCCAGTAGGAGAAAAACTACAGAAGAGGGGACAAAGAGAAACCACGGTGGACAATGATAACCCATTTATGAATTGGCAAAAGGATGCTAAGACAACAAAGGAGAGTTGAACACCCCTAAGTTGTAGATGCTACTATGACTATATCCTGACTTCCCTGAGCAGACGGCCTCACCAATGGGTACCAAAGTCTGACCTCTCCAGAGCCCTATCCCACTAGGGAAACATAGAAACAGAGTGGGGGTGTGTGTCGACTTACCAATGTCCATGTTCAGCAGTGAGCCAAATACAGAAGCCAGATCTTCCACTTTCTCCACTCCATACAGAATTTTGGTTCATACTCCCAGAGAGAATAAGAATAGGGAAGTTTCGGGAGTTGGGCTGTAGCACAGCAGGTTAAGCGCAGGTGGCGCAAAGCACAAGGACTGGCATAAGGATCCCGGTTCGAACCCCGGCTCCCCACCTGCAGGGGAGTCACTTCACAGGCGGTGAAGCAGGTCTGCATGTGTCTATCTTTCTCTCCTCCTCTCTGTCTTCCCCTCCTCTCTCCATTTCTCTCTGTCCTATCCAACAATGACAACAACAATAATAACTACAACAATAAAACAAGGGCAACAAAAGGGAATAAATAAATAAAATAAATATTTTTAAAAAAAAGAATAAGGAAGTTTCCAGTGTAGGGAATGGGACACGTGTGCACACAACCACAGCATAGTCAAGGCAGAACATAAGCATCACAGAAAACATATAATTGATAAATAACTAAGAAACAGAATGGTTCAACATTCACAAATCAATTGATGTAATTTGCTTTGTCAACAACAACAGAGAAGATAAAAGCTACATGATTATATCACTTTTTGTAGAAAAAACATAAGATCCAACATCCATTTATGATAAGGCCCCTCCAAAATATAGGAATAGAAGGGCAATTTCTCAGCATAATCAAGTCCACATATAATAAACCCACAACTAACATCATCCTCAATGTGAAAAAACTAAAAGCTTTCCCCTTAAAATCTCACAGGGCCAAGAAGTGCAGCTTGTCTTCGTTCTAGCTGTTGAAAGAGCAGCTGAATTGAGCCTGGGGCTTTGGATCCTCCTTTAGATCCTAGTGTCTTTGCATAACCACTGTGCTATCCCTCCACTACACTGTTTTATCTCTGGGTCAGGAGTGAATGATTAAGTGAAAAAAACCTACTTATAGTTAGAAAGTCCTCAGTCTCCCATAGCCTACAGGGAAGAAAAAGGACATAAGGTTTAACAGTCACTGTGTTTCAATTCAAAGACTGAGATAACAATGAATCACTGTTAATTTCCACAACTGTGAACTTTTTAAGTACATTACTGAGACACAAGTCAATCCAGGTGAGAGTGACCAGTGGATTGAAAAGTACAGAGAACTAGCTATCTACAAAATGGAGGACCCCCCCCCCAAACTCTTCATCTGCATTATTCCAGTCTTTAGGTCCATGATTGGTCAACAATTTGTTTGGCTTTATATGTTAATTCTCTTTTCAGCCACCAGGTTCCAGATACTAGCATGATGCCAACCAGACTTCTCTGGACAGACAACCCCACCCATGTGTCCTGGAGCCCTGCTTCCCCAGAGCCCTTCTCCACTAGGGAAAGAGAGAGGCAAGCTGGGAGTATGGATCAACCTGTCAATGCCCATGTTCAGAGGGGAAGCAATTACAGAAGCCAGACCTCCCACCTTCTGCATCCCACAATGACCTTGGGTCCATACTCCCAAAAGGTTAAAGAATAGGAAAGCTATCGGGAGAGGGGATGGGATACGGAGTTCTGGTGGTGGGAACTGTGTGGAGTTGTACCCCTCTTATCCTATGGTTTTGTCAGTGTTTCCTTTTTATAAATAAAAGTTTTTTTAAAAAAGAAAAGTACAGAGAGAGGGATCTCATAACATACTACAATAATGGTTAAACCAAGGAGAAACACTGGAGAAATGAGCCAGGACAAAAGCCCAGCTAAAAGCTAAAAGGTAGAAGCACACAAGAATGATGACAACCTCCAAACACTGATTAAGGCATTAGTCACAGGAGTGAGGGAAGCTGTTGAAAGTTATATCATCAGAAATGGGGAAACAACAAATGACAGGTATTGGCAAGGTTGTGGGGAAAAAGGGACTCTGCTCCACTGCTGGTGGGAATGCAAACTAGTGCAGCCCCTTTGGAAGACAATATGGAAAATCCATGTGGAAATCAAAATGAGGGAGTCGGGTGGTGGTGCATCAGGTTAAGCGCACATGGCACAAAGTACAAGGATTGGCGTAAGGATCCCAGTTCGAGCCCCCAGCTCCCCATCTGTAGGAGAGTCGCTTTACAGGCATTGAAGCAGGTCTGCAGGTGTGTGTCTTTCTCTCCCCCTCTCTGTCTTCCCCTCCTCTCTCCATTTCTCTCTGTCCTATCCACTAACGACATTAATAACCACAACAATGTTAAACAAGGGTAACAAGAGGGAAAATAAATAAAATAAAAATAAATATAAGAAATCAAAATGAAATTACCATGTGGCCTGGCAACACTACTCTTAAGCACTTACACAAAGGACACACAAACACTTATCCAAAGGGACATATGTGCCTCCATGTTCATAGCAGGACTGTTCACAGTGGCCAAAGAGTGGAAGCAGCCTAAGTGAACATCAACAGACAACTGGCTAAAGAAACTATAGGACGTATATTCCACTGAATATCACTCAGCTATCAAAAAGGATAATATGGTGTCCATTCAGACAAAATGGATGGAGTGGGAGGTAATTGTGCTTAGTGAAATATGCAAAGAGATGAAGGACAACTACCAAATTATTTCATTCACATGTGGAATCTAGAGAACTGATACACACACACTTACAAAAATAAATAAATAAAAGAAAGCTGACTGTCTCTGAGACTTATGAAAACTATGGTGGTGGATATGGTGTGGCACTGTACCCTATAATACCACAATCTTGTAACCTGATTTAAAAAATACAGTTTTTAAGAGTATATTGAATTTAAAAAGAAGAACATATATTCTTTACCTGATCTCATTCACCTCTTTCAAATCTGAACTATAAAAACAGAGCATGAATGTGAAAGTTCCCCTTGTTTCTATGATTAAAGGTTAAATTAGTATTTAACTAAGGTTGAGTTAGAAGTGTAAGTTAAATTAAAGAAAACAGGGCCTGCAATATAGTTCACCCAGATAGTGTGCCTGCTTTGCCATGCGAGTGACCTGGGTTTGAGTCTGGCCCCCACCATAATGGAGGAAGCTAAACACTATAGTGTCTTCCCCCCTTCTCTCTTTGTCTTTCTCTTTCTGTCTGAAAATTTCAACCCTGCTGACAACAGCAACAACAACAAATTAAAGAAAGCGTTTCTGAAAATTTCTAGAAGGATTTTTCTCAGGCCCCATGTTTTACCTATATTCCTCACCATCTCAAATATTAATCAGTTAAAAAAAATATTAATCAGGTACCAACACAGTGGCAGATACACAGGGTTTTCTCCTGTGATCCTCCACAACTTCATTCTCCATGCAGGACTCACACAAATAAACAACGACCTAAGGAGTCATGTCTGGACCTCTGTGGCCTGATATGGCTCATGTGCTTACCTCTCCTTTAGGAAGACAACAAACCATATAGCACTGACCACCAGTGTCTCTTGTCTTTTATTAATTAGTTGTAAGGTACAACAGAGGAATTCTAAAATAGCTTAAATTATCAAGAGGTACAGTATGGTATTTGGGGGGAACAAAATGGAATAGGAAAGTCTGTATGAGACAATGCCATTAAGTCTCTTCTCCATAACATTCTTTTGTTTTAGGTTCTCTCTTAACTAACATGCCTAAGTAAAGCTCAGCAGATTGATGGCTGCAACGTCAGCATGTCAAGTACCCCCTCATTTACATCAAACTGTATCAAACTGTCTGTGGCCTGGAGGTTTGGCCTCAGGGACACCTATCTGTGGTTGAGAAGCTGCATATCTCTGCTGCCTATGCAGAATATTAGGTCATGGGTTGCATAAGGCTTATGGCAAATAGGAGCCTGGAACACTGAGATATCTTCTTTGGCTCATTCCCCAACAAGTACAGTAGACACAAGCCAAATGAGTCTGACATGCCCCCAACCTCATGGGGCTGATAGTCATTGTTGGGTGGAGGCAAGATGTCACAAATACTGGAGAGAAGCATGAAAGAAGCAGAAGGAGCAAGACAGAAAGTAACTGTGAGGCTGCAGGGTGAGGGCTCCCATCTCAAATAAGTGTCCAGTGCCTTTCTGGGAAGATAGCTCAAATTTAGGAGTGGTTAGAATAAAGTATAGGGCTGGCAATCAGATGGTGGTATACCCGGTAGAGCACATACCTTAGCATGCTCAAGGATCCCTGTTCCTGCCTATGGAGGTTTGTGGGTTTCACCAGTGGTGAAGCAGTGCTGTAGGAGTCTCGCTATTTCTTACATCCTTTCTATGCCTTCTCTCTCAATGTCTCGCTGTATAAAAGAATGAAAGAAAGGGGGGAAAATAGCTACCAGAAACAGTGGACTCACCCTGGAGGCACAGAGCCCCAGTGATAACTTTAGTGGCAATGAAAAACAAACAAAAAAGGTGGGGGGTAAAAAATAATAAATAAAAGGAAGGATGTAAGAGATAGCTCACCAGGGAGGGTGCCTGCTTACACATGTGTGTAAGAGATAAGAGGTCTCATCGTGTTGCTCTGGTGCAGGCATGCCCCCAATGCACTGGAGGAAGTTTTGGTGCCGTGATCTTTCTTCTCTCTCTCTCTCTCTCTCTCTCTCTCTCTCTCCCTTTCTTTCCAAAAAAAAAAGTGAATTGAGAGCAGTGAATTTCCAGTGATTACAAGGACAACAAAAACAAATGCGAGAAAGCTCCTCAGGACAGAGGAGCGATGGGTTCCAGTGCTGGAGCCAGAAAGGGTGCATGTTGAAGGGGTTGAGAGAAGAGCAAAGTAGTTGCAGCAGGAAAGTGTTGAGGGAGGGTGAACTTGATCTTTTCCAGCTCCCTCCTCTGTGGGTTTTTCAGAGTCTTTTGAAAGAATTATAAGCAAACACCTGTGATCTGTATGCAGTATCCAACCTTCTTTTATTTATTAACTTATGAGGTAGAGACAGCTCAGAAGTGAAGTTAGAGAGAGGAGATGGCTCGGAGAATAGTCTCCCTGAAGGCCTGGAAAGATTCCCTGAGAGGAAAAGACCTCTCTGTGTGAAATCCCATCTTCTTTTAAACCTTACAGGTGTCATGGCTGAGTCAGCCCCCTGTTGGCCTGCTGGAAATGCTGGGTACCTTACCAAAACTCCTCCTGTGGTGTACATCTTTTGTGTTCAACTCCCCAGATTCCCCCCAATCCCCTTGTCCCATGTACATAAACACAGTGCCACAAGGTGTCCCCAAGTTCTCTCTATCCATCCCCTGACCTCAACCAAAGGATGAAGAAGATGGAAGGAGTGAGGCCTGAGAAGCAGCCAAGGCCCAGGCTAGGCAAAATCTTGATCATCCTGGAGGAAGTGTGGCTTAATTTTGTAGCTGTCAGAAGTCCTTATAAGTTTTTAAGCTTTATAAAGAGGGGATCAAAATGCCTGCTACCATCTAGCCTTTTAAGCCCCAGTCCTAACTTTTGCCCTATCAGCTCTATGTGAAGGGATCTGGGGGAGCTTCAGGCACCTGCCCCTGCCCCAACACCTCCTTACATCCTAGTGCTTAGACTCTAGCCTGGATTACTTGTCCTGAGCCCATTCTCTTCAAGCTTTGGGCCTGCATTGCTCACTTCACTTTTGGGGGGCCAGAGCTTTTCATAGTATCATCCCCTTAGCATCTGAGTAGGAATTATCCATTTTGCTGGTGCAAAATCATCTCTGAATCCCCCTCCCCAGAGAGACTGACAAGTGGGCCTGAGGTTTTAAATTTGTAGCTGCTTCTGAAGGCTTCCAAAGAGTCAGCATCGAAGGAGCACACCTAGATTCCCTCACCAGTGCAGACTGCTGCTTGCTGGCTCACACATTTTGCCCTCCTGCTAAAAACCAAACATTAATCTCCCCAACTCTGCAGACCTTACCAAACAAATCCCATCTTCCTGGTTACTGTCTGAATTCCCAAGAACTTTCTGTCCCTCTTTCCCCTCTCCAGAGCCCTCACTTGGTCACCCTCTCATCCATCAGCCCCACAGGCAGGCTGACTCTCCCACAGCACCACAGCCAAGCACTTGGCCTTAGGGGTGGACAGGCCTAAGTTTGAATCCTGGCATTGTCACAACCAGCTGAGTTGCTGCAGGCAAGTCCCACACTTTCTCTGAGCACTGATTTCTCTTCCTAGAAGTGGAAGTAAGTACAATAATCAACAATCTCATGCTTTGACTATGGGGGTTCCATGAAATTATACATTTAACAATAGCCAGTGCAGCACCAGAATTCAATCATATTAGCATTTACTATTAGTATTCCTGGCCAGGTTGATTTGCTTAACAACAAGATCCTTATCCTTTTTTAAAAGATTTATTTTTATGAGAGAGAGTGTGGTGCGTGTGCGTGCATGCGTGTGTGTGTGTGTGTGTGTGTGTGTGTGTGTAAGAGAAGAGAGGAAAGACACCAGAGCACCACTAAACTCTGGCATAGGACAGTGCTAGGAATTAAACCTGGGGTCTCTGGAGCCTGAGGCATTCAACTCCTGGGCTCTGACACTGTAAGCTCCTTTCTTTCACATGACAATCTGAGCCTTGCTCCTGACATGAGTTTTTTTTTTTTTTTCTTTCCCCTACTGCCTTTCCTTGAGTTAAGACCTGGTCCAGGTACTGTTACACACTAATTCAGGAACAGGGATATGTCATAATGCAGCAGTCCCCAATATCCAGTTGTCCCCTCCTCCCAGATCAACTTGCTATGATCTATTTTTATCATCTTTGCACTCCCCTAACCTGAGCCATTTGGCTTCATGGAACTATTTCTCCAGGGTTAGAAGGATACATAGCCTCCAAACCTCTCTCTAAGATCAATTGCACCAGTGGTTCTGCTTCTCTGGCACCTCTGGTGCTCCAGCTGGTAAACTAGCTGTCTGGAGCTGGGACAGTGGAACTGGCCTAATGCATGCTTGGTCTCTGATGGGAGAAGAATTCATTTTCTTCCACCCAAACTGCTTGTGGGGTGGCCTGAGACCTCCAGACTCCAGGGACAGAGCCTAGACAGAGAAACCCACATGTGAGCTATCCCCTTTACCTGCTACCTCTGGGCTGTGCCAAGAAGAAATCTGCCCCAACCCACACCTATTAGACTTGGCAAAGGCTTCAATCAAAGATCATCCCTTCTAAGCCCTGAAGCCCAGAGCAATAAGGATCACTCTGAGTCCTGGATGAGGCACAGCCACAGTGACTGGCCTCATGGTGACCTCCCAAGGGGACTCACTGGCCGGGTTATCTGTTGCTCAGAGTAGCTGTTCCACATCTGGTGCAATCAGTGTCCTTCGCCAGCACCTGGCTGCCTCCCATCCCACTCTTGTTTACTGCCAGCGCTGCCTTCCTGTTTTCTTACAGCAAGAGCCAGAGGGGCCAGGTAGGGCCACAGCATTGAATGGCTCTTCTGTTGTTCCAGCAGCTCTGGAATGTCTAGAAGGATGAAATGGAGCTGCTGTTTTCAGGGTGGGGCATGATCTGGCCTCTCCTTCAGCCCTGTGTGTTATTGGGTCAGAGCTTTCCTTTTTAAATTTTATTATAATGAGAGAGAGAGAGAGAGAGAGAGAGAGAGAGATGCAGAGAGTGAATATTGAGAGAGATAGAGGGGGGATGGAGAGAGATAGAGGGAAAGATGACCTGCCGAGATGCCCCCAAACCATCACTGAGCAGCCCCTGAATGGCTCCCATGCCTCCTCCTCTTGAAGGCTGGGAAATCCATTAGCCCCACAGTCCCAGGACTGGGGACAACAACAGGATGGAATTTCCTTTATGGTAATGTGGCAAGTCCCACAAATTGATGGGACTTTCAGACCAGGGCCACTTCAGCTTACACAGCATTTTTGTGCAGAGCAGAAAATGGCTCCCCTTCATAATCCATTTTACTCCCAATTGTTGAAAACCTGTAATATATTGATTTTGTTAGTCCAAGATACCTGATTTCCAGGGAGCTGTCATATTCATTTATAAAATCAGTGGTAGATACTACCATGGCAAGGTATTCTTTTCTACAGTGTGGCATCTGCACCTCCGGGTGAGGGGACTGGGATGATGGGGCTAATCTGTCTCTTAGAGACTTCCAGAATGACCTTATCAAGGCCTCTGATTCACATCTTGAATAGCTGTCTCTGCCTGAGATGGGACAGCATGCAATGGAGCAGGGAGCAGGTTGACGGCTCTATGCCAGGCCCTGAGTGCCTTTCCCATACACCTCAACACAAGGAAATGGTCAAAGAGCCCAGGGAAAAGCAGGGGTCCAGGCCAACTTATGTTTGGCCTGGGAATAATAGGATAGGAAGCTGTGAGCTCTTCTAAGTAGTGTAAACAGAGGCGCTGACATAAGTATCAGAGGCAGGCAAGTGTGTAGGTCTGTAGAGAGAACTATAAATAGGGGACAAAAGTTATATGCACACACCCTCAGTTAAGACCCTACCTTCAGGGCCTCCCTCTCTAAGGTAGAGAGGGAAGACCTAGTTCCACTCTCCTTCAGAGAGAAAGCAGAGGAGGAGGGAAGACTAGGAGAGCCAACTCCAGGGACTCACTCTCTTAACAGGTTGGAAACAGTGTTCAAACCCCAGATAGTCTCTGACAAAACACACTCCAAAAGGGGAGACCAGAGTCATTCTCATCTTCTTCTAGAATCCAGAAAGTCAGTTTTGCTCCCACTGTCCCTCACTTGCACACACTCCCTCCCCACCCCACCATCCATCTGGGTCCTTACCCTGGTCACTGCCTCTGGGCTCATTATCTGCCCACTGATATTCAGAATGACTTTATTAACTTCATTGTAAATGCAGTCATGAAGAACGCATTAAGGAAGTTTAAACTGGCCAGCGCTTCCTGCAAAGAGCTGACTGAAACACCAAGCCCCAAATCCATTTACAGTGTCACAGTAAACCCCAAATGCATGTGGCCAAAGACATATTGTTGCTCTTGGTCGATGCACAAGGTGCTTGTGCCAGAGACGCTGCAGGAAAATTATGGATATCTATTTTGGGGGAGATGGTTAAAAATAAACAGCCGTAGTCGAGGGCAGACATGTGACCATAAAGTAAATGCAAAAGGCAAGCGCAAGGGTGTCCAGTCACAGATTTTGAGCCTGAATGATCAAGCTTTATTTGTTCCCTGTACGGCTCATAATTCTAACCTTTTATTATGCAAAGCAACCAGTTTTGTTTTACATCACCAGAGGAGGCTCAGCATGATTTACAGATCACATTTGCCAGTTATTTTACCTATGAAAAGGTGAGCTAGCTTGAAAGAGATTGTTTAAGTTATTCTTGGAATTTTGGACATGGAGACATGGGCACCCTAAGTAAACTTTCTCTCCCCAAACCTGATGTAGGAAAAAAAAAAAAAAAAACCTACAGTGGGTAGGGGAGTGTAAAGGCAGACAAAGGATAATCCCTGAAGTTTCTAGGAATAAATGTTCTCTGTTTATGCCAGTGAGTAGCCTTCAGCTTTCAGAGGCTCAAGAGAGGGACTGAGGGAGCGGACAGAAGGATTTAGTCTCTAGTGCCACATGGGAGCTCTCCAAGGTCCTAGACAACTGTTTGAAAGTCTCTGACCTCATCCACTCTCACACCAGGGTGTCTGCCTTCCTGAATTTTACCCCCCCCCCAATAAATCTGGACAATCTGACTGTGTCTGCATGCTCCTTAATCTTCCATCACCAGAAAAAGCAACACTTGAGGGTAGATTTCTTTCTTAATTTTATTTATTTATTTATTTTTGATAAGCTAGAGAGACATTGAGAGAGGAGGGGGAGATAGGAGAAGAAAAAGAGGTACACCTGCAGCACTGCTTTATCACTTATGAAGCTTCCTCTCTGCAGGTGGGAGCTGGGGGCTTGAACCTGGGTCCATGTATATAGTAACAAGTGGGGCTAAACCAGTTGCAATGCTCCCTGAGGCTAAATTTTCAAGCCAGACAACATGGGTTTGAATTTCAGTCCTTCCACACCTTCTATGACCTGGAGAAGGGATCACTGCTCCTTGAACTTCAGCTTTTTTTTCTGTAAAATGAGATGATACCATTTTCCTTTAAGGGTTTGTTGTAGTGGCTTCTGAAGTTATCAGAAGTAAAGTGCTTATCTTGTGCCAGGCATGTAATGAGTGTCCTGAATGAAGATCTAACCTCATCAGTAACGCTGGCCTCTAAGTGGCGCTCAAGATGCTCTAGTAAGTGGCCAGTCTGTGAGCTGGTGAGCTCTTTCTCTGTTCAGTGGTTGCAAAAAACAGAAACTGGGCCTAGATGCATGCAAAAAAAGGGGGGTATGGGGAGTCATCACCAAGACATGGTGGTGTCTAGTGTCAGCCAACAGCCTGATTGTGTTGCAAGGCTGCAAACTGAGGTCACCAAGACTCTCCCCATCCCCCATCTCTGCTCCTACCTGGTGTCACTTCATCTGTAGATCAGTTGTCTCTCTCCTCCTACCGACTTGGTAGAACAGGCCTTTTACTGTCCACGAGTATTCATGTTATAGGTCTAGCTCCATTTTCTCCTTTCCAATTCCAATTTATGAGAGGAGAAAATCTGATTGGGCCTGTTTATTATAATTCCTGATCCAAACTAACCAGACTGGGGGCAGGTCTGACAGTTTGGTGGCAGGAAATTGGCTGCAGGGGAGGCTTTCTCAGGAAAGATAGGTGAACACACAGCCAATAGCATCAGTAGCAACTTTCAGGTGCAGATTGATGGGAAAAAGTTATCAAATGCTTATATGACAGAAGATAAATAGGTAAGTAGATGGGTGAATGGAAAGATGCAGATGGATGAATAGATAAAGACAGGATAGGTGATAGAAAAATAGATAAAGATAGATTATAGATGATAGATCAGTGATTAAAGAATGGCAAGATGGATGAAGATAGATGAATATATTAGATGGATTATAGAGATAGACAGATAGATAGATAGATAGATAGATAGATAGATAGATAGATAGATAGATAGATGGTAAAAGAACAGATAGATGACAAGATCAGAGGAGAAAACTCTAAGCAGAACTTGGAATGAAGTTGGTGTATTGCACTAAAGTAAAAGACTCTTGGCTGGGGGTGGGGGACGTTAGGGTCCTGGAACATGATGGCAGAGGACCTAGTGGGGGTTATATTGTTGAGTAGAAGACTGGGAAATGTTATGCATGTACAAACTATTGTATTTACTGTGGATTGTAAAACATTAATCCCCCAACAAAGAAAAAAAACTGGGGAAAAAAAGAATGGATCGGTGGATGAATAGATTTAGTTACATAGAAGTGCTTTGGTTAGGTTCTTAAATGTGTTTTTTTCTTGCTATCAGATTTCTTCAGAATAAAAAGTGAATGGTGCTAGTAAAAATAGGACCTACCAAAGCCATTTTATAACTTTCACTGTTTCCCATGACAGGAAATACCACACAATCATAAAAGCTCCCAAAGCTGTCAGAGTCCTCCTGCAGGGAAGGATATCAGAGTGATGGCCTCCTGTTTCTGAGCCTGTGAGTCAGAGGAGGCATGACCTTAACTGTGAGGGACTGAGCACACAACCTGTTGTAGGATAAAGGTTCAGTCTCTGAGGGCTTCACTGCACAGCCTCATTCTCTGTGTGCTCCAGACCCTTCTCCGCAGCCTTCATCTCCTACAATGTGTCCTAGAGGCCTTGAAGCATCTTTTGTTATCTGTTTACACAGTGCTTCTCAACTTGGCCAAACATCTGAAGCATTTCAGAGAGCATCTGAAATATAGAGATCCTTAGATAACCCCCTCCCAGGGACTGTGTGGAAAGCTCAGTGGCAGGGGTCAAACACTGATTTTTAAATAGCTTCCCCAGGGATTTTGGTTTATATCAGACTTGAGAGCCCTGAACTAGGATAATCAACTACCCAGCACAAACACAAGCCAAAGCTCTGCTGTGAGGTACCTGCCAGTAAAGGCTTTAAAAAAAAAGATTTATAAAATGGAAATATTGACAAGACTGAAGGATAAGAGGGGTATATTTCCACACAATGAGTTCCATATCCAATTCCCTCCTTTCATAGCTTCCTTATTCTTTATCCCTCTGGGAGTATGGACTCAGGATCATTGTGGGGTGCAGAAGGTGGAAGGTCTGGCTTCTGTAATTGCTTCTCTGTTGAACATGGGCATTGGCAGGCCGACTCCTAGCCTGTCTCTCTCTTTCCCTAGTGGGGCAGGGACTTGGGGAGGCAGGGCTCCAAGACACAAGGTGGGGTCATCTGCCCAGGGAAGTCAGGTTGGCATCATGGTATCATCTGGAATCTGGTGGCTGAAAAAGAGTTAAGGGGGCCTTATAGGACCTTGCCCTATCAATAATGGTAGGGAATGTTCCATTCTCTGAAGGGAGGTTGAACAACATACTCTATCTACTACCCGAGGAAATAGGTCCTGAAATTAGTGCAGCCTGGAATGTTCCTGGCTGTGACCACAGAATGCAAACTCAGACCTACAGAGATGCAGAGGTTACATAGGCTCCTATGCTGAATATGGGCCCCAGATCAAATCAATGGGGTTTACAGTTAACACATTTTTCCCATATTTGGGAGCTACTCTCTTCCCTGATGCAGCTTTCTGGTCCTTTTTCCAACTATGACGTCATCTCCCCAGACAACAATAACCTGGGTCCACCTGCATATTAGATGTGAGGCACAGGCAAAAACTAGTAAAGCCATGGGCCCCTTGGAGTAAAGGCTTTTGATGTGGCTTCTAGGAACATCCCTGCTCTCACTCCTTTCAGGGAAGGCAATCTCTTTAGCAGAAAGGGCCTTGGAGAGCATCACACCCCCACCAACAGAACAATTGGGTCTGAGATTTTTTTTAAGGTTTTATTTACTATAGATAAAGACTATCTAAAGTAGAGGAGAGAGATAGGGGAGAGAGAGGTAAGGAGAGATAGATAACTGCAGCATTGTTGCACCATTTGTGAAGCTTCTCTTCTCACATGGGGGCTGGGGACTTGAACCTGGATCCCTGCATGCTGCGATGTGTGCACTCAACCAGCCCCTAAACTCTCTTATCTTTCTTTTTTATACAAAGAAGTAGAGAAACACAGAGAGAGAATAAAAGAGACCACAGCACAGCAGCAGAAACATAGACTGAGGAATTTTGGTGTGGCCCATGGCAGTGGCTATGGGGGGAGGGAGGAGGAAGGGGATGGTGCTCAGAACCCTACAGAGACCCAGACTCAGTAAAAGGGAAATAATTGATCTCTGGTTTACTTCCAGCTCTGAGACTCCAAGCTCAGGAAAGTTCCAGCCAAGCAGCCATGTTCCTGCCCCAACTCAGGCCCCGTGGGGACCCTTCACACTCAGATCCACCATACTGAGGGGACTAGCTCCTTGTGAATGACAAGCAGGGAGGAGCAGGTACAAAGTAAGGTGTCTACCTAGAGTGGAGTCAGGGAAGTCAGGAACCTTGGAGAGAAGAGTCTGCCCTTGGGGGTGGGGGTGGGGTGGAGTGATGGTGATGGTGCAGAAGGTCCACAAGTCTAGACAAACCCAAGGTCAGGCCAATGCTTTCATCATGGAATTTCTACCTTCCTCCACCCCAGTGATGTCAAGGGACCTTGCAAAGATGGTTCACCACTTCTAGGCTAGCAAAACAGCTCACTTGGATAGTGTGCTCCTTTGCCATATGAACAATTCAGATTCAAGCCTGCGCTCAGCACCTTGAAGGAAGCTTTGGTGTTATGAAATACCTTTCTCTCCCTCTAAAGAAAGGAAGAGGAGAAGGGAAGGAGAGGGGGAAGAAGAGAGAGAGGAGAAGGAGGTTGACCACTTTCAAAAATAGAGGGAAACTAGCCCTAGTGGCCTTAAGAAAGAAGATCCAAGCATCAGGTTTCCTGCTTTGGACTGGAACAGCCTCAATGCCATGTGGTAACCAGGTAGGCTGAGGGCCATTGCTGCCTCCTCTGTGGCTGCAAACCAGATAGTGAATTACTATTCCCTTGGTATCAAAGTCTGGACAGGGAAAAAAGAAACAACAGAAGCTATTTTGATATAGAGAACTTAATCTAGAGAATGGGTTATGCCAGTGTTGAATGACAGGAAAGGCAAAATGAAAGTGTGTGTGGGGGGGGGGTGCATTGAGAGAACAGAAGAGCAACTACAGGAGCTACTCCCTCCCCGTCCCTTCAGGGGAGAAAGAAGGAAAGAGTTCAGAGATCAAAATCTAGAGTCTAGAAGAAGGTATGGAGGGGGCAGAGATGGGAACTGGCTTCTGAGTAAGGTGTTATCTGCCTGGCCTAAGGCTGAACACAGTGAAGCTGATTCTAAAAGCATGCAGAAATGAAATTTAAAAAAGAATAATAAAACCAACTTCTGCTGCCTGGATGGAGGTCAGCCCTTGGGGTGAAGTGGACATACCCAGGAAGTAAATCCAGGACTGGGGGGAGAGGGGAGGATAAAAGTGGTAGGGTACGTGCTTAACATATATGAGGCCCCAGGTTCCACATCCAGCATGAAAAATAAATGCTTTTAAAAAGAAAATCTAGGGTCCAGGTGGTGGCACACCTGGTTGAGTGCACATGTTACCAAGTACAAGGACCTGGGTACAAGCCCCCAGTCCCCACTGGGTGGAGGAGGAGCAGTGAAACAGTGCTCCAATGCCAGGCTAGCATGGGGGTGCCTCTTCCCAGGTGTGTACTCTCTGGGTTGGAGAGAACTCAACCAGAGCCAGCCTGGTCTGCTACTCACTCAGCGACGCAGGAGAGAGAGTCTTGAACTGGTGGCGGAGTGGTAATGCAATGTCTTTATTGATCAGAGAGACAACGCTTTTATAGGATAGAACCGGAAGTGGCAAGTCTGAAACGGAAATGACTAGGAAAGGGGGTGGAGAAAGGTAAAAGTGGGCTGGGAAGGTAGAAACTTACTTAGCAACTGTTCCGAGGGTTTTAACCAGTGGGATTAATGTTACCCTGCAGGCAGGGAGGGTCTCGAGGTAGAAAGAAGATAGATCAAAGGAATGAAATAGGTGGGGATCTTTCAGGCAAAACAATGATTATATAAATAGGCCATAGTATCAGGAATGCAGGGTGGAGCAGGGAGAGCTGGCTTAATGACTGACATCTCCTCCTTTCTTTTTATCTAATGGCCATAGTATCAGGAATGCAAGGTGCTTTATGAGGCAGAGAGTCTGATAGGACGAGGCATGCCTTTGGGGTTACTACTGCCTCTCCTTGCTCAACCTCTCAGTAGAGAGAGAGACTGACGGGAAAGACACACTTCTCAGGTCAAGCCCTGCCAAGCTCAACCACATCCTCACAATTTCCTGACACTCCAAGTCTCTGTCTGTCTGTCTCTCTGACTGTTTCTCTCTGTATGTCTGCCTTTCTCCCTCTCCATCCCCCTTCTCTTTCAATTTCTCTCTTTTTCTATCCAAAAATTAATTAATTAATTAATTAATTAATTAATTAAAAATAAAAACTAGAACTCCTCCTGGCCTCTTCCCAGCATCTCTGTTGGCAGAACCTAGCAGAGAAGAGCCAGTAAATAAAATGTGTGGTCTGCAGAGTCCCAGCCAAGGCACTGGGTACAGAGAAGGGACATTCTCCAGTAGTCTGTCTAGTAAACCCATGCCCAAATAGTGTGTGTGGGGGGTGGAGATTCGGGACACTTGGGCTGCAATATGGAAACTAAACTCAATCTGCTTGGAGGTGATGTTTTAGGATCCTTGCAAGTGCTGAGGCCTTTGTGACTAGCTTTGGACCCAAGAATAGAAGGACTGTGGGTATCTAGCTGGTGCCCAGTAACTCAGGACTAGATATCCTCACTCTGGAAACAGGAAACCACGACAAGGCTGAATGGCAGGACCATCCCTTTTAGGCATCTCCTCCCCTCCCTGAGGGAATGGGAAACAGTCTGTGAGGAATTAGCCTCTGGAGGCTGATGTGGATGAAATAACAGCCTCCCACTCCAAGAAAATCTCTGCCTCCCTTCCTCCCATGCCCCCTTTCTCCAGCTGCCCTCAGGGGACCCTGCGCCAACCCTCAGCAGACTGTCTTGGCTGGGCCAAACCCTCGTGCCTGCTGGCAAGAGAAAAGATGGGCACTGGTTCTTGTCACAGGCATGTCAGCAAGGCATCAGACACATGTAAACTGGCACCAGCCCACTGTCACAGCTGCATTGCTAAAGGGTGCAGAGTCTGGGAGGCACCTGTCTGCATAACCCAGGTGCAGGTGTGTGCCCAGTGAAGCGGCCACACTCTGGACTGGGACAGTGTCTCTCCATCTGTACCAGCCCTCCATGTGGTGGCCCTGCCTCTTTCTTCTGGCACTACAGCCCCCTGCATCTGATAACAGAGATGATGGAACTAGGGGCCCCTATGAATGCCAGAGAAGCAGAAGTACCCTAATCTCCTTGCTCCCAGAAGGTGAACTCTGATCTGTCTGTTTGAAGCTATTTTATCTATTTAATTTATTTATTATGAGAGAGATAGGTAAGAAAGAGCCAGAGCACTGCTCAGCTCTGGCATAAGATGGGGCCAGGGACTGAACCTGTAACCTCAGAGTTGCCAGGCACATAAGTCAGTGCTTTAACAGGCAGAGCTACCCAAACTTTTTAAAAAATTTTTTCCTCTCTTTTTCTTCTGTCTCTTATTCCACCCCCACTGCCAGGTGATGACCTTCTGGCTCTCAGCTTCCATGGCTGGGGACTAAGATGCTTGGGCCACAGGGGCTAGGAAGCTGAACTTCATGTTCTGCCAGGGCCTGGCCAGGAACTATGTGGTGGCCTCCAGCCTCTCAGCCTCCACTTCCGACCCCTGACCCCTGACCCCCAGGCATCCCCAGCAGAGCTCCCAGGAAGTGCCCTCTGCCAGGCTACCCTCTGGAGGCTCCTTGGAGTCAGGCTGCAGCTGCCTTTTGCTTGATGTGTTTTCTCCGCCACTCGGCCACGCCCAGCTCTACATGACACCAGCCCTTTGAGCTGGGAACATACCTTTGAAAAAGGAAAATCTGGGTCAGCCAGTCACCCTCCAAGCCAGGTTTCAAAGGACTTTCCATTCCCCAAGCCCTTGCCTTTGAACTTGGCCAGAACTTTCCTCCCAGGCTGGTATTTCTTCTCCCAGAACGATAACCCAACAGTGAAAAACGCAGGGCAGTGGTCACCACAAGTGGGTGAGGTTGTTTTCCAGTCTGATGAGTAAGTGGGGAAAAGTACTGGCAGCTGAAGCTCGGGGCCCCAGTCCCACCCAGGGTCACCCAGCTTCGTGTCAGGGCCTTGCCAGGAGCTCATGCCATAAACCAGCACTCATCTTAGAACCACAGCTCAGAAATGTATCACGGGAAGACTGCCAGCATGGGTGTCCCCACTCTGGGCATCTTCCCTGAATCCTTGGTCACCCATGTCTGCATGCCCCAGGCTCCAAGCTAAACTACTTCCAGGAGACATTCTTCAGAATCGGGTGAAATGACCACAGGTTGTGTCTCTTGGTCTGTGTATGATTTCAAGGGGAGTAGGGAGCTCCCTTTCTCCATGACCCTGAGGAGTAGAGTTCATAGGAACAACCACATGTAGCTAACACCTCTACCCCCTCCTAGACACCCAGCTGCTCCCTGAATCCAGAGGAAAAGAAGGCCACTGGAGCTCTAGGCTAGTTGCACAATTGTCCAGAGAAAGCCTCAGAGCCTTCTGCCCCAGTAGCCCACCTCCAGGGGGTAGTGGGAGGTGGACTGTCTACCCTCTGGATGTACCTCTGACTAACGGTTTGGAGGTTTGGAGGCTGCAGCAGGGCCAGTCCTGCCGGTGTGGAGAAGAGAAAGACAGGACCTGAGGTCAAGGATCGACTAGACCATCCTTCTTATCTGGCTCTCATCCTCCTGTGGTGTCAGAACCAGGTGGAGGCTCTGCTGCCAGAGGCAGAGACTTTCCCTCTTAACTTCCTTTCATTTGAGATATGAGGCACAATGTGCTTTAACAGGTGAACAAGAGCCACATGCCGACCTCTGCACTTAGCTTTCCCCCAGAGCTAATGTTCTCTCACCATAAGCCTTGTCTACTGTGTTCCCCTGCCAAAGGAGAAGTAGGGAGAGCGGGGACCCAAGGAACTAATGGAATCAAAGCCCAGGAATGGATTCTGTGGTGGACCAGCATGAGTGGAAGCCATCTGGGTCTCTCCTGTGGCCCCTTTTCTCTGCAGGGGTGCTTTAGGCTGAAGCACCTCTGTCCAGGCTTCATGTGGTGCAGAGGGGCCTTTGAGCCTCGTAGGGAGAGAACCACAAATTCTGTGTGCCCACAGGCAGGCTTCCTGACTTCTCTGGACCACAGTTGAACACAATTGGGTTTGAAATTGGAGGTTTCAGGGGCCAGATGGTGGTATATCCATCAGAGCACACATGTTACCAAGCACAAGTACCTGGGTTTAATCCTGTGGCCCTCACCTGCAGGGTAATGGCGCATAAGTGGTGGAGTCATGCTGCAGGTGTCTTTCCTTTTCTGTGTTTCTCTCCCCTCTCTATAACTCTGTCTGTCACTCTCTTTTTGTCTGTGAAAAAGAAAAAGAATTGTGGCCATGAGTTATGGAGCCATCATGAGCCAGTGATAATCCTGGAGGCAATAAAATAAATGAGCAGCATAGGAAGATCCCTGTGGGTGGACTACCCCAAAACCCTGCTGGAGAGGACCTTTCTTCTGAAATGTGAAGGGAATATTACCCTGCTGCCATGCAGTACAAGAGAATGCTATGCTTCACAACCAGGATGTCTCTGGCAGTGTGAACACTGTTCTCAGAGCAGGGAATGAGATAGGCCCAGATGAGAAAGCCCTCAATGGTGGTGAATAAATCTGAGGCTGTGTCTGAACTCTCTTGCCTTTTGTCATCTTCAGTTTGCTTCTCTAAAATCTAAACCTCCACTCCCCACTGCAAACAAACCAAACAGGTTTGGGTTTTGAGTCAAGGAGACAAAGTTCAATGTCAAGTCACTATCTTGCTGGGTGACCAAGAACAGTTGTCTGGACTCTGTGGGCCTCACTGTCCTCACCTGCAGCCCCACCCCATGGGCTCCTTCTGAGGGTCAAATGAGGCAAAGCTGTGCAACTCCCAGTGTGGGTTTCAGAAAAGAGGAGTTTGGTTTACTATTTTGATTGTTTTGAAGTCTTCAAGGAAGTATGGTAGATCTCAGTTATCTACACTCTCTCCCAGCTCATGGTTGTAAGAACAGAGTGAGGTCTACGTCTCCCATTCTAGAAATGTGAAAGTTTGCAGAACTGCTTTTCAGGAAACAAACTATTCTGGCCCAGTTCTTACCATGGAATCCAAACTGCCTTCAGCATCAGCTTTGTAGATTGCGGGAAAGCAGAATTCTCCAGCTCTATGTTGCTGGTGACAGGAGACACTTGAAAGAAGAGTGACCCAGGCCAAGGGCTTCCAGAGCCTGAACAAGTCAGCCTCCACTCTCCCACCCACCACCTGCATCTACCTCCTCACAGCCCCCTTCTGCCACAGAAAATCTCCAACTCATAGCTGAGTCATACACCTTTGCTTCTGGGCTTCACTGGGATGCTTGAGGTGAGGGTACATTCAAGTGCCACGTTCCTCCTCATCAATAAACAGACTTCATTCTGCCTCATCAGGGGCCTGGAAGCTGTATAACACAACGGCCCGTTATGCCACAACCCACGTTTTCCCAAAGGTCTGGGGCTGTAATTAGTGGCTACTGGTCTGATCAATGGTGACTTCACAGCAAATTTATCGCTGGTGCCACCAACAACGTCATAAAAGCAAGTATCACACATCTCCATAATCACTTCCACTATTCCGGTTATGCTCCAAGTCCTATAAAATGGGCATAAATATGCCGAATGCTTTATCACATGGAGGGACCCAATGGCCTGTGTGCAATATATGTGCAGCTATAAAAAATACAACTCTGTCATAAATTTGGACTAAAAGCAATATCCCAACCTTAATCAACATCAATTAAATATTTAATTAATGCCAGTTTCCTCCACTGGCATTGAATTCCAAATGAATGGAAAGGACAGGGTGGTCTGAGTTGCTATCTTCATCCCTCAATAAATGAAGGTCCCTGAGGAGGCAGGAGCATCAAACTCAATGCCCAGAGCTCAGGGTTGAGGGCTGAGTGGACAGTGTGGGGTGATGTGGTTGGAGCAAGATCTGGCATGGAAGGGTACATTCTGAAAAGAGGGATGCCTCCACACCTCTGGTTTGGTGTGATGACAGGGAATCCAGCTTATGTTGAGCTCAGGGAGGAGGAGGCAGTTTTGTGGAATTCAAAGGACATTTGGCATCAGAATCAAAGGAAGCCTGGTAAAATGCAGACATCAGAGGTGGCTCAGAGGCTAGGGCACATGGCTAGCATGAGGCTGGAGTTTAATCCCTGGCACTGCACATGCTAGAGTGGAGTAGAGCTCTGATCTCTTTTGCTCACTACATACACACACACACACACACACACACACACACACACACACACACACACACACACACACACACACACACACATACATAGTTAAACCTCAGTCAGATATCCTACCTCATCCCATCCAACAGAGACAGGACCCAGGAACCTGCATTTTAAACAGTGCCCTCACCTGGTAACCCTGATGCATACTGGGGTTTAAAAATCCCTACAAAGGGGTTCATTTCATCTCACCTCTTTTTCGCTATGCATCACAAGTCATTTCTGCCCCCCCCGCCCTGTACCCCACTCCCTCCGCCAACAAAAGTTGGGGGGAGTCTGCTAATATCCATGTTGTAACTACTCTCCATTCCCTGGAGGTAAGCGCTATTGATCACTGGTCATGCATTTTTCTTTTTAAGATTTTATTTATTCATTCATGAGAAAGAAGTAGAGAGAGAAAGAACTAGACATCACTCTTGTACATGTGCTGCCAGGAATTGAACTCGGGACCTCATGCTTGAGAGTAAACTGCACCACCTCATGGTCATGCATTTTTCTAGACCTTTCCAAAAAGACATCTGCATTCCCTTCTCTCCTGTACCACATTCCAGACCAGGACCTGAGCAAGTTAATCACCCCCAAGCCAGAAATGCCTAGACCCCCCACACCCTTCCTGGTCTGGTCATCAGCCATGGTTCTTTGCAAAGACCCTTGCATTCATCAACTATTCCACAAGACCCTGGGCTAGGGACCAAAAGGGGGGGAGCTAGGGCCCGGATTCAAGCAGATAGTACTTTGGAACACGCCACTCTCCAGTGAAGTCTTCTAACAGTTAACAGACAATCCATTGGCTGGAAGATCAGCTTCACTTGTGGTCAAGCATCCACCTTAAAGGAGGGTCCTTGTCTCTTCCAACCAGGGAAAACCTCCAGCTCATCTTATCTAGCAAGGTCTCCGGATTGTGTTGCCAGGTTGCTCTTCCTCACCACCATCCTTCCACCCCCCACAGACACCCACTTGACAACAAGAGGCAGGGCCTGGATCCCTGCTGGCTGCAGGTGTTCAGTCAACCTTTTAGGCCTTGCAGCCCATCTTGTACTACTCCCTCCAGTGTGAAAGCTCCCTGGGAGGCTGTCAGGGACACCTCCCCTTTCAGCATGTTTCTCTGTGGACACCTACCTTCTCCCTGAGTCCCCATCTTGCTGGCCACCCCAGGATGGTCTCCCCTCCACTCCTGTTCTCCCCAGAATTTCTGTGCTCCCTTCCTCTGCTGACATGCTCCACTCCAGTACTGAATGTTGCCTCTCCCAGCATGCAAGGCCCCTTTTAACACACCCCCCAAAGAGCAGAAATGGTCCTGGATGCCAGAAACCCTAACTCCCAGCTCCTAAAAACCAAGATCCTGTACTTAGCTCCCTTCAGCCCCTCCCACTTTCTTCCTGTGACTGAAACCCCCTTGCCCATGATGACATCTCTCAGCACAGCAACTTCTCCCAGAAAAGAACATAGCTTGTCCAACTTCTAGAACTATCTACAGAGAGATTTCTGTATGTCTGAAACAGAAAGTCTGCTTGCTCACCCAGACTCTGTGTCCACTGATTTGGCAGAAGAATGCAGGGGCTCATCCACCCTCTCAGTTGGGCCCCAGCCTGTGCCAACCCCTCTCAGCTGTGAATACTGCATACTCTGAGACCAGCTTCACCCAGACACCTAGCCAGCCCAGAGTCAACCCACCACTCCCTCCCCACAACACGTTTCAACCCCAGGGAGCCTGAAGGCTCCTGGGGATTTGTCTCCATACAAATCTGGGCCCACCTAAATTTCTCATTCAAAGGGTCTAGGTGATAACTGGCATTTTGAGTGAGTTTCCTGCCCGGATAGCCTAAGGGTGCTTCTTCCCGAGCAAGTACTCTCTGGGTTGGAGAGAACTCAACTGGAGCCAATCTAGGCTGCTTCGTGGGAGAGGGATCAGGAACTTGTGCTGAGCTAACATCGCAGGAGATACACTCTGGAACTCTCAGAGCCGGAAGGCAATTCCAAGTGTTTTTACTCAGAAAAGCAGCTTGTATATATACTAGCCAAGTAGGGTGGAAACAGGGTGTGACATAGAGAGGGTGGAGCAAAAAAGGACTGGTGGAGATCAGCGTGTACTAGGAGAGGGGGTGGAGCAAAAAGACATCGTGAACCAGTGGGGATTAAACCAATGCCCTGGAGGGAGGGTGGTGCTTAGTTAACAGTGGTTTATGTAAATAGACTGCAGCTTTAAGTGGGATCAAACCAATGCCCTGCAGGCACGCCAGTGCTTAGTTAAGTAGGATTAGAGACAGAAGCTTTAAGCCAGGGGAGCTGGCATACTACCCAACATCTCCCCCTTTCTTTTTAACTAATGCCCATAGTATCAGGAGTGTGGGGCACTTTGTGAGACAGGGAGACTGATAAGAGGCATACCTTTTGGGGTTCTACTGTCCCTCCTTGCTCAACCTTTCCGTAGAGAGAGAGACTAACAGGATTGACACACCCCTCAGGCTCAAGCCCTTCCAAGCTCAACCACATCCTCACAATTCCCCAACATCTCCCTCTTACTTAATGGTCATATATAACTGATTCAATGTCTGTAAAAGGCTTCATCTCTGTCAGGGGAATAGCAGTGTAGGGATGAACAGAAACCTGTTGAGAAGAAACCAGAATGATAGTGTGTAAGTGTCTTCAAAAAGAACTAGCACAAGACAGAGAGGGATAAGTAAGAGTAGCAAGGTACAGAGTGAGACAGAAGAGAGGTCTGGTAGACGGAGAGGAGTGCTGCCTGATGGGTGGAGGAGTGGGGGCCTGATAAGCCGAGGGGCTAGAGGGGTGATCTGGCATTGCAAAGTCCTGGGTCAGCTGGCAGTAAGTTCCATTGACTGCTACAGTCAGTCCTCGAGAAGCCCAGCAGTATAAAGGGAGTGTCCACAGGTGTCTGATAGAAGTCTGATAGAAGCGTCAGTCCAATGTCAACAGCCAGGAAAAAATGCCACACATCTATCTTGATGGAGGAAGACAGCCACTGGAACTTTTCTTCTCTGTAGAGAGTGACCTGGAACTGCCAAAACATGACAGGCGAAGCAGAAGCAGGAAGAGCAGACAGCGATGGGTGAGAGAAAGGCAGTAGGAAAGTCTTGTCCTTTGGAGTCTGTGAATCAGGTTCTCCAGATTGTGTCAGGTCACACATCATGGGGGGATGGCTGTAATTGTGGGTGATGTCAGAGGTCAGGGGTCCAAGATGTATTTCTGGGGATTCCATATGAGCAGATGCTTCTTCATGCAAAGGCTTAACATAGCTATAGTCAATTACTTATGAAAAAACTTTGTAACAAATTAGAAGTTTACTATAATTGATAACTCGATGATTATAATTGGTTTAGGTATCTTTATAATTCCAAGTGATGTCAAAACTGCTCTATGGAGGCCATACAGAGCCACCCCTCATGGGGTTTGGCTCTGGGTCCTGCTGCCCTAACTTCGGAGGGGATGAGTCTGGAGAAAACCCTAGCTACTCCTCACCACCTCCAGATCTTGTTTGGTTTGAAGCTGGTTTCATACAGCCAAGGGGACATTAGAGTTGGTGGCCCTGCTACCTGGCTGCAGAGCTAGAGGTGAGAGGGTCACAAAAGAAATGCTTCACAGGATCACTGGTGTCAGAGCCACCATAGTTCACTCCACCAATTCAGACTCCCATGACATCAATCCAGTGTTCTGTGTCCTTGTGATGGGCTTCCTGGTCGCTTGGAATCTGAGAAATGTAATGGCTTCCTCTCCCGGAATGGGCATCACAACAGGCAGATTTGCATGGGATTTAGGGGGATACTACAGATCCCTCCAAAGCCCACCAAGGATCTCAGGTGAGACCCCCCCCCACCAGTCTGTGGTTTACAATCTTCACCTTGGAATGCAATAAGATCACCCAGAAACAACATACACATACGCAGAACCTCCACTCCACTACAGAGACTGGTACAATGGGTCCGGGGTAAATCAGGTATGTGTCTGGTTTTTGTTTGTTTTATTTTACTGGAACAACATTCAGGTCCTTCTTTTAGTGACAGGGGATGGAACCTGGGACCTCTCATAGGCAAATCCCAGGAGTTGCCACTTCTCTATCTCCCTAGATGCACAGGGTGAAAACCACTGCAGCCTGCTCCTTGCCTCTGCCCAAGTCCTTCCTCCCTCTGCACACTGCCTCCACCTGAGGCAGCTCAAGGCCCTTCTGCTAAGGGAGGCTCCTGAGTCTGAAGATTATGGCTGGATGGGTTGGCTCAGTGTCTTCCTACTGCTACCTCTCCCAAGGATCTCCTTTGTTGGTATGCTTCTAAAACCCCTTCTGTTTCATTGGTTTAATTCCCCCCTGCTTAACACTGTATTCTATTTACATAGCCACTGTTAACGAAGTACTGCCCTGCCTGCATGGCATTGGTTTAATCCCCACTGGTTCATGATGTCTTTTTGCTCCACCCCCTCTTGTAGTACACCCTGATTTGCACCAGTCACTTTTCGCTCCACCCTCTCTACATCACATCCTGTTTACACCCTACTTGGCAAGTATATATATAAGGACAGGATTGTGAATATAGTTTCGTTTAGATGGCTTAGACTGTGCTGCGTTCCACATGAATAAAGAGATACTGCATACAGCTCAGCCATAAGTCTCTGGTCGTCTGTCTCCCACCAGCGAAGCTAGCCTGGCACTCCTTCATACAGGTTCCCAGACAATCTCAAAGCTGTCCCTGTGTCCCCAGAGGCTGCCCTTGTGTCCCCTGACACTGTCCTGTGTCCCCTTAGGCTGGCCTTATATCCCTTGAGGCTGTTCCTGTATTCCTTGGCAGGGGCAGCCAACCTATCCTTCCACCTGGGAATGCTGGAAGACTCATTATTCCATTGCTCCTCCCCACTCAGATCCAGATTAGCAGGAGAAGGGGATGCTGTTCTGACCTGTCTTCCGAAATGATTATGATGAAAATTACCTCAAGCTTCAGCACAAGGTACGCATAGGCCAGTGAGAAGCAGGGAAACAGTGGCAGCACCCCGATGGGAAGCTTTAGGATCTCCAAATGCGGGGACCTCTCAGTGATCAATACTAGCAGACAGCAGAGGTGATTGTAATTGATTAAGTTAAGCTCTTAAATAAAACTATCACAGTCTAATTAGTGTTGGTTGCAGACTTGTATCTTCTAAGGCTGCAAAAAAAAAAAAGAAAAAAAAAAACTGTAGCTTCTCTGTTCCTTCAGAAGAACCAAGTGGGAATAAGTCGAATTAGAGGTAGGATTGGGGCTAGAAGAGAATGGTAAACAGTCTCACTCCTTTGCCTGGCCCACGGCATTCCTGTCTGCCCAGAGTCCTTGCCCTTCTTGGTGGCATCAGCACGTCACTTTCCCATTGGAAAAATAACCCCATTCTGTGATGTCTTGGCAAGACTACCCAGATGCTCCCTCTTCATTGCCCACCCTGTGCCCTTAAGGCCTGGCACAAAACTGCATCTTGCCTGTCCAACCTTCTGTGATTGAATTTACACTTGTGTAAGATGACCTGAGGTCACTCCACCGGCAGCAATGGTGAATTAACTTTGGTTCCAGCCAGTAACCCATAACTTGGAGCTATTTGCCTACTTTGGACCAGCCTGAATTATTCAGGTTTTCCTGCATCCTTCCCATGAATTCCCATTTGCCTTAAATTAGCCAAAGCTGGTGTTTGTTGCTTCCTAGTAACACAAGATGACTGGCTCATGTCTTCCCAAAGGGCCCTATCTGGGAAGGCTGGAGAGATGACAGATCAGAACTGGGTCATATGTCTTCTGTCAGAGCAGGGCCTGGGGAACTGACCCACAGCAGGCCTAACTGAAATGGGGATGCCATGCAGGCCTGGACCATATCAGATGGGGACAAAGACCACATAGATGGCCAGGCTCAGCTGTAGCAAGGATGAAGTCAGTCATCAGGTCCAGTAGACTCTGTGCCACAGAAGTGGCTGCTTCCCACCAACAAGAGGCAGTGCAGCAACGGGGCTCTGCTCCCTCTTTGGGGTGCTTAGACATCTCTCCAGGGACTGGAAGGACCAGTCTCCAGGGAAGAATCCCTCCTTGATTTATCCAACTCCTGGTGGCTCTAATTTATAGGCTATAGCTCCATAATGCCAATCTCTGATTTCTTTCTTACATTGACAGAATTTCATCACTCTGAATCAACTTCATCTAGATAGTTAGAAAGGGAGAGACTGGTTCAAGCCTCTTGGGGGCAGGACCTGAGTTCAAGCCTCGCTTGAGCAGACCAGGTTAAAGCCTTGCGGGTGTGGGACCTGTGTTCAAGTCTTGCAGTGGCAGGACCCAGGTTCGAGCCTTGAGGTTGCGGGACACAGGTTCAAGCTTCATGAGGGCTGGGCCCAGGTTCAAGCCTCCCAGAAGGACAGAAATAACTAAAGTTATGGCAGAAATAAATAACATTGAAAAATAAGAAAACCATACAAAAGAACAACAAAAGTAAATTTTGGTACTTCGAAAGAGAGAACAAAATTGACAAACCTTTAGACTCAAAAAACAAAAAAGGGAGAAGACCCAAATAAATCGGATCATAAATGAAAGAGGAGATATCACAACAGACACCACAGAAATTCAGCATATCATGCAAGACTTCTATGAACCACTATATGCTATCGGGCTAGCTTCGCAGGCGGGAGACAGATGACCAGAGACTCATGGCTGGGCCATACACATTTCAGTCTTTATTCATGTGGAATGCAGGGCAATCTAAACCAAGATAAACTAATTCTAATCACAATCTTGTCCTTATATATATACTCGCCAAGTAGGGTGGAAACAGTATGTGACGTAGAGAGGGTGGAGCAAAAAAATATTGGTGGAAATTAGGGTGTACTAGGAGAGGGGATGGAGCAAAAAGACATCATGAACCAGTGGGGATTAAACCAATGCCCTGGAGACAGGGTGGTGCTTAGTTAACAGTGGTTATGTAAATAGAATACAGTGTTAAGCAGGGGGGACTAAACCAATGAAACAGAAGGGGTTTTAGAAGCAGAATTAGAAACATACCAACAATATGCCACCAAGCTAGAGAACCTGGAAGAAATGGACAATTTCCTACATAAATACGAACTTCCAAAATTAAGTAAAGAGGAACTAGATGACATGAATAGGCCCATCACAGCTAATGAAATTGAAACAGTAATTAAAAACCTTCCCAAAAATAAAAGTCCTGGACCAGATGGTTTTACAAATGAATTCTACAAAACCTTCAGAGAAGAACTAATACCTCTATTTTTGAAAGTCTTCCAGAAGATTGAAGACACTGGAGTACTCCCTTCCAACTTCTATGAAGCCAACATCACTTTGATACCAAAAGCAGACAGGGACAAAACCTAAAAAAGAAAACTACAGACCAATATTTCTGATGAACATAGATGCTAAAATATTGAACAAAATTCTAGTCAACTGGATACAGCAGTATATTAAAAAGATTGTTCATCATGAACAAGTGGGGTTTATCCCAGGCATGCAAGGTTGGTTTAATATACATAAATCAATCAATGTGATCCACCACATCAACAAAAGCAAGATCAAAAACCACATGGTCATATCAATAGATGGAGAGAAAGCCTTTGACAAAATACAACACCCCTTTATGATCAAAATGCTACCAAAAATGGGAATAGATGGAAAATTCCTGAATATAGTGGAGTCTATATATAGCAAACCTACAGCCAACATCATACTCAATGGTGAAAAACTGCAAGCATTTCCCCTAAGATCAGGTACTAGACAGGGCTGCCCACTATCACCATTACTATTCAACATAGAGTTGGAAGTTCTTGTCATATCAATCAGGCAGGAGGAAGGAATTAAAGGGATACAGATTGGAAGAGAAGAAGTCAAACTTTCCCTATTTGCAGATGACATGATAGTATACATATAAAAACCTATGGAATCCAGCAAAAAGCTTTTGGAAATCATCAAGCAATACAGTAAGGTGTCAGGCTATAAAATTAACACCAGATCTCTATATCCCATCCCCTCTCCTGATAGCTTTCCCATTCTTTATCCCTCTGGGAGTATGGACGCAAGGTTGTTGTAGGTTGCAGAAGGTGGAAGGTCTGTCTGACTTCTATAATTGCTTCCCTGCTGAACATGGGCATTGACTGGTTGATCCATACTCCCAGTGTGCCTCTCTCTTTCCCTAGTAGAGTGGGGCTCTGGGGAATCGGAGCTCCAGGATATATTGGTGGGGTCTTCAGTCCAGGGAAGCCTGGCCGGCATCCTGATGGCATCTGGAAGCTGGTGGCTGAAAAGAGAGTTAGCATACAAAGCCAAACAAATTGTTGAACAATTATGAACCTAAAGGCTGGAATAGTGGAGAGGAAGTGTTGGGGGGATACTCACTGCAAACTCTAGTGTACTACTGCTTTCAGGTATATATTTACCCTAGTTTATGGATACTTGTGAACATATGCTCTATCTCCTGGAACCTGGTCTATATCTAGGTTTTGGGACTTTGTTAGGAAGTGAACCACCTGGGATGGAATTAGAGAATACTATGAAAGGAAAGGTCTCACCTGAGTAATGAAGCTGAAAGGTTGCCATTCCATACCTAAAGTCTCTGGACACAGTCTGAAGTGAAGCATGCTGAGGTGGCACTCCTTGTGTTGATTAGGTTGTGACTGGAAGATGCAATATTATTTGATATGGATTGAGAGAATCATGCAGGAAAGTGAGCCCCACCCTAAGGTTCCAGGACTGGGTGAAATATAGGCTCTATAGTGGAAATGTAAGGTTCCTGCTGTCTTAGGGTTCAAGAAGACAATGAATAGTTATTGTTATCATCACATTTTTTGGTAATTGGGTTAACTTTGAAAAGTCCCTTTGTTAGGATTTGCTGTATAATACCCAACATCTTGTATATAGCTGTGCCACCAGTTGCTTCTGCTCTCCCTGGTCTAGGCTTTTGAGAGAGTCAACATATCAAAGACTCAGCCTATGTATAAAAAATGATTTAATCTGTGCTTTAAAAAGTTTGAGACATACAATCAATTTTTCCCCTCTCATTTTAATTAAATAGTGATTTGTATGACTAAAAATTAATAGGAGTGTACATAAACACCATTCCCACCACCAAAAGACTGTGTCCACCCCCCCACCTCCCCACCACACTGGGAAGCCAAATGTCCACCCTCCCCCTCACCCCAGGGTTTTTACTTTGGTGCCCTACTCCATAGCAGCACAATTTGTAATAGCCAAAACCTGGAAGCAACCCAAGTGTCCAACAACAGATGAGTGGCTGAGCAAGTTGTGGTATATATGCACAATGGAATACTACTCAGCTATCAAAAATGGTGACTTCACCATTTTCAGCCCATCTTGGATGGACCTTGAAAAATTCTTGTTAAGTGAAATAAGTCAGAAACAGAAGGATGAATATGGGGTGATCTCACTCTTAGGCAGAAGTTGAAAAACAATATCAGAAGAGAAAACACAAGTAGAACCTGAACTGGAATTTGCATGTTGCACCAAAGTAAAAGACTCTAGTATGGGTGATGTGGAAAATACAGGTCCAAAAAGGATGACAGAGGACCTAGTGGAGGTCGTATTATTATATGGAAAACTGAGAAATGTTATGCGTATCCAAACTATTTTATTTACTGTCGAATGTGAAACATTAATTGCTCAATAAAGAAATTAAAAAAAAAAAAGAAAGTAAGAAAACCTGGAGGTCTCCCTGGAAGCACTGGAAAAGGTCCTCATTCTCTACATCCCCTAGAGGACTGCTAAAAACTAGGCACAGGACCAAAACATCAGAAGATGAACAGACGCCAAACAGGACAAAGACAACCAACTCATAACAAAACACCTAATAAATAAGCTTCTGGAAACCAAAGACAAAGAAAAGTCTAGAAGGCAGTGAGAGAAAAATGACCTTACCTATAGGAGAGAGATAATTTCAATAAGTATCTCTCATCCTTAGGTAAAGAGACCAGAAATAAATGTCACATTTTCAATAAAGAAGAAGAAAGTAATGCCAAAGTAGAATTTTATGTCCTATGGAAGGAAAGACTCCTTGAGGAATAAAGAGGTAATCGTGAGATTCTCAGATGAAGAAAAACTAAGAAGTTACTGTCAAATGATCTATCCTGAAAGACTGATTAGGAGAATATCTTGAAAAAGAAAGGAAATAGGTCTGGGTGGTGGCACACCCAATTGAGGGCACATATTACAATGCACAAAGATCTGGGTTCAAGCCCATGCCTCCACCTGCAGGGAGCAAAAGGTTGCAAATAGTGAAGTAGATGGCTCTCTTTCTCTCTCCTTCCCTCTTAATTTCTCTCTACCTATGTCAAATAATTAATTAATTACTTTTTAAAGTTACACTTTTAAAAAGTAATTTTTAAAAGGCACTTTGGAATATGGAGGCAACAGAAAGAAAAACAGAGAAGTAAATAAATGAGTAAACAGGGGGGCCAGGTGGTAGCACAGCTAGTTAAGAGCACTTAGCACAAAGCCTAAGGATCCCAGTTTGAGCCCCCGGCTCCACATCTGCAGGGGAGTCGCTTCACGAGTGGTGAAGCAAGTCTATAGGTGTCAATCTTTCCCCCTCTCTGTCTTCCCCTCCTCTCTTGATTTCTCTCTGTCCTATCCAACAACAATGACAACAATAATAGTAACAACAACACTGATCAACAACAAGGGCAACAAAGGGAAAAATGGCCTCCAGGAACAGTGGATTCGTAGTGCAGGCACAGAGCCCCAGAAATAACCCTGTAGGCAAAAAATAATAATAATAAAAGAAGTGAGTAAATAGGAGCTGGAGAGAGTTCACCAGTGCTGCAGTGTCTCTCCTACTCTGTTTCTTTCTCTCCCTCTGTCTCTCACACACTATCTTAATAAAAAATTTTAAAAAGGTCCACTAGGAACTGAAGAATCATGCAATTGCAGATCTTCAGCAATAGTCCTAGTAGGAAAAAAAAGTTAAGGGCCATTAGGTGTTGCCAAAATACATAGGTAGTTGGGCATACTTCTAACAACAACAACAACACAACTATATATATTCTAGGATCTCTATGCCCCAAACTATACAAATCACTGATTCAAGAAATCAAAGAATATAAGTAAATAGAGAGCTACTGATATATTGTGGTCATGGATTGGAAGGCCTAATTTTATCATGCCATTTCTCCTCAAACTGATCTATAAATTCCATGTAATCCCAATCAAAATTGTTCTTCTGTAGAAATTGATGACCTGGTTCTAAATTGTATATAGAAAGATAAAGGAACTAGAATAACACAATTTTTTTTAAATGTGAGAACTTCTACTACTGAGTGAAACTAAGACTTACAACTGTAGTCAACATGGGTTGGGGGGTGAATATCCCATCTGGGAGGACACCGGCTTTGGCATGTGCATAACATGTGCTATGTGCCCCCACCCTATGAGAGTACTATAGCAATGAAGGAAACTCTCAGAGTACTAAGGCCCAGGCAATGGCATTAAGAAAGTCAACACTGTGTGATCTTGATGAAAAGATAAACCACACTCCAGGGAAACAGACTAGAGTCCCAGTGACACAGCAGAGCACATTGGGGATAAAGGATTAGGGAGTCGGCAGTAGCACAATGGGTTAAGTGTACATGGTGCAAAGTGCAAGGACCGGCATAAGGATCCCTGTTCGAGCCCCCAGCTCCCCACCTGCAGGGATAAAGGATATATATATATATATGTGTATTTTATAAAATGGAAACACTGATAAGAGGGGTATAATTCCACACAATTCACACCACCAGAACTCCATACCCCCCCCCCTTCCCTGATAGCTTTCCTATTCTTTAACCCTATGGGAGTATAGACCCAGGATCATTATGAGGTGCAGACAGTGGAAGGTCTGGCTTCTGTAATTGCTTCCAATGAACATGGGCGTTGACAGGTCAACCCATACTCCCAGCCTGTCTTTTTCCCTAGTGGGGCAGAGATCTGGAGAGGTAAGGCTCCAGGACACATTGGTGGGGTTGTCTGCCCTGGGAAGTCCAGTTGGCATCATGGTAGTGTCTGGAACCTGGTGGCTGAAAAAGAGTTAACATATAAAGCCAAACAAATTGTTGACTAATCATGAACCTAAAGCCAAGAATAACGCAGATGAAGATTTGGGGTCTCTGTTTTGGAAATAACTAGTAGGTCTGTTTTAGGTATATTCCAAAGGGCCCATGACTTTACTAGTTTTTGCCTTCACCTGACATCTGATATGCAGGTGGACCCAAGTTATTATCTGAGAAGATGATGTCATAGCTGGAAAAGGGGCTAGAAAGCTGGATCAGGGAAGAGAGTAGCTCACAAATATGGGGAAAATGTATAAATATTGTTGACTGTAAACATCATCTATTTGATCTCATGCCCATATTCAGCAAAGGAGCCTATGCAGCCTCTCCACATCTGTAGGTCTGAGCTTGCATTCTGTGGTCACGAGTAGGAACATTCCAGGTTGCACCAATTTCAGGACCCATCTTCCTCAGGTGGTAGGTAGAGTATGTTATCCAATCGCCCTTCGGAGGATGGAATAATCTCTACCATTGTTGATCCACCAGGTCCTATGGGGGCCCACAGAGGGGTCCATTATGTTGTTCCCGATGTAGATGACCAGTGACATCTATTCAAGGTCTAGGCCCATCATGTATGGTGGAAATCCCAGGACTCCCCGACTAGAGCTCCAGATGATGGCCTGATAGTGACTGAAGAGTCATCATTAAAGTGTGCCCGTCTCTTCCCTTTATTCAGCTTTTGCAGTCCTTACTTTGACAAGGTTAGCTTTGGAGTGATTGAGGGAAGTATAATAGGAAATAGGTGAGGAGGGTGTCTAAGTAGAAAGTATTTCATGAGTACTTTATGGTGTCTTTTTAGGTCTTTCTACTTGCTTGCTTCATCTATGACTCACTGCAAACTATTGTGCACTTTTGCTGTCAGGTATATATTTTGCCTACTTTGTGGATACATGTGTACATATGCCCTATCTTATGGGACTTGGTCTGTATCTAGGTTTTGGGGCTTTGTTAAGAAGTGGACCACCCAAAATGTAATTAAGGAGTCTTATGAGAAAGGAAAGGTCTCACCCGAGTAATGAGGCTGAAAGGTTGACATTCCACGCCTAATGTCTCTGGACACAGTCGAAGACAAGCATGCCAATGTAGTACCAGTTGCATTGATTAAGTTGGGATCAGCAGATGCAGTATCATTTGGTATGAATTGACAGAAGTATGCAAGAAAGTGAACCCCACCCTAAAGTTTCCAGGACTGGGCTTTATAGAGGAAGTGGGAGGTTCCTGCTCTCTTAAGATTTAAGAAGGCAATAGATAGTTATTGCTATAATCAAATTATTTGGCAATTGGGTTAACTCTGAAAATCCCATTGTTAGGATTTGCTGTATTGTACATGACCTCACCATAATTTGTGTCCTTTGACATTATTTATATATAGCTGTATCTTACAAAGCAATGTCACTGGTTGCTTCTGTTCTCCTTGGTCTAAGCTTTTAGGAAAGTCAATATTTCAAAGAATAAGTCATTATTAGAAATGTATTAACAATTTGAGCCCACTGTTAAAATTCAATCCGATTATCAATTTGAAGTCTTAAGTGCTTAGATTGAAGGAACATATACTCAGCCTATGGTCTATGCATCAAAAAGTTTGAGACATTCAATCAATTTTTCCCCTCTCATATTAATTAAATAGTGATTTATGAGACTACAAGTTAATAGGGGTGTACATCACTTTGGGAGAAGGTAGCCCTATCCTGTGGTTTGAGAGCTGGCACTGTACAGGCAGCAAAAGCATCCTCTGCTTTGAATCTCAGCACTTATTGCAGTGACCACCAGCCATAAATACATAATCTTTCAAGAAGCTTCTCAGGGACCAGATGCACTGATGTTGAGATGGGGTGATGAGTGGGTGAAAGATTATGATAGATGCTGCAATCTCACTGTAGCTGGTTTATGAGCATATGTCCATCACCCACTGAAAACTCCTGGATGCAAACTGAGTGAGACTTTGATTGGAGCCTGTTACTGGTGGTGGTGGTGATGGGAAGTGCTAACTGAACAGGATAACCTTTTCCTTCATGTCACTCCAGGGAGCTTTTTTTTTTTTCCTTTTTTCCTTCCTTCCTTCCATTCTTTCTTTCTTTCCTTCTGGGGCTCGGTGCCTGCACTGTGAATCCACTACTCTTGCAGCCATTGTTTTTTCAATTTTTTTTTCCTTTGGACAGGACCAAGAAAAATTGAGAGAGGAGGGGAAGATAGAGAGGGAAAAAGATAGACACCTGCAGACATGCTTCACTGCTTGTGAAACAACCCTCCCCACTGCAGGTGGGGATTCGGGGGCTCAAACTGGGATACTTGAGTGAGTCCTTGAGCTTTGTACTATGTTCACTTAACCTGGTGCGCCACTGCCTGGCCCCCTGATTTAATTTCTAGATTTCCCACAATGGATGCATAAGCAATAAGAGCTTGATAAACAGGTGCTGAACAAATAAGTAAAAGAATGATCTCATTGATACAAAGAGATTCAACCAGCTGCAAATGGTGATATAAATACAATCCATGACTAATGTGACATACACCAAGGGCAGGAATTGGGTCTTTGCCTCTTTGAGTCCTCTCTATGCCTAGCAACCTGCTCTTTGTGCAAATCAGATGATTCCATGCCCAATATTTGGTCCAGGGTAACACCAGGACCTGAATGACACATATTCACCCATTAGCTCTGGTTTGCAGATGCTTGCCAAAGGCATAAGGCGTTACACCAAGTTCCCGTCACACCACCTCACCACAGTGACAGTAATTCAAAGCGAGCTGGTGAGCAGGAGCTTATGCTCATTAATTGGTAATGAGGAGAGGAAATTATTTCCCCCTAAGAAGTTCAGTTTCCGAAGATATCTTGGTGGAATTCCTTCTCTCCCACCCTGTTTACTAGCACTCAAGACTAAACAGATACATTACTTATCTACTTTTTTTCCCCCTGAATAGTTCAGTCCACATTTTAGAGGTCAGGCTGTCCTAAGAAAATTGGTTTTCAGTTAATGGAAAGGAAATGAAGCTTTTCTTGTCTGTTCGGAACAGTTTCCTTTGTGAACAAATCAACAACTTTGCAGCTGTTTAACTCTTCTTAGATACTGAGGTATCCAGAATGACCCAGGGTTAAGAATTATCCCCTATGGTGAATTACGAAAGCTAGAACCAGACCCCCAAGGAAGAAAAGGTCCTCTGGGAGAGGGTCCCTCAGCCTTCTCAGAACTGGTGGGCATCTGTGTCACTTGTCGGACAACTGGTTTCCCAAAAGATCTCAAAATTTAGCCTCAAGTTCACAACACCATAGATGTGTGATGTTGATTAAATGTTGAGATTCTGTTTGTGGAGAAAAATTCTGCCAGAATCCAGATATTGACCTGATCTCCCATTCCTGGCCTAATATAGTAGGGGCTCTGAGGAGCCCCACCCCACCTCTATCACACTGACCATTTAGGGGCATGAAGGTTCCTACAGAATGCTACGCAAGAGAGAAGATACAGCCCTCCAGCCCCACCATGAAGGGACTGGAATCCATTTGAAAATAACTTGTGTGTGACATTGTGATGCCCATCAAGCAAGGAGAAGGTCCTTCCCAATGCAAGAAGACTAAGAGGCCAGGTTTACCAGGTGGATCTGGGATGCCAAGACAAAGGGACTCTATCATGGTGAACATTTCCCAAGAGTGAGTCTAGAGAGGTTATCATCAGATGTGAGGATTATCTGGAATACTTGTTAAAACACCATTGCTGGGCCTCATCCTCAGAGTTACTGACAGACTGGGCATGGTACAGAGCTTGATAATTACATTTCTCACTGTTCCCAAGGCTGCTGGTCTGGGACCACACTCAGAGAGCTGCTTGTCTAGCATGTGAGTTTCAGCCTGCCTCTCATTATGCCTCCTGCTGGCTGAACAGCCCTGTCAGATGCACCCTGACTTCCAAGGGAGGTGTGTCTCTCCCTTGTACATCCTATCCTCACCCCTCCTTTGGCCTTCCATGCCAGTGGCTCCGTGTCTCACCTCCTACTCTCTATCTCTAGACTGGATTCTGCTCAGGTTCCCAGGGATTGTCCTTGGCTTCTGTCCTGGCAGGATCCCACCCTCTGTCCCTGCCAGGCCAGTTTAGGGGGACTCCCCACCCAGGCAGCTCCTTGCTGGCCCCTCCTGGTTTCTGGAAGCTGACTATTGGCTAGTTATAGCCTGAGAGGTAAAGCTGATTTCTCACAAAGAACTGTTAGTCTGTTGGCAAAGCTCTGGGTCTGGTCAGGAGGTGGCTCTGAGATAGAGTGCTTGACTTGCCTACATGATGCCCTGGGTTCTATTTCTACGTAAAAAGGTGGAACTATGCTCTAGTGTTCTCTCTCACTCACACACAAAAGACCTTGGTGAGCCAAAAGACTTACATGAAAAGTTTGGCTTTGCCTACAATTAGTTAACCATTTTCTCAAAGCGACCAGGAAGAAGCAAGGAGGGGCTCAGACTGGCTCACTGAGGCCTACTGACCTCATCCACCATGAGAAACTGGGAGAAGCAATGCAGTGACTGCATTAGTTGTTGTTGTATTTGTTTGTTTTTAATTAAAATTGCAAGTAAAAAATTAAACAGCAGGGTCAGGCCCATAGCATAGTGGTTATGCAAAAAAAAAACTTCCATGCTTGAGGCTCCAATATCCCAGGTTCAATCCCTGGCACCCCAGTAAGCTACAGCTGCTGCTTAGTGCTCTGTTCTGGCTTTAAAAAAATCCAACAAGGCAGTGTGAAATAAGAAATGTTTTTTAATTTAATGTGTTGGGAGTTGTTTGAGGAAAAAAGGGTTCAATTACCAGAGGGTGAGAAGGTCAGTACTGATTTGTGTGCGATTTTGAAGGGCCCTTGGGGGCTTCGCACTGTGAGTCTTGATTCAGTCTTATTCTCAGAACTAATGACTTTAATTTACCTGAATGGAAGGGTATCCAGGCACAGGGCCTACGTTCAGCTGCTCAGACAGGGAGGTGTGTGTGTGTGAGGGGGGTTGCATGTGAATTTAAGGAAGGCAAGCTGAGAGGGGGAGAATCATATTCTCTCTCTCTCTCTCTCTCTCTCTCTCTATATATATATATATATATATATATATGTTTTCCCTTTTGTTGCCCTTGTTTTTTTATTGTTGTTGTAGTTATTGTTGTTGTTGTTATTGATGCTGTCACTGTTAGATAGGACAGAGAGAAATGGAGAGAGGAGGGGAAGACAAAGAGGGGGAGAGAAAGATAAACACCTACAGACCTGCTTCACTGCCTGTGAAAGGACTCCCCTGCAGGTGGGGAGCCGAGTGCTCAAACTGGGATCCTTACGCTGGTCCTTGCACTTCATGCCATGTGTGCTTAACCCACAGAGCTACCACCCAACTTCCAGAGACAGTCGTTCTTAAGGGAATAAGAGAAGAGTTGGGGAGAATAGAGAGGGATGTGGGTGAGAGGAAGAGGAGAGAGGAAAGCGAGTGTGAGGAGAGGGGTAGAGGGAAACAAGACAAGTTGAGAAGGGAAAATTATGGTGATAGTGGTGACCTTCCTCAGTTGAGGACTTAAATATGAGAAATGGTGGGTGGAGTGAATATACCTTCCTGAGGGTAGGAAGAGGGTGTGGGAAAGAGATGAGTTGGCATCAAATCAAGTTGAAATCTAAACATGTTTGAGAAGGCAAGGCCTTCATGTTGGGAGTACCTGAAGTGGAGGTGGAAATGGGCAGAGGATGTAAGCAACGTTCTTCAAATTTTAGCAGCTTACAGGCTACTAAGCATCGCCTTGCACCTTACCATAGGTATGTGCCCCCCCCCCACAAACCATGCACCTGTGAAGAGTTCAGAACAGCTCAAGACAATACCACAAAGGTTAAGTTCCTGTAGCTCAGCTCTAAACATGCCACTGCCCCACCTCCAGGCCTCTTCAGAAGGTTCCAGTGCCCTTATTACCTGCCCCACCTGGTCCTGCAGCTGAATGGCCCCTGCTCTCTAAGTCTAACCTGAGTGACTCAGCACCCCACCCCCCAGGGCACACTTCTAAGTACATTCCCACCTTCCACTCCCCTTATGGCCCCTCCCACAGCTCTCCTGGATCCTAGAAAGTGGTCCCCACTCTGGTCCTCCTTGCTTTATGGGACATCGTGGTGGCCCTTGTCCAATCACACCCCTCCTCATAGGCAGGTTCCCAGGACCTGGGATATATGTGAAGAAGAAGCAGAGGAGGGAGAGAGGTCACAACAGTGCTCAGGGCCAAGAGCAGGCATGGCCTAAACCTACACTATCACAGAGCCCCAAGGGATGTGAAGATTTGGATTCAAATCTGCCCTTCCAGGCCGGTACAAAGGCATATTTATCAAGACAGGTGATGGTCCTGGATTTATTTAACAATGGCCTAGCAAGGTGGCCAGGTTCAAGCCAGCATTCTTCTCTGTAGGGGAGAAGCTTCACAATCAGTAAACAGTGCTATAGATCTCTCTCTCTCTCTTCATCTGTCTCTCATTCTCTCCTTATCTCCCCCTTTCTTCTCCACTTCTCTGTCTTTATCCAAAATTGATTAATTAAAATATTTATAAAAAACCAGAGGGCTAGTTTACATTTTTTTAGTTTTCAAAAATCTGCTGCTTCTATTTTGTTTTTTATATGAGTATATACAATTTCATAGGTGAGAGAGCAGTTCAAGCACCACTCTAGTACATGCAGCACCAGGGATGGAGCAGGAAGCCTCGAGAGTTCAAGTTCTGAAGCTGAGCTCTCTCCCCAGGTTACAGCTTTTAACTTTTTTTTAATTTATTTTTTATTTAAGAAAGGATAAATTAACAAAACCATAGTGTAGAAGGGGTACAACTCCACACAATTCCCACCACCCAATCTCCATATCCCATCCCCTCCCCTGATAGCTTTCCCATTCTCTATCCCTCTGGGAGCATGGACCCAGGGTCGTTGTGGGTTGCAGAAGGTGGAAGGTCTGGCTTCTGTAATTGCTTCCCTGCTGAACATGGGCGTTGACTGGTCAGTCCATACTCCCACTCTGCCTCTCTCTTTCCCTAGTAGGGTGTGTCTCTGGGAAAGCGGAGCTCCAGGACACATTGGTGGGGTCTTCAGTCCTGGGAAGCCTGGCCAGCATCCTGATGGCATCTGGAACCTGGTGGCTGAAAAGAGAGTTAACATACGAAGCCAAACAAATTGTTGAGCAATCATGGACCCAAAGCTTGGAATAGTGGATAGGAAGTGTTGGGGGGGGGGGTACTCACTGCAAACTCTAGTGTACTTCTGCTTTCAGGTATATATTTTGCACTTGTTTATGGATACATGTGAACATATGCTCTCTCTCTCACAGAACCTGGTGTATATCTGGGTTTGGGGACTTTGTTAGAAAGTGATCCACCTGGGATGGAATTAGAGAATGCTATGAAAGGAAAGGTCTCACCCAAGTAATGAGCTCAAGGGTTGTCATTCCACACCTGAAGTCTCTGGACACAGTCTGAGCTGAAGCATGTTGAGCTGGCAATGGTTGCGGTGATTAGATTGCGATCGGCTGATGCAATATTATTTGATATGGATTGGGAGAGGCATGCGGGAAAGTGGGCCCTATCCTAAGGTTCCAGGACTGGGGGAAATATAGGCTCTATAGTGGAGATGTGAGGTTCCTGCTGTCTTAGGGTTCAAAAAGACAATGGATAGTTAATGTTATCATCACATTATTTGGTAATTGGGTTAACTTTGAAAAGTCCTTTTGTTAGGGTTTGCTGTATAGTACCCAGTATCTTGTAAATAGCTGTGCCACTGGTTGCCTCTGAGCTTTTAACTTTTAAATACTGGGAGATAAGGTATGAGATCCTGCAAATATTTGAGTGGGCCTGTCCACCGGCTAATGGGGCTTTCTGGAGCTTTCAAAGGAGCAGGAGGGAAAGTGACATTGCATTTCATAATGCAAAACTTCCCAGATTTTCTTCTTTAGATGATTTATTAATTGATGAGATAAAGAAAGATAGAACATTACTCTGGCACATGCAATGCCACAGATTGAGTCCGCTGCACCACTTCCTGGAAGTTTTGTTTTGTTTTCTTTTGTTTTATTTGCCAGCAAGATTATTGCTGGGGTTCAGTGCCTGTATGACTCCATCAATCCCAGTCACATTTTTTGAGAGAGACAGAGAGAGAGAGAGAGAGAGAGGGGAGGCACCTGTAGCACTACTCCACTGCTCATGAAGTTCCCCTCTGGGTGCTTGAACCCAGGTCCTCACATATAGTAGCATATGTGTTCTACTGGGTGATCCACCACTTAGTCCCTGAATTACTATTTAATAAACTTGGTTCTTCTCCCATTTCCCTCTCCTCCTGCCAGCTCATCTCTCCTTTCTCCCCAGGAACCATATCCTCGGCTGGTTTCTCCACTTTTTCCAAAATCACCTCCTCAGCCCCCCAGACTTCTTGAAACCCTTCTCAACTCTCATCCCACCTCTGCACACAAGTCTGTAACTACCAACAAAAGAAAAGCCTGTCCTGTGGGAAGCTATTTCTTCTCTCATCTTGCCTTGTTTGTGTGTTAACATTTTTTTAAAAAATTAAATATTTTTTATTTGTTATTGGATATAGACAGAGAAATTGAGAGGGGAGAGGAAGATAGAGAGGGAGAGAGAGACCTGCAGCCCTGCTCCACCACTTGTGAAGCTTTCCTCTTGCAGGTGGGGACCAAGGACTTGAACCTGTGTCCTTGCACACTGTAATGTGAGTACTTAACCACGTGCACCACTGTCTGACCTCCGTTTGTGTTTTCAGTCTGCTTACCATCACTGTTGTGTCTCTGAGGTATGTCTCCCACTAGGAAGTTAGCAGGTTGTCCTCTGTTCAGAATCCAGTCCCCCACCCCCAACACACACACACACACACACACACACACACACATTTCTGGCATTGTATATACTAAGTGCATTCATGCAAGCTTTCATGGGCTCATTTGTAGAGAAGCTGGAGGTAGTCCTGAAGGAGAAGTAGAATATGGGAACTGGGGTCAGGAGAAGAAAGAGGAAACAGGATGAATCCCTATCTCATGGGCAGTAGTGACCACTGAAGATTCTTGAGCATGATGACACACAATGACCATCAATCTGTACAGGATTAACTGAAGTCAGGGACAGCTCAGATGTAGGAAAGAGAGCAGGGGAGGTGGGTGGTAGTGCACCTGGTTAGTGCACATGTTATAATGTGCAAGGACCTGGATTCAAGCCCCCAGCCCCCACCTACAGGGAGAAAGCTGCGGGTGTCTCTCTGTCTCTTTCTCTCTCTCTGTCTCCCCCTTCCTCTCAATTTCTGGCTGTCTCTATCTAATAAATAAGTAATAAAATGATAATTTAAAATTTCTAAATAAAAATAATTTTCCTCTTAAAAAATAAAGAAAAATTGACTGTCAAATGTAAAACATTAATCCCCAATAAAGAAATAAAAAAAGAAAAAAGAAAGGAAGAAGGGGGCTGGTGGTGGTGCACTTGGTTAAGTGCACATACTATACAGTGCATAAGGACCCGGGTTCAAGTCCCGGGTCCTTACCTGCAGGGGGGGAGAGCTTCATGAGTGGTGAATCAGGTCTGCTGGTGTCTCTCTGTCTCTCTCCCTCTCTATCTCTCCCTCTCAATTTCTCTCTGTCTCTATCCAATAATAAACAAAATTTGTATAAAAAAAGAATGAATGAAGGGAAGAAACAAAGAAAGAAAGAAAGAAAGAAAGAAAGGAGGGAAGGAAAAGAAAGAAAGGGTAACAGTTTGGGAGTCTATAACCATAGTGCAAGAATGACATTAGGATGTCAGAAGGGCAGGGGTGGGGTGTATAGGCAGACCAAAAGGATGCAGGAGGCCATATCTTGGGCTCAGTGAAATGACATCCCCAAGGGTACTCAGGAAGTTCTGGTCCCCTGACTCCCAGGATGTACAATGTCCTCCCTCCTGAGTCCCTAGGCTGCACAAGGTCACTGAGGAAGGACTGCCTGGCTGGCATGGGCACTGGGCACTCCAGCCTGGTTCTCCCCAGTATTGCTGGCAGCATCCTAGGAGGCCAAGCTTCCTGGGAGAGGGTCTGGTATCTCCTTGGGAGAAAACACAGTTAATAATTTCGCTGTGCTTCAGGAATATCCACAGGGAAAGATCTAGTTAGCCACTGTTCAACCTCTCTCTTCCTCATCCTAGGGGGCTGGGTGAGATACAAGGGGGGCAGTGATATCTTCTGACACCAGTCCAGTGTGTCACCACTTTGCCTAGTGAATCATGAATTATATCCACCCTTGTTGGGCCAGGGAGATGCACGGTGGTGATGCACCAGACTTGCATTTCTGAGGCCCCGGAGATCTCAGGTTTGACCCCCCCCCCCCAGCAGCACCATATGCCATACCCAACCAATCAACCCCTCTATGGGGAGCAGGGGCACAGAACTTTGGTGGTGGTAGTGGTATATAACGGTACCCCTATTAACTCACAATTCTTGTAAATCACTAATTTAAAAAAATAGTATACAAAATGTCGGGCAGCCCCCCTGCTCCATCCTCCATTGCTGACACTATGGTCTATTCATGTAATCATTGTTATGCTTGATCTATCTTCTTTCTACCTCAAGACCCACCCTGCCTGCAGGGTGTTAATTAATCCCACCAGTTAAAACCATCGCAACAGTTGCTAAGGACACTTCCACCTTCCCAGCATGCCTTTTGCCTCTCTCCACCCCTTTCCTAGCCATTTCCGTTTCGACTCACCACTTCCGTTTTTTTCCCATAAACCCACTTCTGTTCCTGGTTTTGCTCTCTCTTTTCTCTCCCAAGTCCTGAACTGGAGAAGGGCTGATATACAGAGTGGGAGGCAGCCATTGCAGTTTGGCGCCACGTGGATTAACCTGCTGTGCTCAAGCTCAACTCTGGGGCTCCGCATGAATAAAGAATTGTATTATCACACTGCCACAAGTTCCTGGTCTCTCTCCCACCCACAATGCTAGCCTGGCACAAAGAGTACTTCTTCCATGAAGTTTCTGTCCTCCTCTCCACTCCAAGTCTCAGCTTCTCATTCAGTTTGCCACCTGCTGCTTCTTTACAGATAATAGCTGTGTGACCTGGCCAAATGACTTAAGACACTTCATGGTCTGTAAAAGGAAGATAGAGAAAGTACTATCCAGGAGGTTTCTAAGAGGATTAGATGCGATGATCCTTAGAGCCACCACCACCACCACCACTCCCCCCACCCCCAGTCATTATGATGAGGACACCACTTTGTCTGTCTATGTCAATTACAGAGCTGTCTGTAAATTCTTGGAAGGAAGGTATCATCACCAACTTATCTTCCGGGTCTCTGGCTCAAGGCCCAGCCCAAAGCAGGCCCAACTCTCCAGCCCCCTGCATGTCAGTGAGCCCAGGGTATGACCCAGTCCTGGGTGCAGACAGGCAGAAGCTCAAGGACTCCCAGTGTGAAGGCAGACACAGACCCACAGGTTAAAAGTGCAGTCCATGGTCTCAGCACTGATACAGAGGCAAGCACAAAGGAGGAAGCTGGCAGAGCTCAGAGATGAATGATGGGCTTGTCCCAGCAGGCATGCAAGAATGAGGAGTCCACCACTGGGCTGCGAAGCAGGGGAGTTGTGACCCCAGCTCTGCCCAGGGAGCATGACTTCCAGTTGCTTCCTGGGAAATCCCTCCTTCCACTGCTCGCCAGGCCCAGTCTTAGGCCAGTCTGCAAGTTAAAAGACTTCAGGGCAGTGTCCATTCATTCACTGGTCTCCAGGGTATTTTTAGTTCTGGGCAGCCAGACCAGGCGGGTGATAGGCAGCTGGTGGGGCCCATGTCTCCTAGCCCTGTGTGTTGTTCCTGGCTCAGCATGAGAGGGGATGGGGAGGGGACCCAGGCATACCTGGCTCCCCAGCCTACAGCTGCCTCACTGTCCCAGTGGAGGGGCTGGATTGCTGCTGCCACTGAGCCACAGCCAGTGGGAGCATTCTTTCCTGTTGATTCATCACAGGGAATGCTTTGGGCCCGGTGGGGTGGGGCGGAGGCACTGGAGGGACATGGCAGCCAGGGGCAGCCAGGGGTGGATGGAAGTCCTCCTCTGGCAGCAGGGTCAGTGTGATCTGGCTGTCCCCAGGCACCCAGCCACACTAGCCTTTATCACACTCCTCCGGTGGTGCTGTATTTACACGTCTGTCTCCCACCCCAGACCGGGAACCCCACCCTGCCCCCCAGTGTCTGGCACTCCAGTCTGGTACAGAGGAGAAAATCAATAAAGGTTTGCTGAATGAATGAGCCTTTGGAATGACACTCTAGCAAAGGTGGGGAGACGGGTTGGGAGGGCATTTTAGGCCAAGACCTAGGAGAAGAAGGCTGGGGCCCATTTTATGGACAGGGGGCCACTGAGGCATTGGGGATTGCCAGGATGCTGGGAAAGGGTTTTAGGGGTCAGAGGCTGGAATCCAAGCCCCTGAGTGCTCAACTCAGCTAATGGGACTTCCCTGCCTCTCAGCCTTTTCCACTTTTGCCTTATTCTACCTTCCGACACCCCAACCGTCACACTAGCACTGCCCCACCCCCAAGGTCTGCCAAGGTCCCCGGGTGCCTCATTCAACTCTGAAAGGGTTGCTTGGGGACTTCAGCCCTCCGGACCTGTGCTGGTCACTGCCTCAGGGAGCGATGCATTTGGGGGCTCAGTGTTCCCGACTGTGCAGTGGGCACAACAGAGGCCTCCCAGCCATTGCCCTGCAGTTGTTCTCGCTGCCTTTCAGAAGACAAGCGCAATGCCAAGGGCCACCTGTCACCCCAAAGAGAGCACAGTGCACCCCGCCATTCCTACCCCTGTCTTAACCCCCCCTCCTAAAAGGGTCTCTGCCTTGTTCAAAGTGACTGGTCTGGGGGGCCGGGCGGGTGAAGCCCTCGAGCAGGCGTTGAGTGAGACACCTGCGGGGACTCCCTGGATGTACCCCTGGGTCAGGTTTGGGGGCGGGAGCGGCGCGGGGTTTTGTAGAGGAGGAAACTGCGCCTAAGGCAGGAACGCGGATATCCCAGCGGCCCCACCCTACTCTCCCAGGACACTGGTCCCCCGCAGTTCCTCTCCCCCAGCAGGCCCCCCCCCCGGGGCCCCGGGACTCGGGGAGCCCGGGACACCGCGAACCCCGGGACCCCCGCGACCCGACCCTCAGGGCCGCAGACAGGCCCCTTGCCGGCACCATGCACCCGCGAAGGGCACCGGGCATGGGTCGGCCCGCCCAGTCCAGGTCCGCCCGGGGGCGGGGCCTTCTCTGCCAGCTGGTGGGGGTTGGGGGGGAGCGTGGACCCATAAAAAGGCCCCAAGGAGCCTGGGGCGGCCCGTTAGAGCAGCCCTGCCAGGCACCCTGCCTCAGCCCCATTCCCCAGACAGTCTGCACTGCAGCCGGTGAGCACCACGGTCCTTCAGGTGGGTCTCATTGCTGTCCATCTGTGCCCGGGTCCTTCGGTTTCTCTCTAGGTCTGCCAGCTTCTAGGGGCTCCTGAAGGTTGGGAATGAGAGGGATGGGAGTCGCGACAGTCTGGTCGCCCCTAGTTGCCTGCTTCCGAATTGGGGAGCTTGTTGGCTCAGGGGTGCACGCCCTGGTTTGGGGGTACCTGTGTGTCTGTGTAGCTATTTCTCTGTCTCGTCTTCTGCGATAGGGGCAAGGTGAGATCAGATGCCCTGGGAAGGGCAGCAGGACTGAAAGAGGAAAGCCAACTCCATCCCCCAAAGAATTAGACAGGAGTACTTGGGGTGACCCCAAAGCCAGTGCTACAGGAAAGCACCCCAGACACTTTGGGGGGCGGGGCCAGGGGCATTTGCCCTCTACCAGCCCTCCCTAGTGGACCGGGCCAAGCTGGGTGCCAGAATCCCCTAGCTGCTGCCAGAGCAGGTGCCTCTCTGCCTCATGCAAGTAAGTCTGGGACCTACTTGGTTGCACTCAGTGCTGGCACCCACCCCTGAGCCCTCAGACCACGCTGCACCATAAATCAGCCAGCAACTGGTGGAATTTCATTCATTTGCCTGTCTCCCTTCCCTCTTCCAATGTCCACATCTCTCCTGGGCTTCCAGACCCTGCAGAAGTGAGCTACCTCAGCTTCTCTGGGCCAGTCAACAAATATTTTAATACACTATATTAATAGTAATTCATATTAACCTTCAGTAAGTCCCTTCTCTTGCACTTGGGAAAAGAATGGCCCCTTTGGTGCTGTCTGCTGCTCGAGGGCAGCGTTCTCAGCCTGGTTCTCCTTGTACTCAGTGCTGGGGGGACTGGAGAGGTGGGACAGGTCTGGCTGTGGAGACAGGAAGCAGGACAGCAAGTGCTGGGAAGGTGGATGACCAAGAAGACTTGATTCAGGGATGGGTGTTGAAAGATATGTAGGGATTGCGCTGTTACACAGAGGGGAGGAGACTCCAAGTAGAAGGGGCAGTGAGGGTGATAGCCCAGAGGCTGCACATCAGAGGATGTTTTTTGGGGATGAGGAAATGAAGTGTTTGGATGAGCAAGAGTTGCAGAGACTGCAGTAAGCCGCTGGCTGACTGGGAAGAGGGCATTGCCTCTGAGTGATTCTGACATGGTAGGGAACTGCCCTGATTTCAAACCCAGGGTCCTGCAACAGAAGCTCTGGGAGTGGAGGGAGCCCCTTGCTCAGAGTGTGGGGAGGTCAGCCTTAAGCCACACAGCTGGCCTTTCCTGATCACCCAGATGACAGAGCATGCCATAGATGGGGGGTGTTCCCATGGCACTCCCACATTGTATAGGACTTGCCTCTGCATCTAGGAAAGAAAGCTGATTCAAGCCACATGATGGGATGGGGGCAGAGTTCATATTCTGTCTCCTCAGAAGGAAAAACAGCTCTCACACAGCCTTCACTGGGTGACAAGGGCTCTTGACAACTGGAGGGCTGGGAGTCTAACCCTCCCATCCCCTCATCATTGGGGAGCAGGGATGAAAGTCCCTAGCTGTTCTGTATGTGTATGTGTGTGAGTTCATGGTGGTGGGGACATGCAGGAGGAAAGGGAACCTCCAAAGCAGTGGAGAGCACTCTGTTCAGGGTGACAGCCACTTGTGTGTCTTTGTCCCCCCATACTCCTGAGTGGGAAGTGACAGGAAGAAAATACTATATAAGTCTAGAAAGGGAGAGAGCCTAGGAGGTGTGGGGGGGAGGCTTTAGCTGTGAGAATGGGGAGAGGTGAGGAGACCGTAAGCTGGAGAGTGTCAAAAAGGATGGGCCATGGGACTCTGGGCTCACTCTTGAGGTAGGACACTGCTGCCTTCAACCTAAAGGGCTGTGACCAACCTCTATAGTAGTGATTAGTAAAACTGAACTGTCAGTTGAGTGCTTGGTAAGGATTTTATATGTATTCATTTCATCTTCACAAGAGCCCTAGTTAGGTGTCATTATTAGCCCCATTATTCAGAGGGGAAGACTGTACCTCTGGGAAATTAAGTCACTTGCCAGGACCATCCAGAAGCTAGTTGATGGTCATGGCTGAGCCACTAGGCAACTGACTCCAGTCTATACTCTCAGGCCTCGTGCTGTGCCATCTCCCTCCCCGTAGCCACAGATAGTTACTGAGTGCCACCTACAGACCTGGAACTAATCTGGCACTGCTTCATTCCCTGAGTACATCCAGTGTCCTCCTCAAAGCCCATCCCACCAGCCCAGGCTCACCAGAATGGGCGCTGGCAGCTGGAGGCAGTGTTGCTGGGTGCAGGGAAGAATGAGCAGTGATTCCCAGCTTGCTACCAGCCAGCAGGTGGAAAAGAAGTGCAAGAAGCCCAGGAAACACTCCCAGCCAGCCATCCACCCCAACCCCCCACTGCAGCAGTGGCCATAGAAGAGGCCCTTGCCAGAATGAACTCTCTTTTTTAGTTTTTTTGCTTCCAGGGTTATCACTGGAGCTCAGTGCCTGCACTATGTATGTGCCACTCCTTTTTTTTTTTTTAATTTTTTAAATTTTATTCAGTAGGACAAAGAGAGATTGAGAGAGGAGAGAGAGACAGGAGAGAAAAAGATAGACACCTGCAGACTTGCTTCACCACTGGTGAAGCGTCTTCACTGCAGGTGGGAAGCAGGGACTCAAGCTTGGGTCCTTACACGATACTATGTACACTTAATCAGGAGCACTACCACCCATCCTCCTGGAATGAATTCTCGTAAGACTTAAGAATGAACAGGGAGCCAGAGGTCTGATCTCTCCAGCACTGTGCCAGGCCCACCTGGCTACCACAGGCAGTAGAGCCCTCCTGGGGCTGAGCTTCAGCACTGGTGGCTCCAGACATCCAACTGGGACCCTTTCCTCTACAAACCTCCCAGAGCCAACAGTACTTATGTGAGGGCAGACCCCACTCTTACCCCACTACAGCCTCCCTGTCTCTGGTGAATGCCACTGCTTATGCCCCTTGATTCCTGCAGACAGAGGGACAAGACCCATGCTTGGGCTTAAAGCCATTGAACCTTTCATGCCAGCTGACCAGCACTTTCTCCTCCAAGTTCCTAGTTCTGGGACACCTCCAGCTATTCCACAACTTCCTGGGGGTATCTGATGTCTTCACTTTTGTGTCCCAGCTCCTGCCCTGGTAACTGGCAAGCATGCCAACAGTGCATATTGAGTCAACATAAGAGTCATGTGCCCAGATGCAACTAGAGCTGGGACAGAAGTTGTCATAGACTGTCTGAGCTGGAGGAGCTAGGAGAAGGTATTTGATTCAGCTACCTCACTTTAGAAATTAGGAAGAAGGATCCAGAGAGTTTAACAGACTTGCCCCAAGCCTACCCAGTAAATGAGGGGCATGTAAGGCCCTTTCTGCTCCAGGATTCTACCAAGATGGTCTTAGATGAGGGTGTCTAGAGACACAAACAGAGGTAAGTACAGTGTCCCTGGGGAGACATTTTGGAGCTGTCCTCCAACCTTGGAAGCTGCATGACTCAAAGAGCAGACCACATTCTTCTCTACCTGCATGTGAAACATATGAAGAGAACACTCGCCGTGGAGCAGGCCTGTGCTACATGCTTACAGGGTGTCTTACTTAGCAGTCACAATGGTGCTGTGAGACAGGAAGTCTTTTTAAATTGGCTTTTGATTTATTTTTATTAGTGATTTAATAGTGGCTTACAAGGTTACAAGGAAATACTTCCACACTGCACCCACCACCACAGTTCTTTGCCTCAACTCCCCCCACACACACAAGGATAACCACCATAGTTTTCACAAAATCTTGAGTTTGATTATGTTTTTTTTCTTTTTATCAAGTTCATGTGTTTCAGTGCTTTATATTGCACATATGAGTGAAACCATCTGGTAGTTGTCTTTCAGAGAAATGCAAGTCATTTGGTAACAGATATAAAAGATAGCAGCAAGAGTTCTTAAACACAAACACCAAATTAAAGATCTGAAGGATAAAGAGAACAAACAAACAAGATGTACATAAGATTAAAAAGTATTAGAGAGAAAATGACATCATTTAGAAGAACATAGAAGACTGTATGCCTATAAGTGTTATACATAAAAGTATTACATATAATTTATATATGAATATAGTATATATACATACATAAGAGTCTTTTTTAAAAGATCTCATTTATTTATTCATAAGAAGTATAAGAAGAGAGAAAGAACCGGAAATTACTCTGGTATATATGCCGGTGATTGAACTCAGGAACTCATGCTTGAGAGTCCATTGTTTTATCCACTGCACCACCTCCCATACCACAAGAGATTCCTTTTTAAACTGTTCTTGTCTCATGGTTGTTGGCTTGAACATTTTCTCCATCCATTTCTTCCTCCCCTTTCAAACTTTAAAGTTAAGGCAGGAAGTCTTATGCTCACTTTCCAGATGAGGAGATCCAGACTCAGGTTGGATGTAAATGTCCACAAGATCACACAGTTCATGAACGGTGTGGTGAACCACATCAACTAACACTGAGCACAGACTCAGTACCTTCATCTACATACGCACAGCAGACCCTGACCTCCCCCCTCTCTCTGCCAGCAGAGGAGCCATGAAGTCGGGGGGTGGGTGGGCTGTCAGAGGTGGGCTGACCACTGTCATGCTCATTCCCCAGGTGCTGTGGACCCAGCTGCCTTGTGGTCATTGTGATGTTCCTGCCAGCCTCCTTCTCCCTATTCCCCCTGCTCCTGCTGCTGGGCGGAGCCCCACCCAGCAGCCTGCAGTCCCTGGGCCCCTCAAAGCTGCGGCTGGTTGGCCCGGGGAGCAGGCCGGAGGAGGGCCGCCTGGAGGTGCTGCATCAGGGCCAGTGGGGCACTGTGTGTGATGATGATTTTGGGCTCCAGGAGGCCACGGTGGCCTGTCGCCAGTTGGGCTTTGAGGGTGCTCTGACCTGGGCCCACAGTGCCAAGTATGGCCAAGGAGAGGGTGAGTACTAGTGCTTCCCAACAATTGGGTTTCTAAGCCTCTAAGGGGGTCTTGCAGGTGGCAAGTGGGAGAGGTGGGGGTCCCAGGAACAGGCAGTTTGGCTCCTGGTTGCTCACCAGATTTCTCCCAGTGGGAAGAATGGTCAAGCTGGGGAGCTCAGGCACTCTGGCCTGAGAATATCAGGACGCATCTGACTCCTGCCCACATCTGCGACCCTGCAAAATGACCTTCTCCATAGGGTGCCATCTGAGTGCCTCCGCCCCAGGGGACCTCCATTCTGGTCTCCCTATTCTTTCTTGAAATCAGGCTACAAACATCATCAAAACTTAACTCCAAGTGCTTTGAACATAGTACCTGGTATCCACTGGGTGCTGAGCAGAGATTGAGTGGATGGATGGAAGAATAGGCAAGTCCATCTGATTACTGGACTAAATTGGCATTTTGCAAAGACAGATTGTCTTGGACTTGACACCAAGAGGAGGCAGTAGGCAGGGTCTAGGAGGAGCGATGTTTCCCCACCCACTTCCACTTTTTTTTTTTAAGGTTTGATTATTTATTTTGGATAGAGACAAATTGAGAGGGAATGGTGAGATGAAAAGCAGCAGAGACCTGCAGCACTGCTTCACCACTTGTGAAGCTTCCTCTCACAGGTGTGGACTGGGGGCTTGAACCTGGGTCCTTGTGTACTGTAATATGTAAGCTTAACCCAGTATGCTATCAGCAGGTCCCTTCCACCTTCACTTTCTGACCAGAGTTTGCACTAAAAGAGATGATGGCTGTGGGTTCCACTCTGGAAGCAGAGCCACAGCCAGCCTCTTGGTGCCCTCCCTGAGCACATCTGTCCCCTGTGCCACAGGCCACATTTGGCTGGACAACGTGCGCTGTGCGGGCACAGAGAACTCCCTGGACCAGTGTGGGTCCAATGGCTGGGGCATCAGTGACTGCAGCCACTCGGAGGACGTGGGAGTGGTGTGCCAGCCGCAGCGCCAGCGAGGCTACCTGTCCGAAAGGATCTCCAACACACTCAGACCCCAGGTGAGCAGCCCAGGGTGTGGGTTTGGTGCAGACAGCCCCTGGGATGAAGCAGGGTGAGTAGAGACAGAGTGGGAGAAGAGCAGGGACTGCAATATCAAGGGGCCTGGCTCCCGTTTGTGTCCTGGAGCAGATGGCTGGGCACAGGCCCCCAGCTCGCAGGACTGACAGAAGTTGGTCCCTGTAAGGGAGACCAAGGTGGGGGGGTTGCGCCTCTCCCACAAGGCCTGGCCACAATTGCTGCCTCTTCCCGGCACAAACAACCCCAAGCTAAAAACAGCTCAAGCCAAACAGCAGGGGTGGGCAGGGCAGGTCTGGGAGCCCTGCCCTCCACTTCCGGCCACCCTTAACCTGAGGACAGCTTGCCCAGGCCCACTGATGCTGTGGGTCAGGATGGGGGCTCTGCCCAAGGGGGGAGGGGGTCTCTAGGGCCCTACCAGGAACTCAAACACATGCCCATCCTTAGTTCTCCCTAAGGTGTCATGAAAAGTGCCCTCTGTGCCCAGCCGCAGTTCCCCAGATTCCAAGGACTCCCCATCCTGAATTGGTATTGAGAGATTCAGATCTCCTTGGTTCTCTCAGAAATTAAAGAATGTCTCCTAAAAATTGAGACTCTACCTCCTACTTGCTGTGTGGTCTTTTACAAATATCTCTCCCTCTCTGGGCCTCGGTTTCCCGGTCTGTCCAGTGAAAGTGGCTTGGTAGAGTCACCTCTAAGTGCCCTGACCCCCCCATCTCCTCCACATGGAGACCTGCAGAGGCAGGGACCCCAGGGCTCAAGGGGGCCGTGCATTCACAGGGCCAGCGGCTGGAGGCGGTTCGGCTCAAACCCATCCTTGCCAGTGCCAAGCGGCAGAACCCGGTGATTGAGGGGGCGGTGGAAGTGAAGTACGAAGGCCAGTGGCGGCAGGTGTGCGACCAGAGCTGGAGCAGGAACAACAGCAGGGTGGTGTGCGGGATGCTGGGCTTCCCCAGCACGGGTACTGTCGACGGCCACTACTACAGGTAGGGGCATGGCACTTAGGAGGCAGAGAGAGAGAGTTAGTTTTCAGTGAGGGGTGGTGAATGAGACCAGCAAGATTGGGCAATACATTAAGTAAGTGTTGGCGTTGGGAGAAATGGAGCTGAATTTCCTGGGTGAGAGTCTGCTCCGAATAACTCAGAAGGGAGAGAAGGTGGACTTTGAGACCCAAAGAAAGACCTCAAAACAGTTGGAAAGGGAGCATCATACCAGTCACAATACCACATCCTATGCCAGTCACAAAGAAAGGACTGCCACACAGAGAACTCCCCAGATTAAACAAATATATATTGAGTGCAGTGCTTGGTGTCCTTGGTTTATAAGTACGTGCTGTGTCAGTGGCCAGTAACTGATCATGGAGTCTCAGTAGGGTATCTGGCTTTCGTCATCTACAGGGAAACATGTTTACTTGACCCCTGGGATTGTCCTCAGCTTTGATCCAAGCCAAGCTGTGATGGGCTGTGTGTAAGCCAGGTATCAGGTTGGGGTGGGTTTGGGGAGAGGAGGCATAAAACTATGATGTCTGAAATATGACAGACTGTCACAAATTGCATCTGCCAGTAAACGGTGACCAGCCAGCACTCCCCTAGCACCATGTCAGTGACAGTTCTACATAGGTGGTGGTGGCTCACCTAGGACAAAGTGCACATTACGAGGTGCGCGGACCCGGGCTCAAACCTCCAGACCCCACTTGCAAGGGAGAAGCTTCAGTGAAGTAGGGGTGCAGATGTCTCTCTTTCTCTCTCCTTCTCTATCTCCCTCCATCTCAATTTCTCTGCCTCTCTCCAAAATAAATAAATAAATACTACCAGGAACAGTGGATTCATCATGCAAGTACTGAATCCCAGTGATAACCCTTGTAGCAATTAAAAAGAGAGAGAGAGAGAAAGAGAGAGAGAGAGAGGAAGAAAGGGAGGTGAAAAAAAAAAAAAGAAAACTCTGTATAATTATTACTCACACCCTGTCCATGGTGCCAAGGTTTTCATTACTCATGCTCAACTGTGGTCTATGCAATTATTTTTTTATTGTTGTTATTATTGTTGTTATTGATGTCATTGTTGTTAGATAGGACAGAGAGAAATGGAGAGAGGAGGGGAAGAGAGCGGCAGAGAAAGATAGACACCTGCAGAGCTGCTTCACTGCCTGTGAAGGGACTCCCCTGCAGGTGGGGAGCCAGGGGCTCGAACCGGGATCATTAGGCCAGTCCTTGAGCTTTGCACCACCTGCGCTTACCTTGCTGCGCTACTGCCCCTCTCCCGGTCTATGCAATATTTTAAGAGAGCCTACATCCACACAAATTTTATCCCAGTATATTGTTGTTATTGCGCTACATTTTTGTTATTTATTGTTGTTAATCTCCAATGGTGTCTAATTTGCATATAAATTGTGGAACTGGACCTTACACAGGTGTGATTTCACTGCTCCTGGGTTTCTTTTCCATTCAGATAGAGAGATACCACAGCAGCACTTTCCCCGGGTGCTAGGGCACCTCCCATGTGGTGCCACGGTTAAAACCTGGCTCACACTCAGTTATGTCTCTGGCTGCCTAACTTATAAATTAAGCTATCGTTAGTATGCAGGTATATGGAAAGGATGCACATAGTTTGGATTATCCCATTGCAGGCATTAACTGAGGGTCTTAGAGTGCATCCCCACAGATGAGGAGGATGGACTCTTTGTCTCTCATCTAGCAAGCAGTCTCCCACAGTGCACTGGGCCATCTACACTCACCCACCCTAAGTCTCTGACTTAGATGACCCTGGTCATGATGACCAGCCATATGGTTTCTCCTTGGAGAGGACAGGGACGTGGATTCCTGACTCCTCACAGCCAGTTAATTGCACCCCCAGGCCAGCTGACACAACAGTCACCCAGGAAGAAAGCAGCCCTGATTATAGCCTCAGTGTCTCGGGGTGGGCTGCCCCCACCAGCCAAGACTCTGACTCCTACATGTCCATGAAGATCCTTTCCCTGAAGCCCTTTCTCTTAGCTTGCCACCTAAAGATGCCCCTTCATATACACTCCAGGCAGGGCTAATGAAGAGCTTCAGCCCCGTGCAGAAGAGGCCCCATCTTAGAGCCACTCAAGGGACCAAAGTGGCCTCTGTTTGCCTCCACATAAAGGGGAGTCTGTGTGCTGAGCCCTCTCTCAGGGTGTCTGTGAAGCTCAGTCTTGAATGAGGCTTGTAAATGAGCTTGCAGACTGTGAGGTCCTGGGCAAAGTCAAGGACAGTTATGAGGAACTCAGGGGGGCAGGAGTAGGATTTCTGTCCTCACCCTACTCCCTGCCTATTCTCTTCCATGGCAGGAAAGTCTGGAATCTGAAGATGAAGGACCCCAGGTCCAGGTGAGGAGGGGGATGCCATGAACTGATGCAGCATGAAGCCCCAACCACCCACAATTCCTGAGTCCCAGGCTCCACCCTCAACATGCTCCCACACTCGGCCTCCCTTGTCTTCCAGACTAAAGAGCCTGACTAAGAAGAATTCATTTTGGATCCACCGGGTCAGCTGTCTGGGGATAGAGCCCCATTTGGCCAGCTGCCAGGTGCAGGTGGCGCCGGCACGGGGCAAGCTGCGGCTGGCCTGCCCAGGGGGCATGCACGCTGTGGTCAGCTGTGTGCCAGGATCCCACTTCCGCCCTGGGAAGGCAAAGCCAGGGCGCAAGGAGCCGGTGGCAGAGGTGGGCATTCGGGGCCTGTACCCCCAGCCTGGAAGCACAGGCCCTCCTAGGCAGAACCCTTCCCAGAGGCCAGGGCAGAGGCTCTCAAGGACAGGCAGGAGAGAGGAGACAGACTCTCTGGGCTACACTGGTTTAGACTGATGAGGGTAACTTGCAGAAGTGGGGCCGTGGGGTGGGTTTCAAAGGGAGCAGTTCTAACACCACTGTAAATGGAAAGCTGACCTCACTGTCCCGGAATAGTGGGACCATGACAACAGTAATTACAATGACTGCTACATTCACATTTATTCCCCTTGGAATAATAAAAAAAAAAAAGCAGGGGGCTCCCACCTGATAGGGACCACATGTTACATTACTGTGCTCAAGGACCCAGGTTCAAGCCCCTAGCCCCTACATGGAGGAGGAAGCTTCATGAACAGTGAAGCAGTGCTGCAAGTTTGGTCTTTCATTCTTCCTCTCTATCCCTTCTATCTCAATTTCTTTCTGTCTCTAGCCAAAATAAATAAAATAAAATACACATTTTAAAAAAGCAGCACACAGCAGCAAGGTGAGGCATCTCCTGGGGAAATAGGAAGGGCAGGAGGAAGAGGAGAGTGGATACTCTCTCCCAACCACCTGAGACTGTTAATGTTTATTTATTTATTTATTTTTGTTGATGAAAGAAATATCCAGAGGGAAAGAAAGAAAGACCAAAGAACTGCTCAGCTCTGACTTATGGTGGTGCTGGGGGATTGAACCTGGGACCTCAGAGTCTCAGATGTGAAGGTCTTTTGCATAGCTATTATGCTGTCCCCCAGCTCCCCCTGTTCAATGAGTGCCCTGTAAATGGAAAGGCCACTGAGGAAAGGGAGCTTGAGCAGGAACATCGTGGGCAGTCAGAGGCAGACTGGTGCTCTGCCCAGCTGGCAGGGGCCTGCCTGGGGTCCTCGGGGTGGCAGTTCTGCCCCTGAAGCCATTTTCTTCCTCCTAGCAGGAGATGAGGGTGCGCCTGCGTTCGGGGCCTCAGGTGGGCGAGGGCCGGGTAGAGGTGCTCCTGAACCGTCAGTGGGGTACTGTGTGTGACTATGGCTGGAACCTCGCCTCGGCCAGTGTCGTGTGTCGTCAGCTTGGCTTTGGTTCTGCAAGGGAGGCCCTGTCTGGTGCCCAGATGGGCCAGGGTGAGTGAGGGCTGGGGCTAGAGGGTCTGCCTGTGCCACTGGCCCAGCCCTTGGCACACAGGCTCACTGGACACCCTGTCCCAGGCCTGGGACCCATCCACCTGAGTGAGGTGCGCTGCAGAGGCTATGAGCGCACCCTTGGGGACTGCTCCGCCCTGGAAGGGCCCCAGAATGGGTGTCAACATGACAATGATGCTGCCGTCAGGTGCAACATCCCTAACATGGGCTTCCAGGACCAGGTGAGCTTAGGTGTGGGTGTGGCTTCAGGACAAGGTGGCCATTGTGTGTGTGTGGGGGGGGCGTGGTGGTGGCATGCATGAAAGGGCTTCTGCCTTGGGCCCTAAGTGCTCTTTTCCTTGGAGAGCACAACTGGGGGATCTCTGAGGTGGGCAGGGTTTAGGTACAATCTATCAGGAACCATGGGCTTTCCCTTCTGTAAAATGGGGTGACCTGTCTCTGGGTCACTGTGAGTGGGACAGCAGATGTGAATGGCCTTGGCAACTGGCAAGTTGTCATTCACAGTGGAGCTCAGCTAAAAAGGGGCAAGAACCAGAGCAGAAGCCCCAGTTGAGGAACCTGGAATCATATGTCTCTGATGGGGACAGAGGTTGGAAAGCAGCATGACACCCTGGAGCTAGGGGAGGGAGGATCCAGAGAAGGGACTGTTACATCCAGTGCCACAGTGAGACCCAGAACAGCCATCCTCAACACCACCTGCCTCCCAAGGACACCTGCTCCTCATACCTCTGGCCCTTGCAGGTGCGCTTGGCTGGTGGGCGCAGCCCTGAGGAGGGCTTGGTGGAGGTGCAGGTGGAGGTGAATGGCATCCGACGCTGGGGGGCTGTGTGCAGTGACCACTGGGGGCTCACAGAAGCCATGGTGGCCTGTCGGCAGCTGGGCCTGGGCTTTGCCAGCCATGCCATCAAGGTAGGTCCTTGCCTTGCTCCAAAACTTCTTTTTGGTGAGTAGAGTATGTGCTTTGCAAGCCTGTGGCCCAAGGTTTGATCCTTAGTTCTGTATGTTTTTCTCATAAAAAAATACTTTTAATGCAAAACATCTTGTCTAATGCTATTGATCATTCAAGAAGCAGCTACTTACTGAGAGCAACTAAAGGCCAGTGTCACGTTGAGTGTTGGGAGACTGTGGGGAGCAAAACAGCACAGCTTCTGTCTCCAGGAGCTGCGGGTCACAAGAGGGAAGTGGCTCATGAGACAGGTCTCTAGTTGCATCAGTAGGAAAGGTGAACACAGGGGAGCCAGGCCAAGAGGGGAAGAGTAGACAGCCCATGCAGAGACCTTGTGGCTGAAGGAAGCAGAACTCTGCTGAGGAAATCAGAGCCCAGGGGTAGAGCATGGCCTTTGAGGATGAGCTGTGTGTGATGTGAAGCTAGAGAAGGGCCAGGGGTAGGACCCCTCAAAGCCAGAAAGCCAGACATATTTTTTCTCACCAGGGTTAGTGCTGGGTCTCATTCCTGCATGACAAATTTACCACTCCTGACAGTCATTTTTTATTTATCTTTCTCTCTCTCTCTTTCTTCCTTATTTGCTAGGGAAGAAAGTGAGAGGGGGGTGGAGAAATATAGAGGAGGAGAGACAGAGTAACACCTGTAGCCCTGTTTCACAGTTTGTGAAGCCTCTCTCCTGCGGGTGGGGAGTGGGTCTTGAACCTGGGTCCTCCTTGCGCATGGTAGTATGTGCACTCAACTGGATGTGCCACTGTACACCATCACTCACCCACACACCCCCTTTTTTTTTTTTTTTGCTAGATTTCTCCCTTTGCTATTTGTCAAGCTGTTAGGGTGGAAACTAGCCTAAAAACAGAGACACAGCCTAGCAGCAGCTGGCTAGGAACAGACTGGTAGCAGACTTCTCAGCATGGACTGGAAGATGTCAGGGAAACTAAGTTAAAAGAGGCCTTGACTGGAGGGACCTCAGCTCTGCCCACCCTGGCCCTCCAGGCAACATCAGAGAACTGGGCTCAACCCCGGCAGCTGTGGAGACCTGGAGCAGGGAAATAGCAGCCAACCAGTCCTCTTCAAGTGCTGAGGACCGGAGAGGGGTGGGGACACGATCAGGGGTGGAAGTCACAAGAGGCAGATGTTCACCTCTATCCATGGAAGACACCTCTTCCATGGGGGGAGTAGGTCTGAAGTAGTGAGGGTTGTCCCCTCCCTGAACACTGGACATAGCCAGGGTGGTGAGGAGTCAGATGGACATCAGAGGTAATGACTCCGACTGTCTGTTTCCTCAGGATGCCTGGTACTGGCAGGGAACGCCAGGAGCTGGAGAGGTGGTGATGAGTGGGGTGCGCTGCTCAGGCACAGAGCTGGCTCTGCAGCAGTGCCAACGGCATGGGCCTGTGCACTGCCCCCATGGCACAGGTCGCTTCTCAGCTGGAGTCTCCTGCACAGACAGTGAGTAGTGCTGAGCCCCACCCCTTCCTTCAGGGAGCACCCCAGTGCTGGTCCCAGCTAAAGCCTGGAAGGGTGAGGAACTGGGGGCAGGCTTGATACCACTTGCAAGCTATGTGGCCACATCACTTGTTACATGGGGTACTTCCCCTGCCCCCCCATGGAGTTCTCAAGGACATGTGGAGACACGAGGATTCACATACCATGTTCTAGTCTTCCAGTGTCAGGAGATTGTTTGAAAAAAAAATAATGAAATAGAATAGAAAACAACAGAGTGCACTACATTAGAAGAGGTAATATGCTCAGGTACAACATAAAATATCTTTCTGTGGTTTGTAGCAAAAAGGTAGTTTGAAAGCTGTTGCAGAGGGTGTGCAAATGTGACGGGCATGAGAGGCCCTGGGCTCAGCCACATGCTCTCCTGAGCTGTGGGCTGGAACCAACCCAGTGGACACTTGCCCTTCTTCCCAGATAAGCTTCAATGCCAGGGCACCCAGAGCCTTTATCCATGAACTTCCAGGCCCCCTGTCTCTGTGCAGTGTGCCCTGGAAGAACTCTCGGCCCTCACTGAAGACCTCCCACAAGGCAGTAGGGCACTAGGGGGACCTTCCCAGTCCCAAGGCTCACAGCCGAGTGGGAGTGACTTTCCATCCTGGAAACCCTCCCTGTCCCTGTCTGCGGTGGACAGCTGGTCTCCTCCTGAACATTTGACACTTCCTCTGGCCTCTGCTGCCATCTCTACTTCTCCACTGTGATTTTTCTCCTTTCTTCCCTTTCCTCTCCCTCTTCACTCTCTCTGAAAGCTCCACCTCCATCCCTCAGGAGCTCTAGCATTTGTCAGAGGGTACATATTGACTCCCTCCTGAACAGGTGGCAGGATTTTGAGGACAGTGTTGGTCATGGAACAAGCATGACATAGCCAACTAGAGCCATTGCTGCCCTCAGTGCCCATCCACTGGAGTGAAGCAGGGCTTCTGGCTTAGGACAGTCAGGGTGGATTCCTCTGTGGGATGCCTCTACCCAAAGTCTGAACCATAATCCAGGCTTTGCACTCAGTGACTTCCTGGGGTGTCATGTAGCAATAGCTTTGGGCCTCCATATATCTGTGCTGACGTACATGGGGGAGAGGAGTGGGGGAGAGGAGTGGGGGAGGAGGCTGCTGGCTCCCAAGGAAGGTCAGGAAGGAGGGACGCTTTGGAAGGTTGGTGTGATACACAGAGAAGCACAACAATGTGCTTTCTCAGTGCCCTTGGGAGACTTCCAGATGCTCTGGGATGAATACCTTTGGGAGCAATAGGTTAGGAGTTCTGAAGGAATCACAGGCTTAGAGCAGTAGCAGAATGGACCCCAAATGGCAGAGCTCCTCCTATTCTCCCACCCAACACTCCCCTAGTCCCCTCGACCCTAACATTGAGGGGACTGAGGCCCAGAGAAAGAGAGTGATGGAGCTGAAGTAACCAAGTTAGACACCAGCAGAACTGACTGAGGGCATAACTACACAGAGGCCCTGAGAGACCAAGAACCCTTCTACAAACATGTTAAAGAGAAGCATGGATACCAGCTAATCCCACTCAGAGGTGGACCTGAAGAACAAAAGCAGAAATAGAAAACACAGAATAAAGCTGTATTTTGGACTGCATTCAGTATACAGGGCCAAAGCAAAAGATCCTGGGAAGGGAGGTGTTTGGTAAGAGGGAGACTTTTGGATCCTGGTGCATGATGGTAGATACGGACCCAAGTGGTACAGACACCTATCATGGGGAGATGTGAAAGTATATCCATGTGTCAACAACTTTACTGACAGCCACTAGCCCCCACCCCATAAAACAATAAAACAAGAAATAGCAGCTTACATTGTGTGTTTACCACGAGCCAGACTATGATTGAGCAAGCACATCACTGCAGTGATGCCACTATTATAACCCCATGTTACAGATGAGTAAAAGAAGAGAAAGTTTTAAGCCAGTCACAGAGCTCTTTCATGATTCCAGATGGAAGTTAAGCTGAGACATAACTCAGGCAGCCCTGCCCCCAGCCCTGTACCATCTGCCAGGTTAAGGCAGTCCTTTGCCATTAGTCATCCCGTTGACCTTGACTCCTATGCCACCCCACTGCTCTGTGGCCTCCGAAAGGGCCTGGGGGTTAGCCTGCCCTCATAGCAGAGCAGCAATGGCTGCCTCACTGCCACTACCTTCTGCATCCAGCCATCCCCTCTGCCTCCCAGGTGCCCCGGACCTCGTGATGAACGCCCAGCTGGTGCAGGAGACGGCCTACCTGGAGGACCGCCCACTCAGCCAGCTCTACTGTGCCCATGAGGAGAACTGCCTCTCCCAGTCTGCTGACCGCATGGACTGGCCCTACGGTCACCGGCGCCTGTTGCGCTTCTCCTCACAGATCCACAACCTGGGCCGGGCCGACTTTCGCCCCAAGACAGGCCGCCACAGCTGGATTTGGCACCAATGCCACAGGTTAGTGCCAGGGACAAACAAAGTCTTGGGACCAAAACCAGCATAGTTTTTCTCTGGCTTGGAGTAAAGTTTCATAAGAGAGGTAAGCACTCTTCCTACTGTTTAACTCACCTTTCAGGAGGCAATAAGGAATCCCAGGAGCATCAGCCATCCTTCTGCTCACCCCCTCCTCTGCCGGATGTATCAGCAGTGCTGGTGTCATAGGGCCCCTTGCCCACAGAGACATCCAGCAGAACAGATTCTGCCAGCAAGGCTGGTTTTTGTCAAAATGATTCTGGATTTTTTTTTTTTTTGCCTTCAGGGTTATCACTGGGGCTTTGCCTGAACTACGAATCCACTGCTCTGGGAGGCCATTTTTACCATTTGTGTTGCCCTTGTTGTTGGTATTGTTGTTGTTGTTGGATAGGACAGAGAGAAATCGGGGGGGGGGGGGGGGGGCGGGGTGAGACAGAGAGGAAAGACACCTGCAGACCTGCTTCATCAGCTTGTGAAGTGAACCCCCTGCAGGTGGGGAGCAAGGGGTTCAAACCGGGATCCTTATGCTGGTCCTTGCATTTTGTGCTATGTGTGCTTAACCCTCTGTGCTACTGCCCAGCCCCTGCTGGGTCAGTTTTATATGTTGGACCTTGAACAGTGTTTGTTTTTTGTGTCATCTCTGGGGCTTCACCATTCTGGGCCAACTTTTGCAGATAGAGCGAGGCAGAGACACACATAGAGAAAAGGCTACCACAGTAACAATCTCCCTCCAGTGTGATGGGAGCCAGGCTTGAACCTGGGCAGCACACCATCCAGGTTAACTATTTTGCTAGTCCTCGATTTTTTTTCTTTTCATACCAGAGTTATTGCTGGGGTTAAGTGCCTGTATGACAACTCCACAGGTCCCTGTGGTTTTCTTTTTAAATTATTATTATTGAGGATGAGAGACAGAGATGGAGAGGCAGAGAGGAGAGATGCCTATAGCACTGACCCACCACTTGCAGAGCCCTCTCACAAGTGGAAGCAGGGTCTTGAACCCGTGCTTTCTACAGGTTGTGTGGACAACCAGCCCTTGGGCCTGGTTTTTAAAAGGCCAGATGAATTGGGGACATCTAGAAACCCAGAGACCCAGAATAGACCTCCCATCTACAATGCTGTTTCTGCAGAAAAGCATGCTGGTTCCTGCAAAACCAGGCCCTAAAGAACAGCACGAACGCCAGTCCTGAAAGGGAGATAATGGGCTTCCTTTCCTGTCAGAAACTCCCAGCCAAGACCGTGGTAGAGACAATGCCATTACAAAGAATGGGGAAATGTTTTCCTTTTTTCTTTTCTTCAGGACACAGCTGAGGGTGGGGAGAGCTGAGAGGAATGAGCAGTGACTTGGAGACTTGGCCTTGCCTGGGATAATAAGCACTTTTTCCAGTACCAAGAACAGAGTTGTCATTAGAAGTGGACTGGAAACAACAGTAGCCATTTGGTCCCAGGCTGATAAGGAGGGAGCAGGCAGCCCTCCCCAGGGCCCAGCTCCCAAGCTGGCCCCTAGAAAACCACCTTTTTCCTTACCATGTCCCATGCAGACCAAGTGGCCAGGCAGCAGCCCACTGGGGGTTCCCAGCCTGAACTTTTCACCACCTGCCCCAACACTGAGATGGGGGCAGCTAGCTGTGCCTTGCTGCCTGGCCGGGGTGCCCAGAGGGTAGGCCCTAGGGCACACTAATCCTGGGTTTGGGAGGGAAAAGGCACTGCCCTGCTATTATGCACTTCCTCTCTGCATAATGATGGGGCTGAGTGTCTCAGCCCTCCCCACCACCTCCATCCCCCAAGAGGATGTGCTAGCGTCCCTGCCAGGCTGACAGCACTCCGCACCCCGTTTCCCCCCTCACAGGCATTACCACAGCATTGAGGTCTTCACCCACTATGACCTGCTGACTCTCAATGGCTCCAAGGTGGCCGAGGGGCACAAAGCCAGCTTTTGTCTAGAGGACACCAACTGCCCTGAAGGTAAGTGGTTTCTGTCAGGCAACCTCTGAGAAACTCTTCAATCCCCATGGGGTCAAGGCTCCCTTTCCCCTGCTCAACAGCCCCCAGACATTGGATGATTCCAGCCTGAGAACAATCAGCACTCAAAGCAACTGAAAAAGACCAAGTTCTGGGGCCAAGCAGTGGCACACCAGGTTGAGAACACAGGTTAACATGTTCAAGGGCTTGAACTTGCAGGGGGGGAAACATCGCAAGTGGTGAGCAGTGCTGCAGGTCTTCCTCCCCCTCCTCTAGCTCCTCTTCCTCTCTCAAATTCTCTGTCTTATTGAATTAAAAAAAAAAAAAGACAAACATGGCTGCCAGAAACAATGGATTCATCATGCAGGTACTGAGTCCCAGTAATAACAATGGTAAAAAAAAAAAAAATACACAAGATTTTGCCATCTGAAGTCCTGTTGGAAGACTTATCCCCTCCCTCAGCATTCCCAACACCATTTAGAGCAATTTTGAAATGCCTAACACTTTCTTTAAAATTTTTGAATTATCTTTATTTTTATTGGATACAGCCAGAAATTGAGGAATGGGGAGATAAGGAGAGAGACAGAAAGACACCTATAGCCCTGCTTCACCACTTGTGAAGCTTTCCCTATGCAGATGGGGACCAAGGGCTTGAACCCAGGTACCTTGCGCACTGCTCAACCAGGTGCGCCACCACCTGGCCCCTGCCTAACACTTTGTTTGGGTCCAGACCTGCTTTATCTCTAAGTTCTTTGAGGGGATAGATTGACCGGTTCCTGTTTGCAAGCCGAGTTCCTAGTCCTCAGGAGTAAGATCACAGACACAGGCTCATTAGATTTGGATGGACACACGTCTTAACACAGAAGGGCTGCAGTATCTCCCAGCCTCATACATTCTAAGCCTATGGGTCCTTATTTGCATTGAAGGACCTCAAGAAGCAGCCATATGTGGGATTTGCTATAGTGCTGGATTCATAGTTAAGTAGACATTCTTGCTGAAGCTCAGCAAGGTATCGACTTGAATTTCACAGGGGTAATTGGACTACCTTTAACTAGGACTAGTGTGGGGCTCAGTGAGCAAATATGAGAAAGACCAGCAGAGTGCTTGGTCCTTGTCCTCACCCAGTGCTCAGTGACTGCCAATCCCCTTCCCCATAGGCCTGCAGCGGCGCTATGCCTGTGCCAATTTTGGAGAACAGGGTGTGACTGTAGGTTGCTGGGACACCTACCGGCATGACATCGACTGCCAGTGGGTGGATATCACAGACGTTGGCCCTGGGGACTACATCTTCCAGGTAAGGGGGCTTGTGGGGACTCCCTGTTGGAACTCCACGTCCTCCAGATGTCCCATCCCCTCCTAGCCCTCCCCAACCTGAGTTTCACAAACTCTGCTTTTGACGGGTAGCAGAGATAGCAGGGAATCAGGGAGCAGGGAATCAGGATGCAGGGGACAGCTTGGGTTTGAGTCCTGATTTCAGGGGCAACAGGCATGTCACAGCTTCAGTCTGACAGGTGGGGCCATTGAAGTCCACCTCCCGGTGTAACTATAAGGATTAAGGAAGCAGACACTTTATACAAGTCCATGAACCGTGTAAAGCACTATCATCGCTACCATCAACTCGCTCGAAAGCCGAATCATCTTTCAGCTGCCCCCTTCTCTCACACTAGGTGGTTGTGAACCCCAAATATGAAGTGGCAGAGTCAGACTTCTCCAACAACATGATGCGGTGTCGCTGCAAGTATGATGGCCACCGGGTCTGGCTGCACAACTGCCACACAGGTAACTAACTGGGAGCCATCGTCTGGGTGGGGAAGCTGGAAGACTAAATGTACCTGCGCAGGACTTGACTGTGTGGTTGAAATGTGAGGGATGAATGAGTATCTTTAGACTGCATCCAAGGTCAGCTTCTAGAACAAACAGCTACCCCATCAGCCTTGCCCACTAGCTACTTCTTCTGCAGCCCTCTCTGCCCTGTTTGGATTATAAACCACTTCCTATGTATCCTAGTCACAGAGAAGTTGGATTCACTCTCTTGCTTTGTCCTTATTTAGAACTCACCTCTTAAACACTCAACAATCAGTTCTTCAGTGCCTTTACCTAGAGATGTTCCTGTGACTTCAAGCCTTCTTGGGATTGTCCTCTTCTGGTTCATGTTACTTTTTTTTTCTTCATTTTTTAAATTATCTTTATTTATTGGACAGAGGCAGCCAGAAGTTGAGAGGGAAGGGAATGATAGGAAGGGTGGCAGAGACACACCTGTATTACTGCTCCACCACTCACAAAGCTTTCCCTCTGCAGGTGGGGACTGGGGGCTTGAACCTGGGACCTTGTGCATTGTAACATGTGCGCTCAACCAGGTGCTCTACCACCCAGCCCCTCACGTTACTTCTTCCCTCCCCTCAGAGTCTTTCTTGGCTGCCCCCATCCTAGGCTGACTCTCACAGCTAAAGTAGCAGTGATCCAGACGTATGCTGCTCTCTCCAGCTGTGATCACAGCCTGTAGGAAGAGAAACAGGTCTTGGGAGACTTCTAAGATCGACAGTGATAGATAAGAAAGAGTTTGTAAAGAGGCAGAGTAAGGTGGTGTAGTTTTACCTGATAAAATTTTCCTACATCTTCAAGTTCCAAAATGCTGGTATTGTTATAGGCTATATGTGTTTCCATTCACCCTTGCTTATGTGGGGTGGGGCAGAGTTTCCCATTCAGTCAACAAGTTATTTATTAAGACTTAATTCTATGTTAATACTGTGCCAGGCACTAGGAACATAAATCAGAGAAAGTTCAGAGGTCAGGGTCAAATAGGGTAGCCAGGCTTGTGAATGGGTGACCCTTACGTTACCAAATGCTCCTGCCTGGGATGAAGTAAATAATGAGCAAACACAGAGGGGAAACATGGGGGCAAGCAAAGGTTTCTAATTTTTTTTTTTTAAACTGAGTTTCAAAAGAGGGGCAGAAGTTGGAGGAGTAGAGCAAAGGCACGAGATGGACTTAGAAAGCCCATCGAGTTCCTAATCCAATTCCACAGCTTCTAGCTCTAAGATAGTAAAGGAAATCTCAACCTCAGAATTTCCCTCTTTTTTTTTTCCAGGCAATAGGAAGAACTTTTAAATCAAAAGTTATATTCATTAGTCAATTACATTCATTAGATATTTTGCTTGCAATATTTGTATAACTGATGGGTCCTACATATAAACAATGTTTTTTACCCTGAAAATAAAGAGCACTCAAATATCTCTTCCTTTCCAAGTCACACCTACACTTATTACTACTTCTAAATGTCCTTCCTTTTTACCTCTTCTCTCTCCCAGTGCTGGTAAGAGTTGGAGTTCAGAACTCTCTGGTCACCTTCCCCTATCATCTCTCCCCCACTGGGAGTATGGACCAAAATTCTTTATGGGGTGCAGAAGATGGGAGTAATTGCTTCTCTGCTAGACATGGACATTGGCAGGTTGATCTATACCCCTAGCCTGTTTCTGTCTTTTCCTAGTGGGGTAGGGCTCTGGAGAGGTGAGGTCTTGAAGCACACCAGTGAGGTTGTCTTCTCAGGGAAGTCAGGATGAAATCATAGTAACATCTGCAACTTGGTGGCTGAAAGGCAGTAGGATATAAAGCAGGACAAAATGACTAATGAACAGAAACCAAAAAGTGAAATTTTCTCTTTATTTTTCAAACCCAGTAGAGGTCTTTGAGGAGGGGGGTTGTGATGGTTCTTGCTAAGATAATGGAATTTTTCATCTTCTGGGCTTCTGAGAGCTATTGACAAAGTTCAGTGAAGGGGGGCTGGAAAGGTCACATAATTGTTTTCAAAAGACACTTTTAGCAACAGATGGAAGACAGATGAGTAAAGAGAGAGAAATGGTCTATGGACTTTAGTATGTGGCAGAGCAGACTTGGCTGCCACTTAGTGAGACCGAAGTCTGAGTGGAATGAGGAACTGAAATCTGAGGCTGCACACATGGAGACAGGATCCTCCATAACGCTGGGCTGCAAGGGGTCCTGGGCCACTGGTGAGATGGGGAGAAAAAAAATTGTCAAAGACCCTGTGGGAGAGCAGTCACAGTTATAAGTCTGAACTTATTTAATAAAAGGACTACTTATAGAGGTGCAAGCAATACTTAAGGGGTGTGAGACATGGAGGCATAAGAGTAGGAAAGAGTTGTCACTTTTGGGCCTGATGGGGTGAATGTTGTCCTGGAGCTGGTGAAAGCTAGAGCTGCAGAGGAGGGAGGTCATGACCGGAGCTGGACACACAGGAGACCATAACAGCCACACCCCATCCTTCCATCCTTTCTCTGTGCACTGCTAGTCTCCTGCTATTGTTTCTGCTGGCCTAGATCAACCAGAAACCAAAGGACAAGGGAGCCAGGGTGATGGAATCTCTAGAGGTCAGTTCCCAAGGGTACCAAGGAGAACAAAGAAGGGTACAGAATCCATCTGGAGAGAGGGCATCAGAGAGGAACCAGCACACCCTTTTCCATTCAATAACCTCTTCTTCCTCTTATTCCCCGAACTCTACACCTGTTAGGATCTATTTCTGTAGACTGGAGTGGGGTCAGTGAGCATGACTGAGCTGATGTAAAGGATGGGAAGGAGGCATGGCAGAATGCATGTATTGTGAAGTTGTGAGGGAGATGGATGAGAATGGCAGGGCTGGATACTTAGCTGCTCTCCTTTGGCTCACAGGGGATTCATACCGAGCCAGCACAGAGCTCTCCTTGGAGCAGGAGCAGCGTCTCAGAAACAACCTCATCTGAAGCCTTCACTGCACTCTCCCAGCTGCTGCCCACACATCAAATACCTCAGCTTATTGGAGCCATGCCCTTCACAGAGCCCTGACTCAGATGGAGAGGGACTAATGTCAAGGGGCACCAAGTTCCTGCTCAGGAAGCTGTTTGATGACCAAGCCAGCATGATACTGAACCTTCATGAGGGCTCTGAACCTGGCCCCTTACGGCCTTTGGCCTACAGACTCTGGCCTCCAGTTGAGCTCCTCTTCCATAAGGAGTGCTAATTTTTCTTGGATCTTGCCCCAGAGGTTCCTGGTTCAGGAGCAACCAACTCCTTAAGTATAGACTATGGCCCAACCTTCCCCACATCCTCATCCGAGTGGCGCTTTGCAAATGTCTTAGAGGGCAGAGGACCAAAATGTACAGGGGTAGCTCTCTGCTGTGAGTTCAAAGTCACAGAAGTTGGATTCACTCCCTTGCTTTGTCCTTATTTCGAACTCATCTCTTAAGCACTCTCAACCATCAGTTCTTTAGTGCCTTTACCTTTACTCCTACCACAGATAAGGAATTCCCAATATTTTTCGATCCCCTTATCTCCTGGGCCAACACCACCAGTTACTGGGTCCTCAAGAAGGGGCCAGATTCATAGAAATGAACACACAGTCTTCCTGTAAAGCAGCAAGGCCAAGCAGAAAGGTTGTCGGGGAAATAATGAATCCTAGCTCCTGTCAGGGCTTCTGTCAAGGGAAAACAACAACAACAACAACAACAACAACAAACATGCAGTATACACAGCAGGCAATCCAGTCTCCTTAACATCTTAGGACTAGCCTAAATTTCAGATCTCAGCCTAAGTTTTGCAAGTGAACTTTGCATTGAATAAATGTTTGCAGTGGAAGAACACTGATCAAACAAGCCACTCTTCTCTGTAGAGGAAGACAGGTAGAGTGGGGTAAGGGGGTTCAGAGGGGCAGGAGATTCTGGAGAAATCTCTGAAGGGGGAACATTTAATTTAGATACAGACTAAGCTTGAAGGCAACCATCCCTGCTTGGCATGGCTGTGATTTGCTCTTGTTCAGGTGGTGTAAGATCCATGATCTCTTTGAACATGCTGTTCCTCACACGTCTAACTTGGCAATAAAGGTTTCTCACTACAGACTGCTTGAAGAAGCCCAGCTGTGTAGTTCCCAGCACATTAACCGGTGGCCAGAGTGATGGGGGGGGGGGCGGAATACACATACTACTCAGGACCATATTTCACTTCTTTTTTTTTTTTTTTTTTTTCCTCCTCCAGGCTTATTGCTGGGCTCAGTGCCTGCACCATGAATCCACCGCTCCTGGAGGCCATTTTCCCCCCCCCTTTTGTTGCCCTTGTTGTAGCTATTATTATTGCCCTTGTTGACGCAATTCGTTGTTGGATAGGACAGAGAGAAATGGAGAGAGGAGGAGAAGACAGAGATAGACACCTGCAAACCTGCTTCACCGCCTGTGAAGCGACTCCCCTGCAGGTGGGGAGCCGGGGGCTCGAACCGGGATCCTTACGCCGGTCCCTGCGCTTTGCGCCACATGCACTTAACCCAATGCGCCACCGCCCGACCCCCTATATTTCACTTCTTTGGTCAGATGTTAGCCTACTGTCTATTTCCTAACCCCCTCCCCAGGCTGTGGTGAAACATGAATAGGAAAGGTTAAGGGATGAAAGGTTAAATCCAAGAGTTGTAAAATTTTATAACCAAGGTTACAAAGCCCAAAATAAATGACAACAGATGTATGATGTAAACCCCCCTCCCATGACCCTGCTCCATCATGAGCACCATTTCCTCTGTAGAAGTAAAAAAAAAAAGGGACATGCTCTGGGTGGGGGACCCTCCAGGAATACAAAGAAGTGCTTTCTTCTTCCTCTCTTCTTCACTCCTTCATCTCCCTCATCAGGCAGAAGGAGCATTATACTTTGGCATGGCAGTTTAGGTAAACAAGGGAAGGACTGATTTCCTGTTGGATCCAGCGAACATGGCCCAAACAGTAACAACATTATACTCACACATGCAGCTAATGGCCTGTGAAAGAATGTGCAGCTCGCAGGGGAGCGTGTGGTGACTGATGACTGGACTCAGGCAGGGAGGTTGCCCACAGCTTCTTGCTGGATCCAGTTTCCAAAAGAGCCAGAAAAAGCAGACTAGGCAGCCAGCCACCAGCTCTGTTCCTAGTCTCGCTGCCCACATCACACGTTTGATAGGTGTAGCCAGTTCTAATTCTTGGAAAAAGCTATACAAGGCTTGTGCTGTTACACCTCTGAGTTGAAAGGGAAGGACATGGGAAGATGATGGCTGCTGTGACTTGTAACTAGATGAGGAATGTTAACAGAATACCAACCACTAAATTCCAGACAGCACTGAAATGTCAGCAGCTTTTCACCTCAGCATATTTTAGTCTCAGAAACTAAAGTGCCGGGAACCCCAACTTACTAATCAGAAGTCTAATTTGCTTTTCAAAGACCATCACTCTATGGGGATATTAGAACTTGAGGGAATGTACTTTCCCATTTTAAATTCCAGTGGTCCTGGAATTCAGACATATATACAAAGCAGGGTGCATATGAGCAGCCTTATCAAACATTTAACAAAGGAGAGAGTAGGAGCTACACTGTGCTCCCCTGTTGGCTCAACCTATGACGGTGCAGTTCACATGGGCAAAGATGTAATTTCCATCTGGGCAAGTTCAATACAATGCATGTCTTACCTCCAGACAATCCTTCCTGGAGAAATTTAACTAAAACCACTTTCTCTACTAAAGGTAGGAACAGTAGCACACTCCATAGCTTTCAATATTGGGAAGAAAAATTTTAACCCTCCCTGTGGGTCTGGTTATAAGGATCAGTCTGAAAAAGGTGACTGTAAGCCACTAGCCACTAGCCACCTAGAATCCAGCACTAGAATAAGAACAACAGTAACTTCTAGAAATTGTGAATACAAGAAAACTGGGGGATATACATGGAGCTATATTTTATTATCAACAGTGCCCTTTAAAACTACAGTAGTGTCAAAAAGGGGAAAGTATTCTCAAATGCAAGTGACAGGAGTCATCTATTTACCACCAAGGCTATTGCTGAAGCTTGGTGCTTGAAACTCTACTGTTCCCAGTGGCCTTTATTATTATTATTTTTCTTCCCAGACATAGAGGGTAAGAGATAAGGAGACTTAAGAAGGGGCCAGCAGTACATGGGTTAAGCAGATGTAGTACAAAGCACAAGGACCAGCACAGGGATCCCAGTTTAGGCCCTTGGCTACCCACCTGCAGGGAGGTTTGCTTCACAAGAGGTGAAGCAGGTCTGCAGGTGTCTCCCTTTCTCCCCCCACCCAGTCCTATCAAAAAAAAAAAAAAAAAAAGGCCTCCCAGGCTGGGAGTATGGATCGACCAATCAATGTCCATGTTCAGCGGGGAAGCAATTACAGAAGCCAGACCTTCTACTTTCTGCATCCCACAATGACCTTGGGTCCATACTCCCAGCCTGGATAAAGGAGGGATAAAGAATAGGAAAGCTATCAGGGGAGGGGATGGGATACGGAGATCTGGTGGTGGGAACTGTGTGGAGTTGTACCCCTGTTACCCTGTTTTGTTAATTGCTCCTTTTTCAAATAAAAAAATAAAAAATAAAAAAGGCCTCCAGGAGTAGTGGATTTGTAGTGCCAGCACGAGGTCCCAATGATAACCCTGGAGGCAAAAAAAAGAGAGACAGAGAATGAAGAGACAGTTCAGCACTATTTGTGAAGCTTCCCCCTGCAGGCACTCCCATGTGGTGGGCTCACTCCAGGACTCTACTGGGTGAGCCACCTGCCAGCCAGAGATAGCCTTTAGGAGGGACATTCTTTATTATTCAATGTCACTCTTTTGAAGGATCAAACAGCAAAGGTTTACCTCAAAGGTATACCACTCAATGTGAAGCCTTGCTACAATTCCCTGCATTTCCTTTCAAATGTAGTTGTATTGTTCCATAAGAAATACTTTTCTTAGAGAAGTTTGCTCTGTAATGACTACAGATCACAGGTCGTGTAGCTATGAGCCAGAGAGAGGTATACTGGTTTAAGTAGTATTGGAACTTAACCTCCCAAACTTGAAATGGTGGCACTGATTATGAGCAAGGGACACTTTCAGAACTGACTGAAAATAAAGACAATACTGAGAACTCTAACAGAGCTCTAGGGCTGAAATAGCAGCAGGAAGTTGGACCTGGAGTAAAACCCATGGTCATTGCCATCTGAGGAATATTTGAACAGTTCCATTCCATCATGTTCCTGGCAATGCTAATAACTCCCCATTGCCACAGGTACTAAGTCATATAAAAAGGAGGCAGCTGCACAATGAAACACTACCATTTGCCATCACAGCATCTTCAGGTCCAGCACTACCTTGTTGTCAAGGAAGAACTACTTTCCTAGGACAATAAGAACACCAATTTGAGATGACTAAAGCCGAACCTGCCCTTGTCTTACAGGGAATCATTCACTGTTCAGAGGTATTGGCTTCATTCTGGCTGCTCCTCGCTGAGATGGATACTCTGGTGCTGCTTGCAAGTGCCTCTGGCATAGGCTGAGACGATCATACTAAGTACATGTGCAGGATGTTAAGAGTTGGAAGAAATGGGAAAAGGCAAGAGGTTGGGGGTGTGGTGCACAAGGAGACAAAGATCAAGAGCTGAGCTGCCACACAGCAGTCCCAGGAAAGGCACGATTGCGGTATGCTCTCAGGCAGACAGGTGATTGGCTGAAAAAGAACTCGCTAAAGTTCAGTAAGTCAAAAGATCCAGTGAACCCATGCACAACAGTATAAGGAGGAAGGGCCTTGCTCTCTAATTTCTTTGTGGGAATGACAAAGTCAAACAAATACCAAAGTGATATATATATATATATATATATATATATATATATATATATATATCATTAAATGAATTTTAATATCTTCTTACAACATGATCATATTGATTGCTCAGATTGAATGATCACTCCCAAGACTGGCTTCCTATGAGGAAAGACGTGGGCATGCTCCTGGCTGCTGTGCAGATGGAACAGCCCCAGGTGCTCCGCTCACTACAAACTCTGGAGTCCAAACACCCACATCTACCTCAGTCCAACCAGCTGTGGAGTTTTGTATGGGCAGCACAGATTCATGAATACCAAGTTCACTGTTTCACCTTTTTGTACTCACTGCTGCCTTTCTTCTCCACCACTGACTGCTGTTCTCAGCTTTGTGAGGTACAAAGGAATGAACACCCTGCTCTTGCAGGACTTAGATTTCCCATCATGGCAGGCTTGAATCCTCTACTTTGTATTTAGTTAAAACATCTCGGAAATGTTGCCCATGCTAGTATGACCTGACCTGTCCAGAAGACTCTTAGAAGTCACATCTTCCTAGTTGATGGCTCTCTTCTGTGCCCAATTCAGTAAGTGGTTCCAAAGAACTGCAATCTGGAGTAAGGATAGACAGGAAGTCTATCTTCTTTCTATACCCAAACAGTCTTTGTCTTGATCCCTTTATCTCTTTCTTTCATTAACATGGCCATCCGCATGTATACAGAGGCATTGAAAAATCCTCTTATCTGAAGACTATGGGAAACGTTTTCTGAAGTCATGGAGTTATCCTTCTCACTGAGTGATGTTCAAACTTCAGACTGATCTCTGCCTTCCCAGATATCTTCCCGTTGTTTGGCTTCTAATCGTTTTCTCTCTGAAAACAAGGGCAGTGTTAGTATTCTTCACATATCCCATGACTTTCTCTGAGTTCAAATTATAAGGCAAACTTTTAATCATGAGACGGGTAGGTTTTTCTCTTACCCTTATTCCAAAATTTAATTTTAATTTAATTGCCACCAGGGTTATCATTAGGGCATGATGTCTGCAAGTTTACTTCTCCTGGCAGCCATGTTTCTTTCTTAAATACACAGAGAAATTGAGAGGAAGGGGTGGTAGAGAAAGAGAATCTACAGCACTGCCCCCCCCCACCACCAGCATATGGTCAATGGGGGTTTGAACAGGATTCTTGTGCATGGTAATGTGTGTGTTCAACCAAGTGTACTGCCTGACCCTGAAAGTTAATATTTTGAACTTTCCAAGTAGAAACAGCATTATAATATTGAGAGAAAGACCTGGGGCTAGTGGAAACTGAAAGTATATGGACTTTGTAAGAATTTAGTAGGACTAAGATTCTTGTCTTGCTAATGATATCTTTTATTTTAGTTCTCAACTATATTAATGCTTCAGTATAGTTGCCTTTTATTTCTGATCTTTATAAATATTCCAACAGGAATTAAGAATATATTTCAGGGGCCAGGATATGGCTTACCCCTAGAGCACACACTTAACCATGCATGAGAACCTGAGTTTGAGCACCTAGCTAGAATACGAGGACACCTGAATGGAGGGATTTTACTAAAGATGAAGTGCTGGTTTCTCTCCTCTCTGCTGTTTTCTCACTCTCTAAGGAGAGGGAGAGAAAGGCAGAGGGAGAGGGAGCAGGAGCAGGGAGAAGAGGGAGGGAGAAGGAAGGGGAGAGGGAGAAAATGTAAGAGGGACAGAGGGAAAAACAGAGAGAGACAGACAGACAGACACTGACTGATGTTGGGAGTGGAGGAGTTGTATAGGCACAGAGCCCAAATAGCCCATATATATATTCAATATTTTGCTTCTACTTTGCTGTTCAAATGGAAATAGGAGTAACTGGACTTTAGTTATAGCTCCTTATTACAACATTATATAAAAAAACATTCAGATGCAAATCAAATTTCATTATTTTCAGAGCACTTCTAGAATCTAAGACATACAATTATAACATGAAAAAAATAGGAGAGAGGAGGCCAGGAGCCTAGGGTATGATGGTGATGAGAAACCTGAGTTGCTGATGGGTGTGGTATGTAAACCTCGATCATGGAGCATAATGAAACTTTATTCACATGTCAATAATTGTCCTGTGAACCATCTCCCCAATACAATGATTTAGGGAAATAAAACATGAGTAGAGGGAAACTAAGGATAAACAAAAATAGGCGAATCTGAGCTCATAATTTACAAATTCCACTGACAAACACAGAAAGGAGAAAGAGGAAGAGGAGAAGGAGGAGGACGAGGACGAGGAGGAGAAGGAGATAGGAGAGAGGGGGAAAAAAACAACACAAAACCAAAGCTTCCCTCAATGTAGTGGGGATCAGGCTAGAACTTGGGTTGTATACATGGCAAAGCAGGCACCCTCCCATGGAGCACTTCATTAGGTACCATGATACTAGTTCTAATGTCATGGCTACCATTTATCTTAACACCATAAAATACAGATAACCTCAAGTGCTTCCTTCCAAGGGCTATTATTTCACATAATGCCTGCAGAAGATTTTTCAAGTCACGGACTAGGAGCATTACAGAAGTCTAGGCAAGTTTAGAGTTAACATTTGCCACTTTGACATAGCTTTCAAATCAGCAGAATCCCTTACAAAGTGCTTTATTTGTTGTGCTTAAGGCGAGCTGACTGGCACTTGGAGAGGTGAGCCAAAGAAATTTGCTGCTATTTGGGCACCATCTTGTGGCATTATCTGAACACAGCAGCAAAGCTGCAAGCTAAAAAAAATGGGGTTCAGCAAATTTCAAACTGAAGGTTAGCTTACCACCATACCTCTGGCTCAGTTTCAGGCAGACCTGAATTGAGCTGGGATTCTCTATGGGGAGAGCACCTAGGATAATAGGTTTGGCTAAAGGATCCTGAGAAATCTTAGAAGGTACTATGATTGTGACTTTTATAAAAAAGAAAAGTGAGGAGGGGATCTAAAGGCAAAGGAAATCTTGGAAGAAAGCATCAAACTGTTTATGGATCCCAAGGAAAACTGAACATACCAGAATAGTGAAACTAAATTTGGAAACTTAAAATTGAAAAGATAATATGGGCAACTATAGGCAAAGAAATCTGGAAGCAGTAAAAATATAATGGCTGCTCAGTACAGTGATTCCAAATCAGAATCTAAAATCAAAGCAATTCCAAAACAGTTCTGCTTTTTAATAAAAATTTAAAAATTTAAAGCCAAAACCCATTTGGTGGCAAACCTAAGCTGAAAGATATAAATCTTTATAGATGACATTCACTGAGCAAAGTTATACACCTGCTGCAGAAGAACCGTTAAGGTATTGATTTTGATCTTACAAATACATGTTAATGTAAGCACATTCCTATTATAAAACAGTGGAAATATTACCCACTTCTGACACTGCCTAATAAAATATTATAGATGTCTATTGCCAAATATATATAAAGGTAAGAGGAAACTTTCATGGCAAACAACATAAAAATATAAGAGATAAATTAAAAAGTGCAAAGAAATAGTGAAAAAGGAAGGCATAAATTTAGAAATAAAGAATATGGATAAGAATGAGAAAAATAGGTTAGGATGAGACTTGAAAACATTTTCAACACTAAATAAGAAATGGAAGCTTAGAGAGACCCAAGGATTTGCCTAAAATTACTTAATCTATGAAAAATTGAAGCTGGGATTCAAGCTCTTAATTCTCTCTCTTTAGTTATTTAATATTGATTTGCAAACTTATAATAGGGTTATAATTCCATATCATTCCCACCACTGGAGTTCTGTGTCCCAATTCCCCTCTACTGGAAACTACAGTAGTTTTCCCAAGGCCACAGATATGTAGCCCTTTATTCTTAACCAGTGTACTGTCTACTATGCTGACATCTGAAAATATAATTTGAAAAAAACTGCACAGAAAGGTAAAAATGTATGAGAAAAAGGCACTAACATAAAGATAGAAAAACATATTGACATATTGCCCCCTTATGAATGAGAAAGAAGAGGATAATAACTGATAGACATGAAAAAAGCTATTAACTTTACCTGCAACAATTCTAAAAAAAAAGTAAAAAGAAAGCCCAACAGAAGCCAGAAGAATTAGTATGAAATGATTAACCTAAAGCATTCATGGAAGCTGGCCCTGAGGACTTTCATTTCACAGTATAATAAGAGAATTGACAGAAATGACTATTACCAAATGAGCTGATTGAAATCATACCTCCCACTGTGGAAACAGAAAGTGTTGAAGATTTTAAAAGGGCCTGTTTGGTGTCATATTAAAAAAAAAATTAAAGAAAGAAAGAAAAAGGGATGCAAATTAAAAACTTTCAAAATTTACTTCTACACCTAGGAACCTAACAATGAAAAATTATCACAAAATTCACTTGTAGCCACCTACAGAGTAATCTTCAACATGAGTACTTGAAGGACAAGTTTGGTCAAACTAATCTAATTGCCTTCTTTTATGAATTGACAGACTTAGGAGATCAAGGAGAAATAATATAAATAACCACTTAATTTTAGCAAGATTTTAAATTTCAGGCTTACTAAATATTTATTTATTAATATACCATGGAAATATAGTCTGGAGCACATAAGTGTGAAGGGGGGCATCTAACTCTGGAAAGTGGAGTGGCTATCAGTGTATATCAGCACACACACAAAAAGATGATACTTATTTAGCGATATTTGATGACCATGTAACTCCTAGGGTTAACCTTTTCATCTCTGATCTAGGTCACATACATCCATTAAAGAGCAGGGAACAACAATAATATGGATAAATATTACCTCAAAGAAAAGGATCACATTTAAATGGGAAATGTGGTTAGGGAGAAAAGAGGAAAAAAGAACACAACAGAAAAATGCTACAAGTCCTAGATTATGAATCAGCACTGCTTTTTATAAGGCAGAAGAATGGAGTACCTACCTAAAGGATTCCAGAAAAAAGCAGTTGTGATTTTTTTTTTAATTTTAGAAAAAATTCTGTTTTAATAAACTTACTAATACTTACTAACAACTGAAGCATCAAATTATTCTCTATTAATTACTGTGTTTTTCAAGCCTTTGACCCTTATCAGGCCTTATAAAAAGAGTAGTTGCCTACTTCCAACAATAAAATGGAAATAAGCTTTGAAATAAAATTTTAGCAGGTTTTGAAAATGAGAGGGTAGATTATTTTGACATAATGATCTCCACCTGCAGTTTTGGGTGGTCTGGTAAGTGGAACATGGGAGAAATGCTACATGCATTCTAGAGTTTGGTCTTAAACTCTAGTTTTACCATCCAGTGTGAATCCTGGTTTAAAACCCATAATTAAGTCAAGTTCCAAGCACTCAGGGATGCTATGTTCTCTCATTTTCTTAATGCAGCTCTAATGTGTTATACACTCTGCTGGATTAGAAGATACTTTCTTCATGTTCAGGGGCTATGCATTAAAATTCTTATCCTCAACATGCATTTCCTTAAATGATTTGGGCACCTACTTTTTCTTCCTTCCTTCCTTCCTTCCTTCCTTCCTTCTTTTCTTTCTTTCTTTCTTTCTTTCTTTCTTTCTTTCTTTCTTTCTTTTTCTCAGAGTAACTTTACTTTCTGAATCTCCTTAAGGACTAAGTATACATAGTCTTCTTATTAAAAGGTTCACTATAACTTGGAGCAACTAAGCAGAAAAGTATTTTAAACCTGAAAATCACAAGTTTCCAATTTGTCAGCTGGAAGGATTTCACTTGCAGTGTGAAACTCTGAATTTTATAAAGAAAAACATGGAGGACTCAATAGATTCAGAGTAAAATCATAAGCCACCTAAGATTTATGAAGAAAAATTACAGTAGCCAATGTCTTTCATGTATTCAATCAGTAAACATGTAAAACATTTTTTTAAATGTTTCATGCATTGTGCCAGACAACAATACAAGCAGAGTGTTACTGATACAAGTATGAATACCATAATGGTACCTAATTTCGACTTTCTTGTTAACAATGGTTATGTCAAAACACACCCAGAATGAATGTTATGACTGACTGCATGGCTGGATGAATCTATCACGACTAGTGGGTGGGGAGCAGCAGTGCAGTGCATACTGCATATTTGTCATTTGTAGCTCATTATTATTATAATAAGCACTAATTGTCCAACAGCCACATAAATAATAGCATTGTGAATTTGTAAAGTAACTTTCCACATGTTTTTACATATTAAATTAGGCTGTATTAAGAAAAAAAAAACCCATGGTTTTGTAAAACAAAACAAATATGACTGCCACTTTGTTAGAAACTGGGCCATATATAAAGAGATATAAGGGACTTGCCTATAGCTGCACAGCTAGTTAGTGATAAAAACTCTATTATAGAGTTCAGATTCCCTTAGTCCTAATTGGTATGCCTTTGCTCGTTATAGTTGGAAATTGTTAGAATTGGGGGGCCAGGTGGTGGTACACCTGGTTAAGTGCACGTTATAGTGCACAAGGTCCTGGGTTCAAGCCCCTGGCCACCATCTACATGGGGAAAACTTCACAAGCGGTGAAGCAGTGCTGCAGATGTCTCTCTCCCTTTCTGTCTTCCCAACCCTCTTGATTTCTGGCTGTCTCTATCCAACAAATAAAATAAAGATAATAAAAAAAAAAACAGAATAAAATGGTGTCCAGATGTTCTATATGTCTACTGAAAAAAGGGAAACTGACTTAAATTATCATACAGGTTTATGTTGGACTTAAGAAAGAATTTTTTGACAGTAAAAGTTACAACCACTTGGAATGATAACTAGTGCCTGTCATCCACTTCATCTTCTGAAGATCTTAAAATCTGAAAATTTTATTCTGGGAAGAAATGTTAAATTCCTTGAAAGTCCTTCAAGGGGGATTAACAGTAATATAAAAAGAAATTGAGGGAGTCGGGCAGTAGTGAGCAGGTTAAATACACATGGCACAAGGACCGGCCTGAAGATCTCAGTTCAAACTCCTGGCTCTTCACCTGCAGGGGAATTGCTTCACAAGCAGTGAAGCAGGTCTGCAGGTGTCTTTCTTTCTCTCCTCCTTTCTGTCTTCCCCTCCTCTCTTCACTTCTCTCTGTCTTACCCAACAATGACATCATCACAATAATAACTACAAGAACAATAAAAAACAAGGGCAACAAAAGGGAAAATAAATATTAAAAAAAAATTTTTTAATTAAGTTTAAGTTACAGAAGTTATGTTTCATATGCCTCCTCTCAATTTATCAGCTGGGTTATCTTTGGCCAGTTACTTAATTCCCTGGGTCACTTCTGTAGATGGAGATAATGTGTCACAGAGGTATCACACTGACATGTCACATCGTATGGAGTTTCCGTTCATTTTTTTCAATTAACAGAAGTCCTTCTGCAGCTTTTACTCCTAAAATCTTCAGAAGTGAAGTGAGATATGAAATAATTGCTTCAAATGTAAGGTTCATATTTTCTTCCTAATACAAGGCAGACATTCTCACTAGATTTTGTCCTAAGGAAAAGGAACAAAATTTTGCCATCTTTGTAGGGAGCACATCGCCTTGCACAGGACAGGTGGTTAGCAAACACTAAATATGATTAACAGAGTACTATAGGAGATTTAAAGTAAAGGGAATGTGGACCTTGCCCTCAACTTGGATCACCAACGGAAGAGAATGCTCCATCCTCCAAAGGGAGGATGGATAGCATACTCTATGCTACACCTGAGGAAGATAAGTCTTGATATTGGGCAGCTTGGAACATTCCTATTCATGACCACAGAATGTGAACTCAGATCTACAGGGATGCAGAGGTCACACAGGCGCCTAAGTTGAATATGAGCCCCAGATTACAACAAATCGATGGGGTTTACAGTCAACAATATTTGGGAGCTACTCTCTTCCCTGATCCAGCTTTCTGGTCCTTTTTCCAGCCATGAGATCATCTCTCCAGATAATAACTTGGATCCACCTGCATATCAGATTTCAGGCTCAGGGCAGGGAAAAACAAAAAAATAAAAAAGCACTAGTATAGCCACAGGTCCTTTGGAATATAATTAAACTATGCCTACTAGCTATCTACAGAACAGAGACCCCCTCCTCAACTCTTCATCTGCACCACGCCAGCCTTTAGGTTCATGATTAGTCAACAACTTGTTTGGCTTTATATGTTAACTCTCTTTTCAGCCACCAGGTTCCAGATGCTAGCATGATGTCAACCAGAATTCCCTGGACAGACAACCCCACCAATGTGTCCTAGAGCTCCGATTCCCCAGAACCTTATCTCACTAGGGAAAGAGAGAGGCAGGCTGGGAGTATGACTCGGCCTGCCACCGCCTATGTTCAGTGGGGAAGCAATTACAGAAGCCAGACCTTCCACGTTCTACAACCCACAATGACCTTGGGTCCATACTCCCAGAGGGTTAAAGAATAGGAAAGCTATCGGGGGAGGAAATGGGATATGAAGTTCTGGTGGTGGGAATTGTGTGGAGTTGTATCCCTCTTATCCTATAGTTTTGTCAGTGTTTCCCTTTTATAAATAAATTAAAATAATAAATAAATAAATAAATAAATAAATAAATAAATAAAGGGAATGTTGGCAAAAATAGGTACTATAATCACTCTATGATACCGCTAGTAATAAAAACAGCAGCAACAAACATTCAGCCACATACTTAATGAAGGCCTCTAGATGAAGGCCTCTAGAAAGAGTAGGCAGAACACCCTATGGTTTCTGATGATTACTAATCTTCTGATTGATTAGTTTCCACTTTTATGGATGATGAAACAGAAGTCTCTAGAGAGTAAGATTTGCCATGGTTATACAACCCATAAAGGACAGAGGCAAACTGTTGAACCAAGCAACATGACTCCAGAGCCTATATTTACCCACTATGCTGACTGACCCTTCTTCCTATAGTGGAAGATGATACGGAGCAAAAGCATCTGTTCTGCTTAATACCTAAAGTGTACTTTTTATCTTCTACAGGGGGAAAAAAAAGATTCTTTAAGTAAAAAGCTTTGGGCAAATACAATGTCTGAGCATCAATTCAAAACATAAAGATGCCAGAAAGAGATGTATCAGGAATAGTCTATATGAATTTTCTCAGATATGACAAATGGGAGAGCTCTGAAACATAATGATGGTAGAGCCCTGTCGTCTGTACAGCCTCAGCACTGGTGGATAGGAAGGATGCATCCTAGTGGATTATGACTAAAGGCCTCTTTAGAAAAGCGAGTATCAGGGTTGAAAGGTGGCTCAGTGGGTACAGTGCATACCTTACCTTGTGTGCAGGTCCCAGCCCCATAAGAGAGCACTTAGAGCAGCACCAATGGAATTCTCTGGAGGGTAAAATGTTGCTCTCATATCGTTCCCCACTCCCAAAACACAAGAGAAACTTTTCTTTAAAAATGCAGAATAAGAATTGGGCCTAGAGGTCAGGTCAGTGGTAATATGTCAGCACTAGGACCTAGATTGATTCTTGGGCACTGTGTTAAAAAAACAAAAAACAAAAAAAACCAAGGAACAGCAAATCCACTTAGCAATTTTTCAATTGCTGTCACTGAAATGTTCTTTTCCTATCACGGCATTGAAACAAATATTTTAATTGGAGCTGTATACCCATGTTTCTACAGAAAAATAATAGGGACTACTCAAGATACCTATGCCAAATAATTGTTTTAGTTAGTATCTCTAAAGATAAACATAGAGAGGGGGCCAGGTGATGGTGCACCCAGTTAAGCATACATAGTACCATATGCAAGGACCCGAGTTCATGTCCCCACTCCCCTACCTGCAGGGGGGAAGCTTCATGAGTGGTGAAGCAGGTCTGCAGTTATCTATCTTTCTCTCTTCTCTCTCCTTCTCTATCTCTAACTATCATACTGAATTGAAGAAGGAAAAAAAAGTGAAAAATGGCTGCTGAGGGCAGTGGGTTTGTATTGCTGGTACCAAGCCCCAGTGACAACCCTGGAGGCACAAAAGAAAAGAAAAGAAAAGAAAAAAGACAAGAATAGAGTAGCATGATACATCACAAAAGAGCCACACCTGGTATCTTGTATAGATGTTATTACTCACCGCTGATCTTCTATGATAACTATGGTTATCAAAGAAAAAGCATTTTCCTCAGAGATGGCCAATTCTTTAATCTACTGGGTTATTGGAAAAGTCACGACTTATTTTTGCATAGAAAAATAGAGAAAAATAGGTCATAACATTTCTGACAACCTACTCCTGTTGTTGCCATCTATAAAACAAGAGGATTTGTCTTGCTCCCACAATCGATAAGGCCTTTGAATGAATAATGAAAAATCAAAACTGCCTCTTTATAGTCATTGAAGTTTCAAAAATTAGTTGGTTTCAACACTGAAACTCTAGCACCAGCCATGACACACTCTGTCACTGGTTATCTGGCCAGTGCAGCTGAGAGTCCACAAGCCGCCTGCTATCACTGAAGTAGAGTGGACAGGAAGTATTAATGGCCTTGTTAGGCCAGCAATAAACAAGGAGTTTGAAACTTCAATTCATTTAATGGAAAAATGAAGTTACTTTTAGTTAAGTGGAAATTTTAGAATAAATTGCCTTGACAGATTCCACAGATCGTGAGCTAAAAGGCAATGAAACTGTCTAAAGCCTGAATATTGATAAAAAGGACTTAAGTACAATTCAGATGTCCCAAGCCTAAATACATGTCAATAGCCTACAAAGGGAAGAGAGGATTTTCTAAAAAAAAATGTTTTATTTATTTATTTTTAATGACAAAGAGACACAGAAAGATATATACAAAGACCAGATCTCTGCTCAGTTCTGGCTTATGATCATACTGGGGACTGAACTTGGGACCTCAGAGCCTCAGGCATGTTAAGTCTTCTGTATAGCCATTCTGCTATCTTTCCAGCCCAGAAGACTTTTAACCCCAACTTCAATCTACAGGGAAAGAAAATTCCCAGCTAAAAATCAGTTGAAATAATTTAAATACTCTTATGAACTAAAAAAATAACCAGAAGATTAGTAAATCTAGATGTATTATTTTTGTATTTCAAGTTCTTTCTTTTTTTTCACTTTATGAGGGGGGTTAATGGATGATTACAGAATAGCTGTTGGTACATGAGTAGACTTTTTCACTTCTCACAGGTGTTTACAAAATACTATCACCCCAACTTAGGTCCTTCCCTCCCCACCAGCTAACTGCATACTCTAGTAAGAAGTCCCTTCTACAGTCACTGACATTATCACCAATATCAGCAGTTGGTTTTTCCTGAATAATTTGTCTTCTAAGATCTAAACCATTATCATGACCCAGTAAAAAACACAGCAAATAATGGTGTGTGTGTGTGTGTGTGTGTGTGTACACATGTGCGTGCATATAAGAGACAGAAAGAGAGGGAGACTGACTATTATGTCTTCACAAGGAGACATATCAGAGTTTGGAGCAAGAACTACAGTAAAACCATGGCTAAACTGAGAATACCACATTCACCCCTTGGAAAACAACAATAGCAGTATGAATTAAGATGCCTGTTGTATGGAGCAGGAAGTCAAATCCTAAAATATCTTCCTTCCTCCTAAATATAAGGCATGAAAATAACTTCAATACACTGAAAGGCTCCTAGGAAATGACAAAATGAAAAAAGCTACATTCATTTTTTTCCCTCTCTTTTTAAACACAGGCCTTACAGTAAGCTCTAAAGGGGCTAGAGAAGAATGTCATCACTTAAACTCACCTCGGGCTTCCTGTAGTTTCTTCAGTTCTGCTTCCCTTTCTGATTTGCTCTGCTTACTTCGAACCCCAAGGGCACTGATGACTAACCTTCTGGCTAGGGCTGCTGAAGTCTCAGGACGAGCTTTTGCAGGCTGGAGGAACTCTGTATGGGAGCCAGGGAGGGAGTAGGAGGGAGTAAAGAAGAGAAAGCACTCTAGCTCCAAGTGATTTAACTCAGTAATTAACATACAAAATAGACTAACAAGGGCTGCATCAGCAGTAATTAATACAAGCCTGATAGATGACGATCAGACAAAATTAACATGGCGAAGCACAAACAACCCTGACTTCATTATCTGTATTAACAGTTTCTTACAGTGACTATTAAACAGATAAACACTGAGGTAAACTAGATAAGTATGTCACCAGAAAATGGTTGCTATATTATTGAAGCTAATGTCTTTCTTTGTCTCCAAGTGGCTGCTCAGAGACCACATTTTGAACACAGCTATTTTTCTTTTCTTTAAAAATGTATTGCCTCTAATACTAAAAATAAAAGTGATATATCTTTAGAACTCCAGGTTCTGAACAACCGCTGGACAAAATACCACCACTACTAACAATAAGAAAAAAAAACCCTGGAGATTATAGGCTCACCAGCATAAGCTCTAGCTTTGGCCTTGGCTGCTCTTGTGGCCTGTGACAAGGGCCGGATCTTCACCATCGTAAGCTTACTACCCAGAGCGTCACGAGCTGCAAAGAAGAATAAGCATAAGGAAGAAGACACGAGAAAGATCAATGCAAAGGAAAACTTAGGGTAAATTCTTAAAAAACATTTCCTACATATTACCTTTTCCTCCCTCATCCCCCAAGATAATCAAGCAGTTCCTAAAGTTCTTAAACAACTTGCAGGTTGGGGAGACAGCATAATGGTTATAGAAAAGACTTCCTTCCATGCCTGAGGCTCTAAGGTCCCAGGTTCAATCCTCAGCACCACCATAAATTGGTCTATATACACAATGGAGTATCAGCTATTAAAAATGGTGATTTCACTTTCTTCACCTCATTTTGGATGGAGCTTGAAGAAATCATGTTAAGTGAGATAAGTCTGAAAGAGAAGGACGAATATGGGATGATCTCACTCACAGACAGAAGTTGAAAAATAAGAACAGAAGAGAAAACACAAAGCAGAACTTGAACTGGGTTTGGTGTATCCCACTAAAGTAAAAGACTCTGGGGCTGGGGGGAGGGCTCAGGTCCTGGAACATGATGGCAAAAGAGGACCTAGAAGGGGTTGAAATGTTATGTGGAAATAATGTTATGTTACATGTGTACAAATTACTGTATTTTGCTGTTGACTATAAACTACTAATTCACCCCAATAAAGAAAAAAAAAAAAGAGGAAAAAAAATGTGGCCAGGCATTGGCACACCCAATTGAGTGCACAGATTACCATGCATAAAGACCCAGGTTTTAGCCCCCACTCACCTTCTACAGGGGGGAAGCTTCACGAGCAGTGAAACAAATGCAGTTGTCTCTGTCTCTCTCCCTATTTATCTCCTTCTCTCCTCTCAATTTGTCTCTATTCAATAAATAAATAAATGAAAAATTTAAAAAAAGGAAAAGAAAAAATGGGCAGAAATATAGATAGATAGATAGATAGATAGATAGATAGACAGACAGACAGACAGGAGACAGACAGATGACAGATACACAGATAAATAGTTATAGAACTAACAGTCAACCCATATCTGTGACCTTAGAAGAACCACTGCAGTTTCCAATGGAGGGAAGGAGGGCACAGAAGGAGGACACAGAACTAGGGTGGTGTGAAAGGTGTGGAATATACCTGTTATCCTGTAATTTTGTAAACTTATATAAAATAACTAATAAAGTTATATATAAATCAATAAACAAAATATCAGAGAGAAAGGAAGGAAGGAAAGAAAGAAAGAAAGAAAGAGAGAAAGAAAGAAAGAAAAAAGAGAAAGAAAGAAAGAAAGAAAGAAAGAGAGGAAGAAAGAACTTGACAGCAATTATTTCAGATCAAGAACAACTGATCTATGGTCCTGTAACTAAATTCAGTCAACCTTTTATTTTTGTATATAAAAGTTGACTGACACAAAGTCAAACCCATGTATTGGATATTACCTACAGATGCATGCTAAACGATAGAGTTTAGTAGTGACAGAGACTTTATGCCCCCACTTGGTCTAAAATACTTATTATCTACACCTTTATAAAATAGTTTAGGGGCCCAGCAGTGGCACATCTGGTTGAGCACACATGTTATATAGTGCACAAGGACCCAGGTTCAAGCCCCTGCTCCCCACCTTTGGGGGAAAGCTTCACGACTAGTGAAGCAGGGCTGTAGGTGTCTGTCTCTTTCCCTCTCTACCTCCACCCCTCTCAATTTTTGTCTCTATCCAATAACACATAAATAAAAATATTTAAAAAACAGTTTACAGATGGTGAATCTAGGCAGTTCAGACAGAAATTTCTTTGTCTCTGCTCCAGATCCATCAATGGCGTATCAATATATAGAGGCTCAATCATATACTCAGTAACAATTTATCACTGGGTGGTGAGATAAGCTTTGTCTAGGAAAGAAACCACAAATACTGTATGATTTAGTTACATTGGTTTCTTTTCTAGCTGTAATGTTTTATTCAGTACTAATATAACTGACAGCTATGTAGTGAACAACCTTGGAAGCAGGGGACTATCTCATCAAGTATCACTGAAATAAGGTGAAAAGTGAGAGGGGGGAGCACGTGGCATCAAAGCATCAAAAACTGGCATATGCCAATTATCTAAAGTGGCTGAATTAAAATGTCAGTTGGTTAAAATAAAAGGGGAATGACAGCAGTAAGGGAAAATGGATAATGAGGAAAAACAAAGAAATCCAATGAGTGAATACCTGTAATAGGGCTAGAGAATACTCCCAGGGCATGTGTGTCATCCACCCACTTAATATCAAATCCCTTCTTTCTGTAACAAAATAACACAAAGTTAGTTCTTAAAATAAATTTCACTTTATGAAACATGTTTTAAATAGAGTCTCATCAAACACCTCATGATGAGACAGAATGAGACACTGAATGAGCGCACAGGTGGAATGCAGATAATGACAGAAAACAGCTTGGAGGACAGAAGAAGTCACTGAATTTTAAAAGCAATAACACCATCATAAAAACTACCCAGGAGTATTTTACGTTCCCAGCCATCTTATATACATCAACTAATTAATCCTCACAAGTCCCATGGGGAGGTAAAGTATTTAACATACTATTTACAAAAGATGTTCTTGTAGGCATGAAACAAGAAGAGGTGAAACGAGGAAGCAGAGGAGGGGTAGAATATTAGAGGATGTAGGCAGTGAAGGTCACTGAGATTTAATGTAAATGCAGGCTCAAGGACAGAGAAAAAGAGACAAGAGACAGAGGGAGAGAGGTTGTTCGAACCAAAAAAAAAAAAATCAAGCAACCAGCAAAAAAGACAAATATAATCAGTTAATTATCAGAAAAACCTGTTAAATTTTGTTGAAGAATGTAAGGAAGATAGGGGAAAACAGGAAGGATAATGGCTATCAGAAAAATTCAAGATAAAAAAGTCAAAACAAGGGGGCCAGGCGATGGCACACCTGATAAGTACACATATCACCAAGAGCAAAGACTTGGGTTCGAGGCCCCACTCCCATGTGCAGGGAGAATGCTTCATGAGTGCTGAAGCAAGTCTGTAGGTGCCTATCTTCCTCTCCCCTTCTCTTACTCCCCTACCCTCTCAATTTCTCTCTGTCCTGTCAAATAAAAATAAAAAGTAAAAAAAAAAAAAAAGTCAAGAGAAGTAGCAGATCAGATTAGAAAGAATCAAAAGAATGATCATTGAAGATACATACAAATTACATATAACCTTTGTCTTCCGAGCAGAGCTATTTAGTGAGCACAAGGACTATCAGGATAATGATGTGACAGTGACCTTTTTTTTTCCAGCTGGGAGCTTAAAACTACTCATGAGCTCAATACAGTTCTGTAGAAAGATCACAGGTCTGAGAGGCAAATATAAATGGGTTCAGATACTGCTATCTTGAAACCTTGGGCAGCATTAAAGTCTCCTAAAACTAGGTCTGTTCATCTGTGGAAGTCTACACAGCACCTTCCTCATGGTTGCTTTGAAAATGGAAATGGGATCATTAACAAGGAGAAGAATACTATTAAACAGTTGGAGGGGGTGTAAGTGAACGACAGTTATTTTTGTTATTAATAGCAATGGTTACTATAGAGGCTTTTATTTTTCATGATCTTTATTTTTATAAAATATTATAAAGTTAAAAAGCCTTCCCTCTTTTTAATAAGTCAGGGAAAAAATATCCTTTGAGAAAAAGAAGGATAAAGGAGGCTTTGAAGATGAGCTAGAGAATTTCCTGAATCTAAGGGTAAGCTTGACCGCAGCACAAACGACCACAGGGGTTGGGAAAAGTTTTGTATTGTAAAAAAAAAAAAAAAAAGAAAAGAAAAAAGAAAAAGACAGGAAAAAGTTCAATAGTGAAAATCCATATTATAAGATAGTTTACAAAAGGATTAAAAAAAGACTTAGGTGGGTTCTGAAGGGTCTTTTAGACTTTGGAATTTTATACTCCTTTAAAAAGCTTCTCTTTTGAGTTCGATAGAAAAAAAAAAGGTCTTTCAGGTAAGTTTAAGAAGAAACAAAGCAAAGGAAAATCAGTAATTCATAAGAATTAATTACTCTTTAGGAAATCCTAGACATCAACAAAACTGATGCTTGGGTTTAAAATCATTTTTAATGATAGTCAAAGGCAGTTCTAATCTTTGACTTAATCTCACTGACTGCTTTTAAAAGACTATGTGTATTTTATACAAACAGAACTGATACTGAGTTTTAACATAACTTATTGGCATAACTAACCTACTCTGGATATTCAGAGTAAGGTCTATAAAAGAGATGTCACTGCTCTTCCAGAATCCAGACACTTCTGTTTTTTATTACTTATAGAACCAATATGAATTAAAACATTAACTAAAGTACTTGACTGGCTAACTAGTTTTGTCTGTTATATAACTTAAAATAAGCAAGGTGGTTGTTTTGTATGTAAATTGCACTGATTACGAGCTTAATTTTTTTTTTTTTGCCTCCAGTGTTATTGCTGGGGCTCAGTGCCTGCACCATGAATCCAATGCTCCTGGAAGCCATTTTTTGCCCCTTTTGTTGCCCTTGTGTATTGTAGCCTTGTTGTGTTTATTATTGTTATTTTCTTACTGTTGATGTCGTTCGTTGTTGGATAGGACACAGAGAAATGGAGAGAGGAGGAGAAGACACAGAGGGGCTCAGACAGACACCTGCAGACCTGCTTCACCACCTGTGAAGCGACTCCCCTGCAGGTAGGGAGCTGGGGTCTCAAACTGGGATCCTTATGCAGGTCCTTGCGCTTTGTGCCACGTGAGCTTAACCCACTGCGCTACTGCCAGAGCCCCACAAGCTTACTTTTTTATGCATTGTCTACAGCTAGGTTTGTGCAGTGATCCTAGTATTGACTAAAATACTAAAATATTTAATATCTTGCCTTAAAAGGAGGAAGATTGTATCCTAACACAATCTTATAAATTTAAGAAGTATATGAATTGAATTTTTAATCTGTAATATCATACAATAGCCATGTTTCATTTTAAATATCAGAACCAGAATATTAGAGTATAATCCATCTAGGTATACTGACTTTCTCCCAGGCCTAAGTAACTTTCTTTCTGAGTTATTTCATTACTTTTAAAACTTGGTTTTTCTTAGAAGCTAGAGATATAGAGGTATATTTCTCTTTTAACTTCTATATATATACATACTACATAACATATGAAGAACTAGTATAAGTATTCTCAAACAGTAAGAATCAGTTTTAAGTTATATTTCATGATGTAGCTTAATAAAATTGTGGTAGGAAGTACATTTTACAATGTATAGGACCTGGGGGTTCAAGTACTTGGTCCCCTAGCATTGGGAGAAACTACACAAGCAGTGAATCAGTACTGCAGGTGTCTTTTTCTCCTGCTCTATCTCCTCTATCCCTATAGATTTCTATCTCTATCCGATAAATAAATATTTAAAAAATAAATAAATGAAATAAGTTGTTTCCATAAAACCTAGCTGAGTGTTATGGAAGACAGAGGAAAGGTGAAGTCATCAAAAAAATAAAGTAGGGAAGCATCCAATAGCATAGCTATATACAAGATACTGGATACTGTACAGCAAACCATAACAAAAGGACTTTTCAAAGTTAACCCAATTAACAAATAATGTGATGATAACATTAACTATCGATTATCTTTTTGAACCCTAAGACAGCAGGAACCTCACATCTCCACTATAGAGCCCCTACTTCCCCCAGTCCTGGAACCCTTGGATAGGGCCCACTTTCCCGTATGCATCTCCCAATCCATACCAAATAATATTGCATCCGCCGATCACAACCTAACCAACGCAATGATTGCCACCTCAACATGCTTCACCTCAGACTGTGTCCAGAGACTTCACGAGTGGAATGACAACCCTTCAGCTTCATTACTCGGGTGAGACCTTTCCTTTTATAGTACACTCTAATTTCATCTCAGGTAGTTCACTTTCTAACCAAGTCCCATAACCTAGATATACACCAGTTTCTGTGAGAGAGAGCTTATGCGCACACGTATCCATAAACTACTGCAAAATATATACCTGAAAGCAGTAGTACACTAGAGTTTGCAGTGAGTACCTCCCTAACACTTCCTCTCCACTATTCCAAGCTTGGGATCCATGATTGCTCAACAAATTGTTTAGCTTCGTATGTTAACTCTCTTTTCAATCACCAGGTTCCAGATGCCACCAGGATGCTGGCCAGGCTTCCCTGGATTGAAGACCCCACCAATGTGTCCTGGAGCTCAGCTTCCCCAGAGACACACCTTACTAGGGAAAGAGAGAGGCAGACTGGGAGTATGGACTGACCAGTCAACGCCCATGTTCAGCGGGGAAGCAATTACAGAAGCCAGACCCTCTACCTTCTGCAACCCTCAATGACACTGGGTCCATGCTCCCAGAGGGATAGAGAATGGGAAAGCTATCATGGGAGGGGGTGGGTTATGGAGATTGGGTGGTGGGAATTGTGTGGAGTTGTACCCCTCCTACCTTATGTTTTTGTTCATTAATCCTTTCTTAAATAAAAAATTAAAAAATAATAATAATAAAAAATAAAGTAGGGGTGGTCGGGCAGTAGCACAGCGAGTTAAGCGCAAGTGACCCGAAGTACAAGTGCAAGGACAGGCTTAAGGATCCTGGTTCAAGCCCCTGGCTCCTCACCTGCAAAGGAGTCACTTCATAGGCAGTGAGGCAGGTCTGTAGGTGTCTCTCTTTCTCTCCCCCTCTCTGCATTTCTCTTTATCCTATCCAACACAACGACACCACCGCCAACAACAATAAAATAACAAGAGCAACAAAAAGGAAAAAAAAAATAGGGGAGCCAGGCGGTGGTGCAGCAGGTTAAGCGCACATGGCAGAGAGCACATAGACTGGCATCAAAATCCTAGTTAGAGTCCCCGGCTCCCCTTCACAGGCAGTGTGGCAGGTCTGCAGGTGTCTATCTTTCTCTCCCCCTCTCTGTCTACCCTCCTCTTTCCATTTCTCTCTGTCCTATCCAACAACGAATAACACCAACAATGGCAATAATAATAACGACAACAAGGCTACAACAACAAGGGCAATAAAAGGGGGAAAAAATGGTCACCGGGAGCGGTGGATTCATGATGCAGGCACCGAACCCAGCAATAACCCTGGAAGGAAAAAAAAAAAGAAAAAGAAAAGAAAAGAAAAAGTAGAAAAATCCTGCAAGCATTATCAATTATACTTGGGTAAAACTGCAAGAAAAGAGAGAGAGAGAGAGAAGAGAACACTTTCTAACCTATATAGAATACACATTCAATCAACTCTGAAGGTGCATTAAATTTCTTGTTCTACTTTAAGAAATTAAATTGGAAATTGTAGGTGATACATTATGAGAATGAAGAACTTTTCTACCAATGACTAGTAACTTAAAGAAAAAAAAAAAAAAACTGAGAAATCCCCAGACTGTTTTCCATAAAGTCAGTAGTAATCCAAACGCCCAATAGCAGATAAGTGGCTAAGCAAGTTGTATAAACACACAATGAATACTATTCAGCTATTAAAAATAACAAAGTCATCTCTTTCATAGCATCTTGGATAGAACTTAAAGAAATCATGTTAAATAAGACAAGCTAAAAAGAGAAGCATGGGTACCACTCAGATGTAGAACTTAAAACAAGGACACAAAGGATAACACAAAGTAAAACCTGGACTGAGTTTGGTGTATTACACCAAAGCAAAGGATTTTTAGGGAAGGGAGCAGGCTAGAGGAGCTTTGGGGGTACTAATGCATAATGGTGGAAAAGGACCTACAGTGGAAGTAATAGTGTTTTGCAGACACCTATCACAGGGAGATGAGAAATTATGCCCACAAGACAGTAACTATACTGTAATCCATTAACCCTCAGTGACATTTAAAAAATAATAATAAACAATGCTAAAAAACAAGTAACAGGCCTAGGGGGCCAGTGGTAGCAACCCTGGTTGAGTGCACATGTCACAGTAACAAGCCTAGTGGCATAACTCACTTGAATAGTGTGTTGCTTTGCTATGTGTGCAACTGGTTTAAGACTAGCCCCCACTGCATTTATGGAAGTTCTGTGCTGTGGTCTTTTTATCTATCCAAAAAGAAAAAAGAAAAATCAAAACCATCTATAAGGCTGAGAAGTGGATAGACGAGTACAGTACAAATATTACAGTTAAAATATTCTAGTTGAGAAATATTATAATCATTTTTAATCATTCTCCACTTGACTATTTCTATGAATAATCTCAAATCAGCAATTTACTTTAGAGTGTTTCTGGACTGTAATGTTTGGCAAAAGAAAATACATATTATATCTAAAGCAAACAATTTTTGCTTAATTCCCATAAACAAAGTTCCAAGGTATGTGATAACCTTATACTGAAAAACTAAACTAAACCTACAAAAAAGAAATAAGCAGGGAGTCGGGCTGTAGTGCAGCGGGCTAAGCGCAGGTGGCGCAAAGCACAAGGACCGGCATAAGGATCCCGGTTCGAACCCCGGCTCCCCACCTGCAGGGGAGTCGCTTCACAGGAGGTGAAGCAGGTCTGCAGGTGTCTATCTTTCTCTCCTCCTCTCTGTCTTCCCCTCCCTCTCTCCATTTCTCTCTGTCCTATCCAACAACAACAACAATAATAACTACAACAATAAAACAACAAGGGCAACAAAAGGGAATAAATAAAATAAATTTAAAAAAAAGAAATAAGCAAGGAACTATGCATAAGAATTTGCAGAAACAGAATTAAAAGGACTTCATGCAAAGGAACTATAGGACACTGGCATAAGATGACTTGTTTAATTCATTTTTTTAATCTTAGAAATATCTGAAAAGAGACCACGAAAATTTGAAAGAGAATTTTGGAGGAATACAAAAAAGGATTTTTAAAATTCAAAGATTTAACAATAAATTAAATACAGCTGAGGAAAGATTTAAAGAACTGGGAACTACAGTCAGAGAAAGTATTCAGAATATAACAAACACGAAGGTGGCAATGCGAAAGAAGTTACACAAGGATTAATTATGAAGGTCTAATACACATTTAATTAGCAATGGAGACTGACACAGAAGCAACAGTTGGGATAATGTCTTCATTGGATAAAGTATTCTCCAAAACCAATAAAATCATTGACTTAAGAAGCTTAAATAATTTCAAGAATGAAAAGAAACAAAGTCACATCATATTGAAAATGTATTAAACCAAAGATAAAGTGCAATTCCTAGGGCATTCAAAGAGGAAAGATAGATTACATTTAAAAGCTGTTGGTTGGCTTCTAGCTATCTTCTCATAGATAAAGTAGGGTAAAGCAGAATGTCTTCAAATTTCTGTAAGAAAAACAGCTGCCAATATAGAATTTTATACTGAATAAAAATGTCTCAAGAACAAAACTGAAAATAAAGTCATAAAAAAAATCCAGCAAAGAATTGAGTTTGTTACTAGTAGACTATTAGTAAATTAAATCATAAAGAATATGCTCCATGCAGGAGGAAAAAGATTTTAAATAAAAGGTATGAGATGCCAAGAAGGTAAAAATGAAAAGCATTCTTACGTGGGAAACTGAGAAATGTTATACATGTATAAATTTGTATTTTACTGTTGACTGTAAATAATTAATCTCCCAATAAAGAACCTTTTTTTAAAGTGGGTATATCAGAAATGGTGAATGACAATAATGTGAAATAAAGTGTAAAATGGGAAAAAAAAAAACTCACAACATCATATAAATTAGGATTTGGAAAATGGAGTTAAAGGGTGAAATTAAAAATCCCTAGTGTTTGGAAAAAGGCTGATTTTATTATTAACATTAGACAATGCCACCCTTAACATGCACTATGAAATTTCTAAAGTAACCACCAAAGAGACGAAACAGTTTCATTTCCCCCAAAATGTGGAGTGAGAGAAAAAAAAAATACCTCATTAGTCCAAAAGAAGGCAAGAAAGAAGAGAAAAAGATGGAACAAGTAAACACACACACAAAAGAAGTCAGGCATACATCTACACATATCAATAATTACAACAAGTATAAATGGACTTAATGCATTATGAACACAGATTTAGAAGTCTTCTCAGAGGGTATTCATAAATGCTAATGTAGAGAGACCATATGCTATTTTTTATGGAGCTTAGACAGAGACTGGTTGATTCAGAAGATGTCCAATGAACCTGGAAAAGTCAATAAGTAACATTTTATGCTAAATAACAAGAAATATGAAAACAAAAGGGGATTTTTCAGATAAAAATAAGAAAACTGCACTTCCACCTTCCCAGGATCACCAATATTCTGTAAATACTTACTGATAACTGCAGAAAATCCGTAGAAGATCTTCAGTACGAAATTCTTGGGGAAAATCATAAATTTCAATGACATGTGGGAATTCACAATCACTGAGATCAATGTCAGGAACTTCATGGTTGTAATAATCAAACATAGGTTCCTGGATACTCTTTCTGTTCTTAATATTCCCTGATAACTAAAGAAGAAAAATGATGTAAGTGACTGTTATATTAAGTCAGGACCTTATTCTTCCACATATAATCTCTCTTTCTGAACCTTTAACATTATCTCTGTATTAATGCTGTTCATCAATACAATGACTTATTCTATCTCTCAGTTCATATAATACATACGAAAACATTTAAAAGGTGTGTAAATTCCAGTGAAGACAGGCAATGAATGAAACTTAACTTGCCTCTATTAACCAACAAGTAAGAAAACAAAGAATGATTAATGTGTTGAGTTATAAGCAGCACACCTTAGAAAACAAATTTCTGAAAATATCTGAAGAAATGAATAACGTTTGTTTTATTTCAGCTTATTGATCAGGTTCATCTCAGTTTCTTTTCTAGTACTGGAAAGATTTTTTTTTAATAGAAGAACTCTGACAATTCATCTTTTGTTGTGTATTTTCAAGGACCACTTAGAAAGGAACTTAAGACCAATGTAAGTGGCACAAGTAGTTAAGGATACTAGCATAAGTGTTAATCAATCTGGGCAGTATCCTAATATAAAAATTATAAACAAAGGACTAGAATGACTTCAGGAACCCATGAAATCACCAGTGAGTACAAACATGTTTGGCTCATGGACAGAGAGGAGCCTAGGGACAAATTAAATGGCTGGTAACAGTCTGGCAGTTTACCAGTTGAGACACCACCTCCAGTCTGTTTCACCAACAAAAAAAACGGCTGAAGGGAGGACTCCTCAAATGCAACTGTGAGTCTTCATTGCTACTGCCCTCAGAATCTGAAGCAGCGGCAGGGAGGCCCTGTGCTGACACCAGGGGACAGAGAACTAACCAGGAAACTCAGGAGAAGATCTATATTTCAGTGACCTAACGATGGGACTGTGAGAGATTCTTTGTATAACCACTGGATTATCTCTGCCTCACCCTGCTTTATCTCTTCGTCAGGAGTCAGTGATTAAGCTAAGAAGCTTACTTATAGTTTAAATGCACTCAGGCTCCCATAGCCTACAGGCAATAAAAAGAACAAAAGAGGCTTTTAAGCCACTGTGCTCCAACTCAGGGATTAAAATAATATTGAAACAACTGTCAATTTCCACAACTGTGAACCCTTTAAGTACCTTACTTAGACACACGTCAATCCAGGCAAGAGTGATCAGTAGTTTGAAAAGGACTAGAACCTCATAACATACTATATAAAATGGTTAAACCAACAAGAAGAAATATTGGAGAAATGAACCAGGGCAAGAGTCCAGCTAAAAGCCCCCCAAAGGTTGAAGCACAAAATAATGAGGTCAACATCCAAACACTAGTTAAGGAAATAGTAGAGTCTGAAAGAATTGTTATCAGAATGCAGAAACAACAAATGAGACTCTGGAAGAAAACACTACTTATCTCAAGGTTATTAGAGAGCTGAAAGCAAGAACTAATTGAGGACGAATTAGAAACAACTAAAAAAGAAGCAAGATAACTCAAAAAGAGATTAAGAGATAATGAAAAAACAACAGAGACCTATGGGATGACTTCAAAAGAAATAATATATGCATTATTGGCTTACCAGAGGAAGAAAGAGAGGGAGGGGAAGAAAGCATTCTTCAGGACATAATAGCTGAGAACTTCTCTAGTCTAGACAACATCAAAGACATAAAGGTTCAAGAAGCTCAGAGTCCCAAACAGAATTAACCCAGACTTTAAGACACCAAGACACATCATATTTAGAATGGAAAGGAATAAGGATAAAGAAAGGATCCGGGGAGTCAGGCTGTAGCGCAGCGGGTTAAGCGCAGGTGGCGCAAAGCACAAGGACCGGCATAAGGATCCCGGTTCGAGCCCTGGCTCCCCACCTGCAGGGGAGTCGCTTCACAGGCGGTGAAGCAGGTCTGCAGGTGTCTTTCTCTCCTCCTCTCTGTCTTCCCCTCCTCTCTCCATTTCTCTCTGTCCTATCCAACAACGACAACAACAATAATAACTACAACAATAAAACAACAAGGGCAACAAAAGGGAATAAATAAATTAAATAAATATTAAAAAATTAAAAAAAAAAAAGAAAGGATCCTGAAGGCTGCAAGAGAAAACCAGTCACCTACAGAGGAAAACCCATAAGATTAGCAGCAGACTTCTCCACACAAACACTACAGGCCAGAAGAGAATGGCAAGGTATCTATCGAGTGTTCAATAAGAAAGGCTTTCAACCAAGACTACTATATCCTGCTAGACTGTCATTCAGACTAGATGGAGGCATCAAAACCTTCTCAGACAAGCAACAGTTGAAGGAATCAACTATCACCAAGCCTGAAAGAAGTTCTGAAAGGTCTCCTATAAACAGCCAGACCACCATAAATAGGCTATATATCAGAACACTCTATAAATCCCCAGGAGAGTGAATACTTAGATCATGAATTGTACCTCTCTTGCCCTACAATCTTGTTAATTATTATTAAATCACTAATAAAAAATGAAATAAAAAATAATAAATTGTCCTTTACTTACAGAAAGGAATTTGGTAGAATATATTTGGTAGAAAAAAATATATATATATATAATTTGGTAGAATATATTGATGGAGTCATTTGCTTTGCTTCAGTTTGGATGAACCTCAGAGGAATTAGGTTAACTGAGACAAATCCAAAGTAGAAGAAATAGCAAATGATCTCACTTATAGGTAGAATTTAAGAATAAAGGTAAGAAACTTGGACTGAGTACAGTGTACTATACTGAAACAAAGGACTTTGGGTAGCAAGAAGTAGGAAGGGATGGAGAGGTTGCTGGGATCCTGGTGCAAGATGGTGAATAAAGATCTAAGTTGGATGTGGGAATGTTTTGCAGACACCTATCATGGAAAGAGGAGAAACTGTGCCTATGCATCAACAATTATACTGTAAACAACTACCCCACCTGCAATAAAATGATTTGGAAAGAAAGAAAAAAATAGAGGGAAAAGGACAAAGAAAGAAAAACAGAAAAAGGCAGAGACAAGAACTCCTAGATAAAAGAAACGAAGTGTGCAAAGGCACACAAGGATAATATTCACGGAACAGTTCAGTGTTGTTAGTAAGTAATGAAAGGACTTGGGGAGGTTTGGTGGGTTTAATTGTGTCCCCACAAAAATTAATGTTCAAGTCCTTTTTCCCCAGAACTTTTGAATATGACTTTATTTTTAGATAAGTCTTTCAGGAAGCAATTAAGCTAAAATAAGGTCTTTAGAACAAGCTCTAATGAGTGATGCCTTTTTTACTTTTATTTTTTGAAGGTTTATTTTTATCTATTTAATAATGGGAGGGGGAAGAGGGAGGGAAAGGGAAAGAGGGAGGGAGGAGAGGAGAGGAGAGGAGAGGAGAGGAGAGGAGAGGAGAGAAAGAACCTGAGTATTTATTACTCTGGCATATGTAATGCTGGGTATAAGGAGTCCAACGCCTTTTCTACTATGTCACTTCCCCAGATGCATGAGTGGTGTCTTTATAAGAAATTAGGATAGAGACTGATGAAAGACCTCATGAGGACATGGAAAAAATAATCAGCTAACAACCTACGTTACTGACATTTTGATCTTGACTTCTAGCTTCAAGAATTGTGAGAAAACAGATTTCTATGGTAATTTACCATAGTCAGCCAAAGGTTATTCATTCTGGCAGTCTTGGCAAGCTGAAACAGGAATTAAGGCTGGAGAGAATGGCTGGAGTGTCAGATTTCTCATGATTCTATATGTCTACTATTAAGAGAAATGCTGTATTTATCCCTAGATAATCTGCCGCCCCCACTACACACATTCTTTGCACATACACACACTTCATTACTTTGTCCAAATTTATGTTTAACAAGAAAGATTATATACAGAGTCCTCATCAATAAGGATGTGATTTATGTAGCATTATAAAATGATTTTGGCTGACATTCTCAAATTTGGAAAAAAAAAAAAAAAAAGTGATGTACCTCTTTTTACTGATAAACTGCCCAGGATATAGAAACGATGCAGAAAATCCAAATGTATTAAAAAAGGAAAACAACACACTTTCAAAACAGATTTCTATCTTTCTTTCTTTCTCTCCTTCCTTTTCTCTTCCTTCCTTCCTTCCTTCCTTCCTTCCTTCTTTTCTTTCAGACAGAAAATCAAAAAATAAGAGACCACAACACTGCAGCTTCCTTCACTGTGGTAAAGGCTACAATCCAAACAGGGTCTCACACATATGGCAATCAGAGCACTACACTATCTACATGGGCTATTTTGCTGGCCCTCATCTAAACTTCTGATGTAGCCTAAACCTGAGAGCACTCGATTTTTTTTACAAACAATTGCCACAATCTGGAATGTTTTTTCTGTTCCTGGTCCTTCCACTCCTTTAAGGTGCAATTTTGATCTTTACTCTGCTTAAAGCTTTCCCTCTTTAATCTGATAGCCTCTCCCTTCCCTATACAACTATCATAACACTTACCAGATAGGTATAATACTTTTCCCCATCAATTCTAAGATGTACATTTCTTCAAAAGTTAACCATTGGTCAGGACACTTTATCTAAGAACTACAAAATTCACAAGGAAAGCTTCAAATGGAAATTCATGAAGTCAAGCAGGCTCTTGAGGGAGTTAGGGCTAATATTAGAGGTCTTGTAATTAGAAGAATTCACTTAAGAGGACAGAGTAACAGGGGTAGAAGATAAAAACCAGCACACACTCTGAGTGCAAGGCTGTTGGAGAGGAAAGACTCATGAAAAATGAAGCAATTCTGGGTGAACTAGCAGGCTCCCATCAGAAAAAAAATAATAATAATACTGTAAACCACTAATTCCCCAATAAAGAAATTTTAAAAAAGAAAAAAGTAACACTTGGAAAATTCTGAAAATCTAAACATAGAGGAAGTCAAAAGAACACCCACAGCTTATAAATCAAAATGGCCCACACACAAAGACAAAGAAAATCTAATGCAGGCCAGGAGGGAAAAAAAGAATTTGACATAAAAAGGCAGAGCCATCAGACTATTTCCAGATTTCTCACCACAAGCACTAGAAGAAAGAGAATGATATGAAATAGTCACTATACTAAAGGACAAAGATTACCAGCCATAAATTCTCTATTCTGCCAACCTGTCATGTATGGAAGAGAAATTAAAACCCTCCCCAACATATAGAAACTGAAGGAATTCATCACCACCAATCCTTCTTTGTAAGAATTACTGAAAGTAGTAGAACAGAAGCGGAAATACAAACAGGAGCAGCAGCAGCATGAGAAAAAACATTAGAAAAATGGAGAAAAAATGGAGAGAGTGATATAAACAAAGTACACGAACGAAGGCCAAATATCAAAAAAGCCACATACTAGGCCAGAAACTCTAGAAACCCATGCTTGGTACCTGAAGTAAAAATGTTGGTGGGATGAGTTAGGAAGAGAGGGCGGAATGCCAGTTAAATACACACATAGGTAAAACTCAGGAGAACACAGGGTGAAACTTGTACTATGGGGTGGGGTACTGTACCAAAACAAGGAGCTCTGGGGAAGGAACAGAAGGGGGGGGGGGTTTCAAGGTTAGGGGTAAGAGTATGTTGAATACACCCATGATGCAGAGCTAGGAAAAGGAGCCCACACGTAGACAATGCTATATAAACCAGTATCCTTGAAATAAAATTTAAAAACAAAAAGTTTCCTATCAAATTACATGGAAGTGTAGTCCTCAACTCCTGATGGAATTTGAAAATATAATAAAATACAAAAAGTCAAAAGAAAGAAAAAAAAATAAACTGAAAATTGACTTTGACCTCACAGTAGAGTTCCTACTTTTAGGAATTAGTTTGGGGAGAGAAGGAGGTCTTGAATTTTCCACTCTAGCCCCCGAAATTAATGCTTAGCATAAGGGACATCAGGTGTCATAATACTACATCCCTTCTTTAAACTCCTCCCCTCCTACCCCCACAACTCACAAAGAAAACAGAACCTAGCACTACCTGTGACCAACCAGAAAGCAAAACAGATGGATAAGTCTAAGAAAATGCTAGTTCTGTAAAATCAAGATGAGGGTCAGAAACTTAAATGATGCAAATCCAAAAGAGCTATCAGAGAAAGAAGTTAGGAAACATATTGTCAGGAAATATGAAACTACACAAAACTCTCAATTTAATATGGAAAAAGGGATTAAGAAAGATGGGGTTTACCATCAACAATATTTATATACCTTTCCCATATTTGGGAGCTACTCTCTTCCCTGATTCAGCTTTTTGGTCCTTTTTCCAGCCATGAATGACATCATCTCCCCAGACAGTAAATTGGATCCACCTGCATATCAGATTTCAGGCTCAGGGGAAAAAAAAAAAAACTAGTATAGTCACAGGCCCTTTGGAACATAACTAAAATATGCCTACTAGCTATCTACAGAACAGAGACCCCTCCAACTCTTCATCTGCACTACTCCAGCCTTTAGGTTCATGATTAGTCAACAACTTGTTTGGCTTTTTATGTCAACTCTCTTTTCAGTCACCAGGTTCTAGATGCTAGCATGATGCCAACTAGACTTCCCTGGACAGACAACCCCACCAATGTGTCCTGGAGCTCTGCTTCCCCAGAGCCCTTCCCCACTATGGAAAGAGTGAGACAGGCTGGGAGTATGGATCGACCTGTCAACACCCATGTTCTGTGGGGAAGCAATTACAGAAGCCAGACCTTCAACCTTCTGCATCCCACAATAACCTTGGGTCCATACTCCCAGAGGGTTAAAGAATAGAAAAGCTATCAGGGGAGGGGATGGGATATGGAGGTCTGGTGGTAGAAATTGTGTGAAGTTGTACCCCTCTTATCCTATGGTTTTGTCAATGTTTCCTTTTTATAAATAAAAAATTAAAAAAAAAAAACCTAGCTGCTTTCCATTAGCTTTGAAAAATTAAAATGCTGTTGGCACAAAAAATAAAACAAAACATGAAACATTAGGCTCTAACAGAGCTCAAAAGGGAGACTGATTTTTTAAACACTTAGGAATTACCAGGTTTAAAAAGAATGAGCAGGAGAGACAGTACAGTAGTAGAGCAAAGAACCTGCATGCAAGAGGCCCAATGTTCGATCTCTGAGATCGCATAATGCCAAAGCTTAGAGCTACTCTATCCTCTCTCCCTTTCTTGTGAAAAAAAAAAGAAAAAAAACAACTCAAAGTAAGGAATCATGTGGCCTCTTTCTATGTGAGTAAGAGATCTAATCATGATCTACTAATGGTCTGAATAACAAGCACTGTATGTAATTCAGATTCTTCACTGGGTGTCCTGAATGACTAAATTAGAGTTAACAATATCTAGAAGGTGAGTCTATAAATCCCCACTAGGTCAATCACATGCTAATTTTGATATTTAAATAAAAGCATTCAATGTAAGCGAGTTTTATAAATTGGAAATAGCAAAAGATATTGTGGAGGTTAGAAGATAGTTCATCCAGGAGAGCTGACACTTTGCTATGTACAAGGATCTGGGTTGGAGAACCCAGAACCTTAAGGAAAAGGAGTCCACGAGGAGTGGTGAAGTCATGTAGGAGTGAAGCTGGACCAAAAAAAAAAAAAATACTGTGAAAGTAGACATTAAAACAGTGACAGAAAAATGAGGTACATGGGAAGCCTGTACTTTTCACTCATTTTTCTGTAAACCTAAAAGTACTCAAAAATAAAATCTATAAATTTAAGAGTATAGAAATATAATAAAAAACAGAAATTAGGAACACAGAACAATGTACTGGCACCAGGAATTATAGTTTGTGTTTAACTCTCTAACCTCACCAATTGAGACAGGTCTTAAGTAGCTTAGCCCTCAAGGATCACATTCATTACTCCTCCCCCATCTCTTATATTATCTTTATTTATTGGATAGAGACAGCCAGAAATAAGAGAGGGAAAAGGTGACAGAAAGGAGGAGAGAGAAACAATGTGCAATACTGCTTCATCACTCCCAAAGCTTTCCCTCTGCAGGTGGGGACTAGGGGCCCAAACCCAGGTCCTCGAGCATTGTAGCACGTGCACTCAACCAAGTGTGCCACCACCTGCCCCCAAGAATCTCATTCTCTTTTGAAGCTATTGTCTAGATTATTCATCAGATAATCAAACTCAGTATTAAGACATGTCATATGGTTAATTAGTTATTCAAGTCAGCCTTTTCAGATAGGGACTCACAGATACAGAGATAATAAACCACAGAACAAGAGCATCCCCTGGTGCCATGGGACTCACATAGAGTACCAGGCCTTGAACCAAGGCCATGTACATGACAGGGCAGGCACCCTATCTTTGTAATTTCTCACATATTTTCCTTTTAGTGACTAATGGTAAATTTTTTCTTTTCAAGTTTGGGTTTTATATTTTAAATTGGAGTATACTTACGCAAGAGACTATAAGAAACACGGTATAATGATATATATTCGAATATAATGAGAGTTAGTACATATCTTTCTTCTGAAAGATACCTGGAAACGGACAGTGCTTCTTTTCTCTCCCCCACAGCTGCATTCTGCTAGGAGACTTTTGGAACTAAGTTTTTTCACATAGGTCTTAAAGTCTTAAAATATAGATGACTGAGGGCTGAGTGGTGTCACACTCGATTGAAGGTATACATTATCATGTGCAAGGACCCAAGTTTAAGCCCCCACTCCCCATCTGTAGGGGAGAAGTTTTATGAGTAGTGAAACAGATCTGTGTCTTTCTCTCTCTCCCTCTCTATCTTCCCCTCTCCTCTCAATTTCTCTTTGTCCTATCAAACAAAACGGGAAAAGAAAAGAGAAAAAAAAAAAAAGGAGAAAAAAGATGTACTGCACCAAAGTAAAATACTCTGGGATTGGGGTCCTGGAACATGATAGCAGAGGAAGACCTAGTGGAGACTGAATTGTTATGTGGAAAATTGCTAAATATTACACATGTACAAACTACTACAGTTTACTGCCAACTGTAAACCATTAATCTGCCAACAAAGAAATTAAAAGAAAAAATACAGTTATTTATAAATAGCATTAAATAAAATAAATCATGGTAAGATTATGAAAAAAAAAAAGACCACCTAGGGATGTGGAATTGCATAGCTAGCACTGAGCACCAGCAATAACCAGCAATATATGGAGTGGGGGGAGGAGGAAACGAGGGAGATGTTATCTACCCTAAATATTTGTCCCTATCTAAAAACTCAAAGCAAGGTGAGAAATGACCACTGGAGAGGTAGCTGCCAGCATCCATCCATCTCACTGCTATGCTGCTGGCATCCTACTAACCATCCTATCAGTAAGTTTGCTGATCATTACAGGAAGTGCTATGTACTAAGGGAAGTTCTACCTAGACAAAAATTCCTATGTTCTTGTAGAAAATCTCAGGGGGAGTTAGAAAATATCATGGCAATACAATATCCTTTTCATCAGTAATCACCAACTTTCTGGGCATCCCATATCCTAGCTGTTGGATATTAAATGTCATCTCTGGACTCCAATCACTTTGGCACTCTTATTAGAGGTCAAAATGCCACAGGAAACTCCTTCACATGCCAGCAGCTGCCACACCCTGCTCTACAACATACTTCCCTGCCTACCACAACTATGAGACACACCTCCCGATGTCTTGCCATTGCCAGTGATGAAACAGAGCAGCTGGGAAAAGAGCCAGGAATCCTCAGCTGGAAAGTTTTCAAGGTAAGCAAACACTATGGTTTAGTCTTTAATAAAATATGTTTGGAGCGATATAAATAATAAATTAAAGATAATAGTCACTAAAGGGCTATTAATGTTATTGAATTTGTGAGATCTTTTAGTAACATTATCATTACTATATCTTCTAAAACCAAAGTCCAGGAGAACATAGTTTGGAGCTGAATACAAACTGCCTATATTCTCAGTCCCTCTCCTCCTTTCCTACTTCACCCATCTTCATCTATCAGCACAGACCCCATTCACTACCAAGACCTGCAAAACAATCCAAACATACCACCAAGCCATTGGCTCTCTTCAGCTGTCTTTCCACCATTTCCAGTTTCAGGCCATGCTAGTATCCTCTTTGGTTATGTTACTAAGCACAACTCAAAATACAGAAGAGTTGCATAAATTATTTTACACCTACTCAAATCTGTATTAATGTTGGGGATTAAGCCAGTTCCCCCTACTCCATGCTGCACTGCTGATAGTATGGCCTATTTACATAATCATTGTTTTACCTGACTGATCTCCTTTCTACCTTGAGACCTGCCCTGCCTGCAGGGTATATTAATCCCACCAGTTAAAACCATTGCAACAGTTGCTAAGGACACTTCTACCTTCCCAGCATGCCTTTTGCCTCTCTTCACCCCCTTTCCTAGCCATCTCCATTCCCGACTTGCCACTTCCAGTTTATCCCATAAAACCCACTTCTGTTCCTGGTTTCACTCTCTTTTTTTCTCCCGTGTCCGGACCTGGAGAAGGGCTGGTGTGCAGAGCGGGAGGCAACCATTGCAGTTTGATACCAATTGGCTTAACCCGCTGTGCTCACACCCGACTCTGGGGGGTTCCTGTGTGAATAAAGAATTGTATTACCACACCACCACGAGTTCCTGGATCCTCTCTCCGCCCACAATTAGCCTGGCATACTAAGATATGAGCAGCTGAGCTCACAACCCTCCACCACCCCCACCCCCACCACCCCCATAAAGAAGTTATGTCCCTAAGCTACTACACAAAAATCAACTCCAGTAATAATACTGGGGAACCACAGGAAGAGGAGCCCCACACTCTGCCCTACTGTCTTTATTCAGTAAACATTTGAGTTCGAGCATGTGTAGGGCTCTGTGTGCCATGCAAGTCCTTCTTTTGTAAGAAGCTATTCTCTTCTATGTGTATCTATGCTCTCTTAAGTTTACATTTCTAACAAGTTCTCAGATGAAATTCATGCTGCTGATTTGGGAATCAATGTCTTTGGAGATCTAGTGAAAATTAAGAAAAACTGCATATACATATTTCAAGGGGTTCATGGATGATCATTTCTATATACTTACTGCTCTATATCTAAGGACTGTTTAGCATACCATGTTTTTAGACATAGATATGGAAATAATTCACACACACACACACACACACACACACACACACACTAGTGTTAGAAGTCAACTTCGGCAGCTTAGGAGGTGGGTACAGTGGCTAGAATACTGGAATTAAAAGCATGGGGTGCGTCTCAAGTTTGATCTCCAGCATTGCATATGCCAGAGTGGTGCTCTGGTGTGAGCTCTCATGCTCTCTCTCTTTCATATCATTAACAAATAAATCTTAAAAAAAAAAAAAAAGAAAGAAATCAACTCTATCCAATGTGCTATATCTTATTCATTCTCATATGTCTATTTCACAGGCATTAAACCATTTTCTAATATTTCTGTCTCAATTCTGGGAAGCAAAAAAACTCATTTAGTATTTAAAAGGCTCTTTGAAATCATGAAACAACTATACTTACAGGTAAGAATAACTAAAGCAAATCTCTTACTTTATAATTATGAAAGTGGTGTGGTAAAAAGAACTAACAGAACTAAACTGAAATCCTGACACTACCTTTCCTAAAAATATGAACACTAAGCCTCAATTTCCTCATTTATAAAACTGGGAATTGTATAAGCCAATCTTTTGTTTGCACTGCAAGCAAATATTATTTGAGGCCATTCAAAGAAATGAAATGGTAGTAGTTTTGTATTTAAAACCAGTGTTTTTTTTTTTTAATGGTAAATATGCTGGGTAGGGAATTAATATTTAAACTATGAACACAAGAATGCTGAACTAAATAATTTCTAAGACTCCCTTAAATCCAGTATTTTGTACTTATGAACCCTAAGGATTACTCCACTATTCTTTTACATTTTCTACATATACTAAACAAACATTTATTCTTTTTAAGACTTTATTCACTGTTAAGTGAGATAAGAGAAAAAGAACCAAATATCACTCTGCTACATATACTGCCAGGGATCAAACTTGGGAACTCATGCTTGAGTGCCCAACACTTTATCTACTGCATCACCTCCTGGACTGAACAATTTATTTGTTAACTCAGCATAAACTCCTTGAAAAAATAATAATGCCTTCTTTTACTTTACCTTTCTTGTCTCTAATTCACTCTCTTCATGTTGACTAGCAATGTTCTAAAATTTAATAGAAACATAAGATATAAAAAATAATAAATTATTCCTATTCTCTCAAGTAGGTGTAGCACAATAGACCCAATGTCAACACGCCATGGTTCTTGTAAAGAAATTTCTGTATTTCCTTAATGGGTAGCCAGAATACATTAAATTAATTTTTAATGTAGTCAGGTCTCTCAGGACTTGACTACTGTACTTTGGATATACTTCAACTTAATTTATTTTTAAAATATCTACGAGATATTCTTTCTTCAGTCTATAATTCCATTTATTTATTGCAGGAATTTTCATATTACATATAAAATGAGTGAATGAATTTGTAAATGTAAAACAAATGCCTACCAAAATTACCGCTAAGGCTCTAGGCTATCTATAAGTTATCTAGCCACCAAGCAATTTTAACTAAACATACCTCCTGTAGAAAACGTGGATTCAGGCAGTCACCATCATCATTAAACATAGACTCCCAGCTCTCCTCAGCAGCAACATTTCCCTCCGTGTGAGAAGTTTCCGTTGCTTTCAGTTCCATGGATGTATCTATAGATACTGATTCTATATCAGGCATGGATACATCAAATTCTGTATTCACTGAGTCATTTTCCTCTTTAGTTTTGAACTCCTCAGCAGTTTTGAGTCCCTGCAATGCCTCTGTTATATCACCAGTATAATCTAGATCATTGCCCAAGGCACTGTCTGAAGGTACTTTTGTTCCATTTAACATACTGAGTTCAGAGTCCAAAAAAGTGTTAGAATTACTACCAGCAATCTTCTTTATAGGTAAGGAGAAAACACAATCAGACAAGCTCTCTATCAACTTTCCTGTTGACTCTGTGAAACTAGATGAAATACTCTCGGTACAAATATCTGAGCTAGCAGTCAGGCCACTGAAATGTTCAGTATTACCCCCACTTCTAGCCACATGAAGAGGTGCTGTATCTGCACTCACTTCTACATACTTCAAAAAACCACTTGTATTGCTACAGGCTTCGTTAACTGTTCTAACTGCAACTGCACAAGGGCTGTCTAAAGCCTTTACTTGGTCACATCTGACCTCTGTAATGTCCATTATGCATGCTGTATCAGCAATGTCACCTATACTCTTAGATTCATCATCTGTATTTGTTCCATGAGCAAGGACAGTTGTATGAGAAGGTTCAGACTTTATATGTAACTCACCAACAGTGATGTCATATTTCTCATACTCTCTAATTGGTGTTGGCTCAGAAATGCCATTTGTAGTCTCAGGAATAAAGTCTGTACTTTCCTGACCCAAAATGAAACCTGTACTATGGGCTACCTCACTAATATTCCTGGTTTCAAAGTCTATGTAAGTTTGATCAGTCACACCATCTGGACTTCCAGGAATAGAAATGGTGGTGATGCTTCCACTGTTGATCTTCGATACTCCATCTGATGTCTGCATGCCTTGTTGTACAATACCAGAACCTGAGTTCAGTTCTACTGCAGCAGTCATATCTTCAGGTTTCAAGGCTGGACGATAAGCACCAAGACGTTGGCATAGTGTCATTGTAAAACTGACATCAATTTCAACTTTGCTCTCCAGATCTCTGTCTTCAAATACTTCATTTAGTTTGTGCCCACTAAAATCAGAGAATTCAGTATTTTGGAATAGTTGGTTTGGAATCTGAGCTTCAGAGATTTCTGAAAAAGACTGTGAGCGAAGAAACCTCTCAAGTCCTCTGACACTGTTGGGCTCACCCTCCACACACTCCACTTTCTTTGATTTACACTGTCTCTGTAAAGTACTAAGCAAAATGCCAGGATTTGTGACTCTTTGCTGACGTATTTGGGATAGTATTTCTTTGGATACTATGCTTTCTTTCTTTGTACAAACCCTATCTTTACTTTCTTCTTGAGTTCTTTTTAATTTTGTTGAAGATTTCTTTCCTTCTCTGTGATTATGCTCTTTTTTATTAGGATTAATATGTAGTCTCTGAGTCTCAGGTTTATCTCTGAAGATTTCCTTTTGGGAGAGACAGTCTTTTTGTTCCTCTTTTACTGTGGCATTAGATGAACCACAACTTTTCCCCTCATCATTTGACTTGAGCACTATCCCTCGCCGAGCTTTAGGTACATAAAGAGCCATGTCAGGCCTTCTGGTTCGAACTCTGCATCTCTCTGCTGCTTGCTGCATGGCATCAACTAAATCTAGGGGGGAAAAAAATCAGAAAGAATGACTTAATTACCAGAAACTAATTACAATGTATTGAACAGAAGGTTTTCAAAGACTAAGTAGAGGGGTAGAGAGCCAACTAATCTATTCTATAAAACCCCTCGAGTTAGAAAGTAAAATCTTCCTTAAAATAATTAATGTCATCAGGTAAGCAACCGAGGGAAATGCTAAAGTAGCTTGTGACATATGCTTCTTATCTACATAACCTTTCTTCTTATTTCTAAAGCCTCTGCTCCCTAAGGATCTACTTTTTTTTTTTCCCTAGCTTACCTTAGGCTTAATTGAAAATGGATTAATAGTGACTACTCATAGAACACCAATGCCTCCATATTCTACTATGCCAGATTCTACATAGTATAGTATATTCAAACAACTCCTAAAAAAAATATATTTTCAACATCAATATATACACAAATACAGTCTTTTCTTTATTTTTCACCAGAGCTTTATTTTTCTCTGGCTTATGGTGGGTGGTTGGTGGAATGAACCTGGGAGTCTCAGACATAAGAGTCTATTTGTATAACCATTGTGCAAACTCCCCCACCCATAAATATATTTTTAATATTTAATACTTGAATTGGGGATAGGAAATAAAATGAATTAAGGACTGCTTTCCAGATATATATATATATATATATATATATATATATATATATATATATATATAATTTTTTTAAGGGAAAAGAAGTAGTAGGAAGAGAAAGGGAGTCATTCCATTATTGTAATTTAATCAACATGTCTACTGAAAATCCTTGCTTCTAGCAGCAATAAAACAAATCTGGTTAGAATATAGGAAAGTAGAGATCAAAAAAATGGTGATAACTCAAACTAGGTTCTAAAACCCTCCATTACAGCCAGTCAACAGAGTTAAACAAGGGTCAAAATTTAACTGAAGTTAAATAAACATCATTTACTATCTACAAAATACAAGGAACTTGTGTTTTGTGCTAAGCAACTGCATATTTGAGTTATTCTTTTCAAAATGAATATTATCAAGTAGGTATTAATTTGTCCAGAGCAAAGAAAACAAGAAATCTTACATATCAAAGGAATCACATATACAAATTTGTCCAATTATTTACACATACACAGATGTACCTAGTCTACATGCATTACAAAGGAAATAGATAATTAAAGAGACTAACAAATCCTGTCTACTCAGTCCCATATCCCCAAAATTTCACCTGATCTTCTACAGTTGAAGAAAGAGAGCTCACCGGGACTATATTGCCATGCAAGTTACCCAGGTTTCAGCCTCTGCCCAACAATGGGCTGTGTGGCAACAAAGGAAGCTTTATACTGTAGTCTCCCTCCTCCCTCTTTCCTCTCTTCTCTCTCACTTTCTCCCTTCTCTCTCTCTTTCCCTTAATACCTACCTAAAAATGTGGCTCAGAGATGTGAAAATATGCCAGGCTCCATCTCACAATAATATTTAAAAAAAAAATTTCACCAGATCCAGAACATACTCTCAGTAAAGAAGCACCACTCTCCCAGGACAGGGTATTTTCCTTCTGCCCACTTAGTCTATAACTGTTACTTACTCCACAGTTCTTCAAAGATTTTTCTTATTGTCTTTCCATTTAAGAAGAATATAACTAGCAACTAGCCATGCCGAGATTTAAAAACAAATGTCTAATTTTCAAAGCTAAAAGTATTAAAGTGTATTTTATTGGAGATGATGCCACAGGCATAATGTATCTTGACTTTTGCCGGAGATCTCACAAAATATATCCCAATGAATTTCTGTATATAATGACAGTAAAATGTGGGCTACTGGACAGAACTGCCAGATAAGCATACAACTAATAAAACAAAAAGTAATGATAAGGAAGTAAACTTAAGGTGATCTGGGAGGTGGCTCAATGGATAAAGCACTGAACTCTCAAGTATGAGGTCCCAAGTTCAACCCCCAGCAGCATATATACCAGTGTGATGTCTGGTTCTTCCTCTCCTCCTATAATTCTCACTAAATAAATAAAATATTTTTTTTAAAAAAGAAGTAAATTTAAGTGCAGGTTACTTAAAGGAGGATGGTATCCCCACAGTCTTTAAACTGAATACTACAGTTCTATTTCTAATCTACAACAGACATGTACTTCAGAATTTTAAATTATGTGCTACTGTTTTATAATTTTAAAATTCAATGTTTTGGGAGTCAGGCAGTAGCGCAGCAGGTTAAGCACATGTGATGCGAAGCGCAAGGACCAGCGTGAGGATCCCAGTTCAAGCCCCGGGCTCCCCACCTGCAGGGGAGTCGCTTCACAAGAAGTGAAGCAGGTCTGCAGGTATCTATCTTTACCTCTCCCTCTGTCTTCACCTCCTCTCTCCATTTCTCTGTGCTATCCAACAACAATAACATCAATAACAGCAATAATAAAAAACAAGGGCAACAAAAGGGAAAATAAATATTTTAAAAAATTCAACATTTTGGGGTTGAGCAGTGATGCACGTGGTTGAGCACATGTATTAGAGTAAGCAAGGCCCTAAGTTCAAGCCCCTAGTACCCATCTACAGGAGGGAAACTTCACAAACCATAAAGCAGTGCTACAGATATCCTCTGCCCATCTACTCCCCTTTCCCTCTCATTCTGTCTCTATCCAAAATTAACTTAAATTAAATTAAACTGGGGCCAGGCAGTGGTGCACCTTTGAGCGCACATGGTACAACGCATATGTACCCAGGTTTGAGCCTTGGTTCCCACCTTCAGGGCGAAAGCTTTGCAAGATGTGAAGCAGGGCTGCAGGTGTCTCTACGTTTTTCTCTCTCTGTCACCCTCTCTAACCAATAAAAAAATAGCAATAGGGAGTCGGGCTGTAGCGCAGCGGGTTAAAGCGCAGGTGGCGCAAAGCACAAGGACCGGCATAAGGATCCCGGTTCGAACCCCGGCTCCCCACCTGCAGGGAAGTCGCTTCACAGGCGGTGAAGTAGGTCTGCAGGTGTCTATCTTTCTCTCCCCCTCTCCTCTCTATTTCTCTCTGTCCTATCCAACAACGACAACAACAATAATAACTACAACAATAAAACAACAAGGGCAGCAAAAGGGAATAAATAAAATAAAATAAATATTAAAAAAAAATAGCAATAATAATTTTTTTAAAGATTGGAATAATCTTAAAAAATAAATTTAAGGGAGTCGGGCTGTAGCGCAGTGGGTTAAGCGCAGGTGGCGCAAAGCACAAGGACCGGCATAAGGATCCCGGTTCGAACCCCGGCTCCCCACCTGCAGGGGAGTCGCTTCACAGGCGGTGAAGCAGGTCTGCAGGTGTCTTATCTTTCTCTCCTCCTCTCTGTCTTCCCCTCCTCTCTCCATTTCTCTCTGTCCTATCCAACAACGACAACAACAATAATAACTACAACAATAAAACAACAAGGGCAACAAAAGGAAATAAATAAATAAAATAAATATAAAAAAAGAAATAGGAAGAAAAAAATAAATAAATTTTTAAAAATTCAATGTTTCTTTTTCCCAGCTATGCTCACATGTTGTTATATTACAATTTCCTAAAGCTGAATAACAGTATAATAAATTTTTACTTTTACCGCTTTCTTATCAAAACATGAAATTCATTTACACCATGACCAGTAGATGAGCTAGTAAATGTTTAGCAACCAGTTTTCCAACCATCTGGAGTACCTGTTGATTTTTTTCATTAGGCGAATGAAGTTAATGAAAATGACTTTGCTGAAGTGAACTCATTCCTATATTAAAGATTGTATCCTGGGCAGGGATAGGTAGTACAATGGTTATGCAAAAAGAATCTCATGCACTAGGCTCCAAAGTCCCAGGTTCAATCCCCCATACCACAAGCTAGAGCTGAGCAGTGCTCTGGGATTGAACTGTCAACACCCATATCCAGCAGAGAAGCAATTACAGAAGCCAGACCTGCCACCTTCTGCACCCCATAAAGGTCTTTGATCCATACTCCTAGAAGGATAAAGAACAGGGAAACTTCCAATGGAGGGGAGGGGATATGGAACTCTGGTGGTAAGAACTGTATGGAATTGTACCCCTCTTATACCACAATCTTGTCAACCATTATTAAATCACTAATAAAAATTTTTAAAAAGAGTATACCCTCATTTTTTTTCACTATACAGTGAATGGAACAGCTAAAGACAAAAAATCCTTAAATTTACAGTAGCATTTTCTAAATACAATAAATCTACACAAAGCAACAAATTAATTCACGACATTTGTCAATCTCTATGTATAATTATTCTCAGTATGACTAATTTCAAGTTATTAACATGAAATCACTTTACATGGCGTTGGGAAAAAATACAGTAGCACATCAACCATATAGCTTTATCATTCATAACTTAAAGAACATAGATCATGATAATATGTAATAAAATTATTGGGAAATGATGAATTTTAAATATTATTATTAAAACTGCAATTTAACAAGTGGTTTGTTTAATGTGGTTTTTAATAATGACTTCAATAATCAGAAAAATTTCTGAAATTTTAGTAGTCATATTTCAGTGTAATTGGAAATACCCCCATATACCAAAGGCTGTGACAATTCTTTAATAACTGACAGATACGCGCACACGCACACACACATCCCCATCTTGTGGACTTTTAAGAAAATACCAATTCAATTTAAAAACTTTGCTATGTTTTTATAAATCTCTTTCATAACTTTAGGCATGAAAGATATTTAACATTTGAAGAAATAGTGTCTGTCATATATAGCTTTTATACGCTTATCATGGACTTAATATTTTATACCCAGGCATTTACTAAATGTTTTAATATTTTCTCCTTCCTTACTGACATAGTTTCAACATTAGCACAGTATTTTAAGAGCTTTTATTAGTTCAATTTTATTCTTAACTAGAAGAAGGATTTAGTTATTTTAGGAGTATATTTGCAGCTGATTAATCCTGGAATGACTACCAATATTTACTCTGTTCAAAATTGCATTTCCTAAATGGTATAAAAAATTGGATTCTTAGGGCAACAAAAGGGAATAAATAAAATAAATATTTTTAAAAAATTGGATTCTTTTATAATGCAAGGCTGTTAATTGCTATCTGTTTTTTGATTATTTTAGGCTAAATAAAGTTTAATACATAGTTTTCTTATGAACACCAGAATCATATACCATATGAGCAGTTTTCTGACTATTTCTATAGTTTCATATTCTCCTTGTGAAAATTTATTTTAAATTTATTAACTTCCTCTAACTCTCTGTCCTATCTCCATGAGTAAGTAAACTAGCCCAAGACAGGTTTTCACATTTTTTTTTCCCTCCAGGGTTATTGCTGGGCTCGGTACCTACACCATGAATCCACCGCTCCTGGAGGCCATTTTTCCCCTTTTGTTGCCCTTTGTTGTTGTAGCCTCATTGTGGTTATTATTATTACCACTGTTGATGTTGTTCGTTGTTGGATAGGACAGAGAGAAATGGAGAGAGGAGGGGAAGACAGAGAGGGGGAGAGAAAGACAGACTCCTGAAGACCTGCTTCACCGCCTGTGAAGCGACTCCCCTGCAGGTGGGGAGCCGGGGGCTCGAACCAGGATCCTTACGTCGGTCCTTGCGCTTTGCGCCACGTGCGCTTAACCCACTGTGCCACCACCTGACCCCCAGGTTTTCACATTTTTATAACAAAATACCAGTGCTATATATCCACATTTGGTATCTAAAACATATGGATCCTCTTTAATCAACAATAGAGAATACAGGAAGTTAAGACACTCAATGGATCATTCAACCATGAACTGACATGATCTAGTACTTACCAAAGGCTCCTTTCAAATATCTGATATTTGAGAGAAACTATCTAATGGGCATATTAGCTATTCAATCCTCCAAAACAAAGTCTCCATTGCTTTCCAAGCTCAGGAGAATGCATCAGAACTAAGCCATATAGTTTTAAGGAAGTGAGATAGTATTATGATGACTAATGTCCCTTAAACAGAGCCCTAGTCTGAAGAGTCAGGGAGACAGTTCCAGAGCCTCATTTTGCCAACTTTTGCCTGAAAGTGGGAACTATACTGTGAGGTCAAAGTTACTCTCCCCATTACAGTGTAGTCTGTCTCCACTCACTAGGGTCTCTATGGCAGCTGGGATGCCTCAGAGTTTTGTTTACATCCCTGCTGCCACAAGAATACAATATTCATCTCCCTGGTTCCCCCATGGAGTCGCCCTGTGACTTCTATAGTTCTAATCAGCAGTCCCAAACTCCTTTTTTTTTTTTTAAATTTCTTTATTGGAGAACTGATGTTTTACATTCGACAGTAAGTACAATAGTTTATACATGCATAACATTATAACCCCCACTAAGTCCTCTGTCATCTTTTTTGGACCTGTATCTAAGCTCCTTTTTTAAAGTCACTCAGTTCCTGACAGATTTCGTGTGGGTCCTTTAAATTCACCACATAGATTTGAAGCAATTTCAAATATGGCGCCCATCTGCAATGTAGCACTGTTTGTGTTCCCTCCTGCTCCTGAGATCCACTAGCTATAACCAACCTTCAGTCCCGCCCCCCTTTGCCAGAAGTACCAGCTGTGTTCTAATGAAATTTACTGGGAAATTATTTTAATATCCATTTTCTGGGGAAGAGTCAACTTCCTTTGACTAGGTCACTGTATCTCTGCTCCAAAAGTCCTCTAGTTTCATCTTTTCACAAGTGGAAGTTCAGTTTTCTGAGCACACTATGTTGAAGAGGCTTTCCTTAATTCACTGTATAGTTTTAGAGCTTTATCTTATATAGAGGTCTATATATGCAGTTTTATTTCTGGGTTTTCCGACTTGAGTGTTTTTGTTCAGATATCATACTGTTTAATTACAGTTGCATTACAGTATAATTTGAAGTCATGGAGTATACTTCTCCATATTTTTTTCTGGGTCACAGGCAAGATAAGGAATATACCCTACTCAGTGAGCTCTCTCTCTAGTTCCAATTTGAATTACTTTTATATCTCTTTCATATCACACTGTTGTGCTAGGAATTCCAGAACTGTCTTAAACAAATAATGCTTTATCTTGCTCCAGACCTTAGGGGAAATGGTTTCACTTTTTCAAAATTGAGTATGATACTGTTGGTTTCTCTTCATCATATTAATGCATGTTCCTTATTTCTGCAATGTATTAAGAGTTTTTATCATAAATGAATATTGAGCCCTTTGTAATATATTTGTCATCACCTATTGATATGATCATGTGCTTTTTTCTTAATCTGTCTTTTGGTTGATGGCTGTACTGTGCTACACTGATTTACATATGTTGGACCCTCACTGATTCTCAGGATGAATTCCAATTTGCTTGAGGGACTATTCTATTTAAGTGCTTCTGGAGCAGAAGAATGGTAAGATTTTAGTGAGGATTTTTGCATAAATATCCATCATATTGCCCTTGTTGTTATTGCTGCTGTTGTTCAATAGGACAAAGAGAAATCTAGAGAGGATGGAAAGACAAAGGGGGAGAGAAAGATAAGACACCTGCAGACCTGCTTCACCGCTTGTGAAGCAACTTCCCTGCAGGTGGGGAGCCAGGGGCTCCAACTGAAATCCCCACGCCTATCCTTGGGCTTCACGCCATGTGTCCTTAACCTGCTATATTACCACCCCACCTCCACTACTTTTTTATGTGCTATCTTTTCCGTCAAGGGGGAACACAGTGCTACTGACTTCACAGACATTGTTTGGGAGCATTTCTCCACATCCTTTGAGTTTTTTGGTAAAGGTTGAGAATATTTTGATAGTTATTATTCAAGTCTTATAGAATTCATTAGTGAAGTTATCCTGACCTGAGATTTATTCTTGGGTATATTTCTGATTACTGATTTGATTCCTGCACAAGTGACTGGACTGTTCAGGCTATCTATCCCACCTTGCTTCAGTCATGGGAGATTGTATAATTCTAAGAATGTGTCTAATTAGTCTAGGTTGTCCAATTTGTATATAAATATATAATATTCTCTTATGATCTATATTATCTATCTACAGCATGAACTGTAATGTCTCTTTCATTTCTCATTCTTTTTCTCATAGCCTTCTGTCATTTTTTTAAAAATATTTATTTATTCCCTCTTATTGCCCTTGTTTTATTGTTGTAATTGTTGTTGTTATTGATGTTGTCATTGGATAGGACAGAGAGAAATGGAAAGAGATGGGGAAGATAGAGAAGGGGAGAGAAAGACATCTGCAGACCTGTTTCACTGCTTGTGAAGTGACTCCCTTGCAGGTGGGGAGCCAGGGGCTCAAACCAGGATCCTTAAACTGGTCCTTATGCTTCACACCACATGCGCTTAACCCGCTGTGCTACCGCCCAACTCCCTTCCTCTCAATTATTTGGATAGAGCCAGAGAGAAATCAAGAGGGAAGGATGAGGTAGAGAGGGAAAGAGACATCTTGTAGCTTTGCTTCACCACTTGTGAAGCCCCTTACCACCACCCCCTTACAGGTAGAGACCATGGGCTTAAACCTGGGTCCTTGCACATTATAATGTATGTACTTAAGCAGGTGTGCCACCACC